>NC_136993.1:55425990-55680990 GCF_032717465.1 Coenobita brevimanus | reverse complement strand
AAAATGATGGACAGAGTCAAAGAATAGCATATGAATCGATTAGAGAACTGAGTGGTAATGCAGGTAAACGCAAGGAAATACCAGTTAGAGACAGGGAAGGAAATTTATTGACCAAAGATGGAGATATTAAAAATAGATGGAAAGAGCATTTTGAGACAGTTCTTAATAGACCAATACCACCAGAAGAGGATATACCGTCTGCTCAGGAAGATTTAAATATAGAAACAGGAGAGTTGAGGCTTGCAGAAGTGGAGAAAGCAGTAAGACAGTTAAAGAATAATAAGGCACCAGGGGAGGATGGTTTATTTCCGGAAATGTTTAAAGTGGAGGGGGATAGATTAATAATGATCTTGACCAAGCTATTCAATAAGATATGGGTGTCGGGGTTACTACCATCAGTTTGGAAGAATGGTGTAATTGTTAAAGTTCCGAAGAAGGGAGACCTGAGTGAATGTGGTAATTGGAGGGGAATCTCTTTGTCACCGATAACTTTGAAAGTTTTCAGTAGAGTGTTGTTTAATAGGTTGGAGCCGGTGGTTGAGGGTATTCTGAGGAATGAACAGGCTGGTTTTAGAAAGGGACGTGGTTGCAATGATCAGATCTTTATAGTTAGGCATTTGATGCAGCAAGTTAATGAAATGAGAGTACCGTTAAGTCTTTGTTTTGTTGATTTTGAAAAGGCTTTTGATAGTGTTTCGAGAGAGACTATGGGGAAGATCATGAGACATTATGGAATACCAGAGGAGTTTGTGAGGGTCATTATGAACATGCATGAGGACACATTTTGTAAAGTGATGGTTGATGGTTGTCTGAGTGATTCGTTTCAAGTCAAGTCCGGAGTAATTCAAGGTGGTGTTCTATCGCCTTTACTATTTATATTGGTCATTGATTACATTATGAAACGCGTTGGAACAGAAACCGGTGCAGGTATACTTTGGGGAGAGAATAGGAAACTTTTGGATTTAGATTATGCAGATGATATAGTTTTGATTTGTGATGGGCCAGAAGAGATGCAGAGAGTGTTGGACTGTTTGGTGAGTGAAGGTCGCAAGGTGGGTTTGGTTTTTAATTGTGGAAAAACTGAAATAATCAATATGAATATGGAAAATGCGCGGGAATGTGTAATTGGAGGTATGGTTGTAAAGCAAGTTGATAGGTTTAAATATTTAGGTACTTATTTAGCCAAGGATGGTTCTTTGAACTTTGAATTCGAGGAAAGGTTAAAGAAGGCTAATCAGGCAATGGGAATGCTTAAAAATATTTGGAATAATAACAATTTTTCTGTGCATACAAAAATCAAACTTTATAAGGTAATGGTTAGGAGTATCTTAATTTATGGACACGAGTCTTGTACAGCACAATGACTATGGAAAATAAATTCTTGGTGTTTGAAAATAAAGCACTTAGAAGAATATTAGGAGTTAAATGGTGGGAAAGGATACCAAATAGTAGAATTAGAGAAATAACGGGAGTGCAGCCGATCGATGAATATGTTAGATTCTCACGATGGCAGTGGCTAGGACATGTGTATAGGAGACAGGGAATAGTACGAGGTACACCAGGGTGGGTGGCACTTGGTAGGAGAGGTAGAGGAAGGCCAAAAGAGACGTGGGTGAGGACAATGAGACGGGAAGCTGGAGATGAGTGTTGGGGATATCTTGAGGAGTTAGCACAAGATAGGATGTGGTGGTGTGAGTTCATCGAGGCCCTATGCATCCCCGAGGGTGCCACAGGAAATGATTGATTTATTGATAAATGATGATCTGGGGGGAAAAATGAATGCGAACTACTCTGAAAATAGGAAGTTATTGTGGAAAGAGGTGTGGAAATGTAGAAGTCAAAGTGGAAAGAAATGTGATAGTGTGAAGGATGCAGGTGGTAGGTTACTAACGCATGGAGATGAAGTAAGTACCAGATGGAAAGAATATTTTGAAAGCCTGATGAATGGGGATAGAGAGAGCAGAGTGGCTGTAAACATGATTGCTTTTGGGGTTGTGCAGAGAAGGAATGCAGTGCCAGGAGACGTGACACTCGCACAGGTGAGAAGCGCTGTGAAACGGCTGAAAATTGGGAAAGCAGATGGGGTTGATGAGGTGTATGCACAGATGCTTAAATGTAGTGGAGAGAGTCGAATGAAGTGCTTGTTGGATATATGTAACAAGGCATGGATGAGTGAAATTGTGCCTGCAGAGTGGAAAAAGGCTGTGCTTGTGCCCCTGTACAAAAATAAAGGTGAGCAAAGTGAGTGCAAGAATTATCATGGCATAAGTTTATTGAGTGTTGTAGGGAAGGTATATGGAAGAATTATTATGGAGAAAGTAAGAGAGATATCAGAAGTCCTGGTGAGTGATGAGCAGGGTGGCTTTAGGAGTGGCAGGGGATGTGTGGATCAAGTATTTGCATTGAGACAAATAGCAGAGAGGGCTTGTGAGAAGGACCATAAGGTGTTTATGGCATTCATGGATCTGGAAAAGGCATACGACAAAGTAGGCAAAGAAGGATTGTGGACAGTTTCGTGCATGTATGGTGTAGATGGTAAGCTGCTAGGTGCTGTCAAGAGTTTTTATGATGGTAGTGCAGCATGTGTAAGGGTTAACGGGCATCTAAGTGAATGGTTCAGAATCAGTGTGGGCGTGCGATAAGGCTGTGATGTCCCCATGGTTGTTCAATATATATATTGATGGGACGATGAGGGAAGTGAAAACATGAGTAATAGAGAGAGGGATGGCGTTGGTCATGAATGATGATGGGTGGATTACCTCAATTTTCTTGTATGCTGATGATGCAGTACTGCTTGCAAGTACCGGACAGGAACTTGGTAGGCTGATGCAGAGTTTTGCTGATGTCTGAGAGCGTCGTGCCTTGAGAGTAAATGTAGAGAAGAGTAAAGTGATGGTTATTGAGAAAGAAGGTGACTCCCAGTGTGATGTCACAATGAATGGAGAGAGACTGGAATTGGTGAGAGAGTTCAAATACTTGGGTACAGTGATAGAAAAAAGGAAAATGTGCAAAAGAAGTTGAAAGTAGAGTGACACAAGGAAGAAAAGTAGCTGGTGCATTGAAGGCCTTGATAAGAAACAGAGGCTTGAGTGTTGCAGCTACACGAGGCTTACGTGAGAGAGTGTTAGTGCCAACTCTAACATATGGGGGAGGCGGCGGCTGAATCGGTAGAGAGGCAGCCTGCAGTCCTAATGGACCCAGGATCGAATCCCGGCTGGGGCAGGGAACAGTTTAAGGATTTGAATTTCCTATAAAGCAGACTTTCCTGATCTACCAGATGACCCGCCAACATGTAAAAGTACCCCCGCTAATACCAGTACACCAGTCCTGTATGAGACAGCCGTAGCATGTATTCAGTATGGACGGTGGGTGTTAGCGCCGAAGTGGTGACATGTGGAGGTGTAGGAGGATTACTGGGCCTTGGGATAGGTGACTGCCCCCAAGAAATAGGCCCTGAGCCTTTGCCCAGTGTCGGACACATAAATATATATATATATATATATATATATATATATATATATATATATATATATATATATATATATATATATATATATATATATATGGATGTGAGACTATGGTGTGGCATGAAAATGAAAAGAGTAACAGCAGTGGAGATGGGACTGTTGAGGAATGTATATGGAGTACAGAGGGTGGATAGGATACGAAATAGTGTGATTCGTGAAAGGTGTGGAGTGAGGAAGTCGGTGGACACCAGAATCGACGTGTGTCCTGAGATTGTATGGTCATGTGGACAGAATGGATAACAATAGAGAGATGAAAAAGGTTTACCTGAGCGAATCTGAAGGAGGGAGGAGGCGAGGTAGGCCAAGAAGAAGGTGGAGAGATATGGTGGATAAGTGTTTGAAGAAGAGAGGTTTGGAAGTCGGTGAGGCTAGGGAACTGACAAGAGATCAAGCTGGCTGGATGATTGTTGTGAGGAGAAATGCATGATCAAGGATTTTGGCACCCCTTGTGAGCATGGCAGCGTCCGGATTAACTCAACCAGATACGTTTGTGTGAAGCTGCAGAATGTGGTGAATGTTTTTTGGCATATCCAGTAGAGCCAGGATTTCGGAGGCTTGAATGATTAGTGAATGGAAATGTGGCTTATTTGGACTGGGCAAGTTTGTGCTGTTTGGACATTGCTACTCTTCACCCTGCCCGTATGAATATATATATATATATATATATATATATATATATATATATATATATATATATATATATATATATATATATATATACAGTATATAATCATCATCATTATCAATCATTACAGGTCCACTGATGAACAAAGACCTCCCCCAACCTTTTCCATGAATTTCTTGACGTAACCGATCTTTTGCCATGTGTTCCCTGCAAATTTCTCTATCTCGTCTCTCCACCCCCTGTCTGGTCTTTTTCTGCTATGCTTACAAGCCCTTGGTGTCCAGTCAGTCAGCCTCTTGCTCCATCGGATATCTGTTACTCTTGCTACATTGCCTGCTCATCTCCATTTTTTTTTTCCTTTATAACTCCCACAATACCTTTGACTTTAGTCTGCTCTCTCAAATTGATCTTTTCCTGTCTCATAAAGTTATTCGCAACATTGACCTTTCCAATGCTCTCTAAGAACTGATTAATTTATTTTCCATCGATTTTGTCAGTTTTCAGGTCTCACAACCGTGCTTGATAGGTGGACTTATACATTCGTTATATACTTTTTGTTTCATATAAACTGGCAAGCTACCTTTCATAATGTCTCTGTGTTTACTGAAAGCTTTCCATTCAATTGTAATGCGTCTTTTTAATTCGCTATCATGATTTTTTGTTAATTTTAAGATTTACCCAAAGTAATTGTACTCCTCGACTTTTTCAAGGATTTCTTTGCTTATTCTGATAACGCTTTTGGTGTATGTGGATTAAACATTAGTTATACTCCAGTTCATCTTTAGCCCTACTTTGAGACTTTCTCTGTTCAGGTCATTTAACACCTCTTGCAATGCCTCTGCAGTTTCTGGGATTAGGACAGTGTCATCTGTAAATCTTAAATGGTTTAGCCTTCTCCATCTGTGTTCACTCCTTCGTTTTCCAAGTCTAGCATTCTGAAAATATAGGCATACTGTAAATAATTTTGGTGAAACTGTACCTCCCTGATGCACGCCCTTCTCAGTCTTAATTTTTTTCCGAGTCATTGTGTAATATAACTGTAGTACTTCCCTCTTTATATATGTTTTTGAGCAGTTATAAAATGTTCTCATTCACTACTTGTTTTCACAGTGAATTTATAATTGCTATGTGCTCCATTAAGTCGAAAGCATATTCGTAATCAACAAAACCTAAGCCCAGTGGTTTATTATATTCTGTAGTTTTCTCAGTTACCTGATTCATTGTGTGTAGATGGTCAGTAGTCAAATACCCGCTTCAGAATCCTGACTGTTCACGAGGTTGGTTTTCTTCCTAACTTATTATTCTGTTGGTAAAAGCTTTAGTGATAATAAGCTAATGGGTCGATAGTTACTAAGATCTTTTAAGTCACCTTTTTTATAAAGTAAAATAAATATTGCATTACACCATGTTTTTTCTTTTTTTTTCTTTTTTATACATTGAGTAAATAAGTGAGCAAGCCTATTTAGTACTCCTACTCTTGCATCCAACAGTACATCCGCTACTATTACATTTCCTCCCCGAGCCTTCCCTCTTTTCATATTTTTACGAGAACTATTTACTTCTTCTGGTGGTACCTCAGGTTATTCACTTGTGTCAGCTGAAAAGTTAGCTATTGGCACTATGGTCTTCGAAGCATACAGTTGTCTCTAAAATTCCTCAACTCTCTTCACCATTTTATCTATATTTTATGACTTCACCGTTTTTGTCTTTCTGCGATGTAATTTGTTGCTTTCCTAGTGCGATTTTGCTTTGGACTTGTTTCAGACTTTTTCCTTTTTTGATGGTTTATTTGGTCTGATCCATGTTTTTCCTTCTTTTGTTGAAAAGCTTACTTAATTCTGCTCGTTCTATTTCATCTTTGTCTTTGCTTTCATTCCCTTTTTCTTCAAAAGCTCGAGTGTCTTTTCTAAAAATTTCTTGGCATTGGTTGTATTAGGTTTCCATACTACCTCCGCTGATTCTCTTAGCATTTTTGTTAGTCTGTCATTCAGCTGATCAATGTCACATTCAGCATTACCAAGAGCCTGAAATATGTTCCTTATTTCCAACTGAAAGGCAGCTTTGTTTCCATTTACTTTTGGAGGGGCATATCTCTTTATATTTAATCATCTTTTTTCTTTCATTTCTGAATTTCAATCTTGCTGTGCATCCTACCATTCTGTGATCACTACCTATATTTACTTTGTTGATAACTGTGACATTTGTGATCGTGTTATTCTTATCTGCTATAATGAATTTGATTTCATTATTTGTTTCTTCATTTGGGCCTCTCCAGGTCCACTTTTTCCCTGTTCTTTTGTAAAAGAATGTGTTCATTATTCTCATGTTAAACATTTCAGCAAAATTTATGAGCATTTCTCCTCTTTCTTTCTTTTCTTCCTCTCCAAATTTTCCCATACATGCATCTCCATTTTTCGACTTCCCAACGTTTGCATTGAAGTCTCCAATAATTATAGTATATGTGGTGTTTTCTTCTTCCATAATCTGGGAGATGCCAACATGTTTCTATTTCTTCATCTGAGCTTTGAGAAATTGGTGCATATACGTGCATTATTTTCAGGGTATATTATTTGCACAGTTTAATTACAACCGGTGCTGCTCTATCAGATACACTGCTGAATTTAACAATGTTATCTGCAAGATTTCTGTTAATTAGAAACCCTACACCAGTAACTCTTTCATTTTGTCTTCTTCTGTAGTAAAATAGGTAGCCACTGTCTTCAAGCTGAATTACTTTTTCTTCTGTGGGTCTCGCTCAAACCTGCAATATCTCAACTAATGTTTTCCAGTTCAGTCATTAAGATATCATGTTTGCACTCTCCTGCCAGGCTTCATGCATTGTATGCATAGATCTTCAGTGATTTCACTTTCTTTAATATCCCAGTCTCTAGCATACCAAAACAGTCCCTACTCACTTTCTGTGGCCACTGCACGTAAACATAGGAGACAGTGCAGTTGGACCTTTAATAGATGATCCAACAGATACGCCCGTCAAGTAATTTGCACTAGAGCACACGTTTGGTTGGGAGGATTGTGGCAAATAATCATTCCTACCTGCCACATAGTTTCTGGTGAGATGCAATTATTTTGTGGCACCTTATTCATTGTATTGTAGCTGGTGGAGCCTTATAAATCTACAGGGGGTCCCGTGGTCCGCACCGTCTAAGGTGGTACCTCGCATATCTGTAAGGCCTTCCCCTATCCGCCACCTGAGGACGTGCCAGGTAGCACTGGGAGGCATATATATATATATATATATATATATATATATATATATATATATATATATATATATATATATATATATATATATATATATATATAATTTTGATGAAATGGTACCACCCAGGGTGACCAAACAATTCTGGTATATTTGTCTCTTTTCATATCTCAAGTTTATATTTTGTTATGATAATCCTGCCTATCTTATAGCGTAATGACAGGGAAGATGCTTTTCTTCTTGGATTTAGTTACTGTAGATAGTGCTCACTTTGGTAGAGGTCCTTCAACTTTCGGTTGGACAGCAATGCCATTTAATCTGTGGGATGTACCACCACCACCACAGAGTGTTTGTTCAAGTCTGTCCATGTTGTTCCATGCAACAGTTGTAAACACATGAGGATGTGCATTTGGAAGAACTGTATTTTCATTTGCAAGTTCTAGCATCTGAAGACATTGCTGTGTCAGTCTCCTCCAGCTGTAAGACACACTCTGGCCAAGTCTATTCATGATCTGCATCAGTTCATTGTTTCCTGTCAAAGACTTAATTGCAAAAGGGAGAAGAACATTCTTATGCAGCTCTGTCCTGCCAGTTGTGATAACAAATACCAGATCACTGCCAAATGAAGTTACCAGGCGTTGGACTCTTGGTGAAGGATTGTCACACTTATTCTCGCCAGTCACCAGTGTCTTCAGGAATTTCAGGAATAATGCATTTTTCTGTGTCAGGTGGCCATGTTTGGGATAAATCTTGCTTACGGATGATGTTTCTCAACTCCATGATCACCTTGTGATCACATCCTCTTCTGTGACACCTCTGGCAGCCATGAGATCCTGTTTAAACTTGTGGGTTTGTTTGACAAGAGCTCAAATTGATAAACTGTCTTTATAGACAAGAACCTTACACTTCTCATCAGAGATAAAGTTGAGTGATGCATTGAACTCACTCTCCAACTATCGGCAGATGTGTTTTTGGGTTGATGGTTTAAGTAGTGCAATGCCAAGAGATTCTGGGGATTATTCAAGCTTTGATATGAGGTCCCTCAATGGAAGAACATCTGGATGTGGTAAAAGATCATTCCTGATGTACATGATAAGCTGCTCATATGCATGTTTCACCGCTATCTCGTGCTTTAGATGCTCTTCAAGGTCTTCTTTCGTACTAAATGTGGCTGTAGTCTCTCTCTTGTGTGTGTGTGTGTGTGTGTGTGTGTGTGTGTGTGTGTGTGTGTGTGTGTGTGTGTGTGTGAACAGTCTATAACATGATATGTGGTAATGTCCCTCTGCTGCAGCAAGGTCTTGACAGTGCTGCAAGAACTTTTTCATCAAGTTTCCTTGTAACTACTTCACTAACCTTGATAACAGCTCTTAATTCCAACACTGTAAGATCTTTGTCACAACTTGGTTGATTGATTGTACATATATTACTTCTTCACCAATCTACTGCACACACACATACCTGCAAGGCCCAAGATATATGTATCTCACGTAGCATTATTAGTTAAAATAGTTAATATATCAAGCATTATAAGGCCTTTGTCAGTAATCAATGACCCAGTTCAAGTATACTGGAAGTCATGTGTGTGATTAAGGTATCTTTACATCCAAACTATTTGCTACATAGCCTCCAGAACATAGGCTATTTTTCACTCCCTCATCAGCTGTCAGCACATGTGTGTTCAGGTTACTTTTGTGTAAGTGTTTTGTTACGCAAATGACACTGATATAGCTTTTCTCCTGTGTAAATGACAAGTAAAGCACAATTTTGAATTTTCCTTTAAAAAAAGTCATTAAGCAACAAGGCTGGAGAGGTTACTATATATTAAAGTGTTCATATTGACCATATTAACATTTTGGTACCATTAATGTTTTGCCACCTTAGGCAGTACCAAAATCTGGATTGGCCCCGGGATTATAGTGCTTGAGAGCGTATTTTCTAGTGTGTACTTATTCTCTCTTAATGACTATCTGAAGTGATTGCTAAGAATGTATGGCTGAACCATCTGGTATGACGTCCAGGTGATATTTGCAATTTAATATGGAGCCATAATTACATGAAGCTATACATTATTACCAAACACTCCTTGAATAACTTGTATAACTCTCCTGCATTAAATCTGAAGCATTTATAGTAATAACTTTCCATATTTTATCACTGTGTCCTGAATTCCGGTACTGGGTGAAAGAGGTAATTATATCATGTTTTTTTTTTTTTCGCTTACATATATATATATTTTGTTTACGGCTGAAATAAGCAATGGGGAATTCAATCCTTATATTATCTCTGCCAAATCCAATCGCTTCTTACAGATGGACACAAGTTAATATTCTGCTCTAGCTCCTGCAGGACGATTTTATCAGTGTTAATTATAACTCATTCTTGAAGTGTCAATAACTGCTGTTGCTTTCATATTAAGTAATTGATATTGAAACCGGTTCAGTAAGTGTTAGCACTTGTCGATGATTTCAAACAGAAGAAAAACTGCAGCATACAGAGGATGATTAAGATATATAACCTCCATAATCCAGTAGTACTAATTATCACTTGTAATGCAGTTAATGCACATTAACTTAATTAACAAATCCACTGCTGCTGAACAAGGGTGTGGAAACCTGGCTAATTAAATATTAGTGCAGACACTTTCAAATAGTCATAATAAAACACTCCTATTTCTGTTCAATCCTCTTTACTATGGAGAAGATCGAGAGCGAGAGGCTGACGAGGAGAGTGTATGTGAGTGAGGTGGAAGGGGAAAGAGGGAGGGGGGAGACCGAGCATGAGATGGACGGATGGAGTGAAGATGTATATGACATGGGTGTGTAAGCTGTGGGGAGGGGAACGAAATGGCAGAGGACGGGGAGACATGGAGGCCATTAATTTTTGCTTGTGGCCGTCCCTTTACTGGATTGAGGCGTCTGGTTATTGACAGTTAGATAGATAGACTTTCTTTATTTTACGATTAGACCAAAATATTACAGACGTATTCCAATATGTTTGGCATCTTTTAAGTTTTTTTTTTTTTCTAATTCCAGGCAGGACTGTATGACAAGTGGCATGAGGATATATTGGTGTTGGCTCGGAGGCAGAGTCAGGCAAGAAGGAGGAATGCAAAGTTACGTGGTGAGGCAATGGAAGACCAGGATGATTCAGACTCCAGCAACACCCTCAGGCCCCTCACCCTCTCGCAGCTGCTGGCACCCATCGTCCTCTTCACTGTCGGAATGACGGTCTCAGTACTCTTATTCCTTGTAGAGCTTCAGCTGCCTAACACATTTTAACTTACAGGTAGATAACATTCCTGGCCCATTATCCCCGTTCTGCACCCTATGTTTTTAAGTTTTCCTGTCATCTGAAAAATTTAATATTTTCAAACAGGGAAGGAGATAAAGTAGTAGAAAAGTTAAAGCTAAATCTGATCTCTCTAGTTTGGAAACCCTCTCCTGAACATATTAAAATATTCCAGCAGTAGCGAGAATATAATGCAAATGTCGTTCTGGTAGTGTCTGCTTGAACTACTAAATAAAAATTGTCCTTCCTGTCTCATATTTTAAATAACTTTTGCATTTCTTGTACTGGGCAGTTTATTGTAGTTATTTGCCTACTTTTCACATTACAGCTTAAGTGACATTGACGTATGTTTTAATATCCTTCACACGAGAGAGAGAGAGAGAGAGAGAGAGAGAGAGAGAGAGAGAGAGAGAGAGAGAGAGAGAGAGGCCACACCCCTTGCGATCTTCATAAAAGGTGTGGCGTGGTGGTGGTGTGTGCAGTTGTGGTGGGTTGCAGTCACGGGATCGCGTTACTCACCGGCTACACAATCACCACATACAGTACAACACACTCCTTGCACATAGTAAGTATGGCTTGTCAAACAGTGACTTGGTTTATCACTGTTCTTGTTGTTGTTGTTATTGCCCTTCTCCTCTTCCTCCACTTTCTCCTCTTCCTCCACCTTCTCCTCAACCTCTTGCTCCTCCTCATCTTCTTCTTCTTCTTGTGACATTTGCTGATAGGAACGAAATAGATTGCAATCTGAACTTGCACTTTACTTTCAGTCCATATTCCTTTGGCGATAAGGAGCCGAGGGACGTTTGCATAAAAACTCTTAAGTCATATGTGTGCTTCTGCCTGCAGGTACCATAGATATTACTGGACATCTGAACATTCAAAACAATATTACTGTTTGCTGGATTTCCCTTTCTTTTAACTCTTTCTTGCACTGTAGACACACTTACATATTTTGTACTGGGTAAAACTACATTATATTCAGCTGAAGAATTTAATAATAATAATGGAATCAGTGTTCAAATCTCTGAGTATTAGAATTTCCTTTAGCTCAATAAAATTCTCTTATTGTAACGTCAGTAGGCAGCCTCAAATAACTTACTAGGCATACATTAGGCTGTAGGGTTAATGAGAAGGATAAAGAAATGACGAATGAGATGTTATCTACCAGAAGCTAAAGCAATCTTAAAATTCTTTGAAGATCAGAACTGTAGTCAAATGCAAGGACAGGAAGAAAAAGACGGCACAAGAATATTGTGTACTAAATACAGTAAAATTTAGTTGAAATGAAAAGTTTTCCTGAATTATATATGGCACTCATCACCATTATCATCATCATCATTATCATCAGAAGTTTAAAATTCATTGTAGAATTAATGTCTCTCCAGTCTCCCTCCATTCTAATATAGTGCTGGTTAGCCTGTTCTTTCCTAATCCGATTTAGTTGTGGATTTCTTGTCCCTGTCATGTCCCCCGTTTTCTCCCACCTCAGCCTTGGGTTGACACTCCGTTACCCTAACTGTTGTCAGCTCTGAAAGATATGGCCAGTTTGAATACCTTACTTTTACGTGTTCTTTGCACAAAATCAGTCCTTGTTTCTCCTTGCAATGAAAAAAAAAAAACATAATATTTACTGTCACTGCTTAATGATCCTTAGCTTCTTTGCGAAGAATGTTAGGCTCCATAATCTGGTCCCTTAAGTAAGAATATGAGACACATCAATGGCTTACCTTACACTTAATCTCTGAGCCGTACCAAAATTTGACAACTCATTTACTGGAAAAGCAACAGGTTTGCTATTCGTTTCACATTCTTTCTCAAATTCGAAGTTTTAAGTGAAGACAGTATCAAATGTCTCTAGTTCGAAAAAATGTGATTTATAAAAGTAATCTGGAAACAGAAATAACATGCTAGCAAATACGTGGCCAAGTGATGACGGTAAGGTAGGCTTCGTGCTGGAGAGGTTATTTCAGCATGCATTAAACCTCTATTCAGTTGAGGCAGCTATAGTGATGAGAGCAATTCGAGGACAGTGTGTACAAGAATCCGATGTTAAAAGTACTAGAAAATTTTATAGAGATAGCACAGCCATCATAAAACTCCATAATGACGGGCAATATATGCCAATATGTAAATATGTTAGGCAAGGAGACAAAACTTCACTGAGTTATTCACTGCTTGCCTTGAGGGTGTCTTCAGAAATTTAGACTGGGGTAACGATGGAAATAACTAAAATGGTGAGCTATTGAACAGTCATAGACTTGCAGACGACATAGTGGTTTTCATTTCATTATTTTCAAGAGTTGCTTAGTTTTATAAGTGATAACTTAGGCTAATACTAAAGATGAATGAATCTACCTCTATAATAATTAATAAATAACAAAGCACTGCGAGTAGTGTCACTACATTAAGACATAGTTGTATTACTGGTAATCTGTAAAATATAGGCAGAATAAGATACTAGAAGGCCAGGTTTTTTCCTAAAACATATATGTAACAGCTGTAGTTTTTCTCGTGTATTTGATTGTGTAAAAATGTGCAACAATAGTTTGTACTTGTATGACCCGGAAGGGGTCGATGAGAATCATTAATAAACCTTTCAAACCTTTCAAAGCAACAAGAAATGACAAGTGATTTGAGCAAACTGAGTCTGGAGGAGGGCTCGAGAATGAATATGGAGATAGAGATTATGTTTAACAGACATGTTATCCCATCCTGTGAAAACAGGAGATACAGAACTTGAAGGTGTTACAGAATGCTTATCTTTGGGGTTAGTACTTCAGGCAGATCCAGTACATGACAGTGAAATCAAGCGAAGAATAGGAATGGGATGGAGGATTTTAGATAAACTATGTAACAACATGAAGAATAATCAGTTACCATTGTCAAATGAGACAGTTATATAATCAGTGTGTGCTTTTTGTTCCAAGTTATGGATTAGAAATGTGAAGTCTAAGAAAGTCCTTGGAGTGTAATCTTAGGAGTGCTCAGAGGGGAATACAAAGGACTATGTAATGGGTCACATGGAGATATAAAAAGAAAGCTTCCTGGATAAGAGTGCAAGCAGAATATCGTCACTACAACTAAAAGCCGTCTCACGATGGGATCTCACCATCCGTGTACCTGGAAAGTATTTCGTCGGCACATAATTTTGCACCTCCATTTCTGATTTGATGCAAATTTAGGGTGTAAAACACACACAAACGAATCAGCCAACAAGCCTTACAACTGAAACCATTACCACTCCGCTTGCTTCGCAACGTGGGTGGTAAGCGAGCAGAGTGGTAATGTTTTTGGTTGTGAGGTTGGCTGACTGGTTTTGTATGGGGATATACAAGACATCTTATGAAACTTTCAGGGTATCAAGACATGTCCAAAATCTTGGAC
Organism: Coenobita brevimanus; assembly: GCF_032717465.1. Lineage (NCBI taxonomy): Eukaryota > Metazoa > Arthropoda > Malacostraca > Decapoda > Coenobitidae > Coenobita > Coenobita brevimanus. The sequence continues at coordinate 55,666,946 of NC_136993.1, read as the reverse complement.
GAGCTCGAAAATGGGCACTTGGGATCAAGGTCAAGATCACCAAATGTCAAGTATTTGACGTTTGGTATCCATTTTGGTGACCTTGACCCTGACCCCGAGTGCCCATTTTCGAACTTGTCCAAGTTTTTGATCGCATCTTGATAACCTGAATGTTTCACTTTGATAGCTCAAGCCGTTCATGAAATATCTTGTTTACCCTCACACAAAGGAAGCCGGCCAGCCAACCTCACAAAGAAAAACATTGCCACTCTGCTCGCATCGCAATGCGGGTGGTAAAAAACAAAACAAAAAAAACAAAACAAAAAAAACAAATGGATTTTGGCAGGTCACGTCGTTCGTAGAACAGATAACAGATGGTCAACCAGGGTAACTAAGTGGCAGTCCAAAGATGAAGTGAGAGGGTTAGACAAAACGAGATAGCGAGAGAAGGTTCCGAGATTCGCCAGGATTGGTTGGAACACGATTGCAACCAATAGGTTGGAGTGGAATAGAAAAAGTTGGCCGGGGTCTTTGTCCTGCAGTGGACTGACTCAGGCTGCTGCTGTTGATGATGAAACCCACATTACCAACAATCCCACACCAAATGAATGTTAAAAAATCTGATCTAAACAAGATTAGAATATAAAGGAGGACAACATAAAGTAATTCATTTGATACAGTGGGGTCTGTTATTGTGTTCATGCTAATATAAGATTATTTTATTGAGCTGTTGTAGAAAACGTGTTTACTGAGCATATTACTGTACGAACAGCTTCACTATCAAGGCCTTCTCTTAAGCTGAATACAATAATTAGTAGGAAATAAGAACAAAAACAAATAAGAAGGAGCACTCAGAGAATGCAATAACCGCATCCACCAATTAGTTTAAGGGTTAATCATTTGAGTCTGTCCTGTGACATATACGAGTACCTTCGCCGGAACTACTTCATTCTCTAAACACTTCCACCATGAAAGGTCCAAATCAGACCTAAACTGAGGTGACTTTGTCCGCGAGCTTGATTTTTAACCATTCTGTATTTGACCTTTGACTCATTATTCACAAAATCGAATTTCTTTTTCCTTTCATTACCTTGAATCCTTCCACAATGATATGTGCAGATTGGGTAAAAACTGTTTAAGTTAACTTTGTCATATCACCTTGACCATTGAGATATTGTTCTAAGAAAACAGTAGGTCGACTACGTGGTTGATCCTCTACCCTTTCAAATGTTTGAAGAATTACATCAACTACTCTACTCATTTTGGTTACAGTGAGACACACAGTTCGAACTTCGACCTTGCTCTGTAACCATTAACTCTGGCTGATTTTTTTTTTTTAATCGACCCCAAGTTCGTGCAACCTCTCACCGCTGGAACCAATTCTTGTCAGAATCAGGTGAAAAACGTTTAAGTTGATCTTGCAAATGCGGTTCCTGGCCTTATGATCTTTGATCTATTGTTCTGGAAAACATTGGGTATTTTGTACACAAACACACACACACAAACACACACACACACACACACGCTGGTACAGTGGTAACGCTCTCGCTTGCCAACTGGTGGACGGGAGTTCGCGCCTCGCTCAGGTTGCGAAAAGTTTCACTAACGAAGTGGGTGGTTACTGTCCCCCTTGAGCAAGGGGACGGGTGTGTGGGTGTGTGAAGGTCACAGCAGTGCCCTTAGATCGGACTATATGAGCTCTCAGCTCCCTTCCGGGAGGGTAAAAGCTGACGATCACGACCATCAAGTGATCCTGACCGACCCGGTGAATTACACACACACACGTAGATGAACACATAACACCTACTCTAACTTCAGGATTTGCAGGTGTCACAAACATACACATAAACAAGTCTTTGTATTGAATGCGTAAACTCCTTAATTTCGGTCAGATTTTTTTTTTTTAATGCTAGGAAGAAGAAACCAAAGGGCGTGAGCCCGAAAAAACTGTTCCTTCCAAGAGAGGAACAAAATATAAAAGAGAGCCAAATTCAAGATACGATCATTGAGAGATGCCTGGACACACTGTTTGAAGGACTTGAGATCATAGGAAGCAGCAAATACAGACAGAGCGAGACAGTTCCAGAGTTCACCTGTTGCATAAATGAAGGATTTGGAGTAACGGTTAACTCTTGCATTAGAGAGTTGGACAGGAAAGGGATGAGAGTTTGCTGCTTGACGGATGCTACACGCCCAACATAGAGGTGGATGAATGCATGCAGACAGTTCAGAGGAGCAGCGACCATTGAGGTAGCGATAGGAAAGAGATAAAGATGCAATAGTGTGGCGAAGAGACACAGGTTAAAGGGAGCCAGTAAGAGGAGGAGAGCTAATGAGACGAAAAGCCTTTGACTCTACCCAATTGAGAAGAGCTGTATGTGAAGAACCTCCCCACACATGCGAGTTGTACTTCACACAGGGGCAGATAAAACCCGTGTATAGAGTCAACAATTGTTCAGGGGTAAAAAAGGAATGGAGTCGGCTTAGCACACCTAAGCCCTTGGAAGCAGATTTTACAAGAGATGTAAGATGATCTTTCCTAGATAAGTTCCGAGTGAATGAAACCCCAAGCATGTTCAAGGATGATGGAGGATTAAGCTGAATATTATTAAACATTAGCGGGTACACCTGTGGAAGAGTTTGTCAGGTTGATAGGTGTAAGAACTGAGTCTTTGATGCATTAAAAACAACAAGATTATTTTTACCCCAGTCAGAGATACGAGCCAAGTCAGACATTAGGTGTGCCATAGCCTCATCCCTTGTTTGTTGAAGTAACTGCTGAGATGGATGTTGTGGGAACCGAATGGAAAGGTGAAGGGTGGAATCATCAGTGTACGAGTGGATAGGGTTAGATGTACAGCTTAGAAGGTCATTGATGAATAAAAGGAAAAGAGTTGGTGATAGGACAGAGCCCTGAGGAACACCACTGTTGATAGATCTAGGAGAAAAACGATGGCCGTCTACAACAGCTGCTATAGAACGACCAGAAAGGAAGCTAGAGATGAAGGCACAGACAGAAGGAGAGAAACCGTAAGAGGGCAGTTTGGAAATTAAAGATTTATGCTAGACTCGATCGAAAGCCTTTGAGATGTCAAGTGCAATGACAAAGCTTTCGCCAAAGTCCCGAACGGAGGATGACCAGGACCCTGAAAGGTAGGTGAGAAGATCGCCAGTGGACCGTCCCTGACGGAACCCATACTGACGATTAGAAAGAAGGTTGTGATAGGAAAGATACTTTAAAATTTTTCCATTACGAATTGACTCGAAAACTTTTGAGATACAGGATGTTAAAGCAATTGAACGATAGTTAGAGGGTTGGATATGGTCACTCTTCTTTGGGACTGGCTGAATGAGAGCAAACTTCAAGCAAGAAGGAAAGGTACAAGTTGATAGACAAAGACGAAATAGTTTGGCTAGGCAGGGTGTAAGAACTGAAGCACAGCTCTTGAGTGCAACAGGAGGGACTCCAACAGGCCCATATGCCTTGTTAGTATTGAGGCCAGTGATGACAGAAAATACATATGCTGAAGAAATTTTAATGTCAGCCATGAGGAAGTCAGAGGGGGGAAGTGAAAGAGGAACAGCACCGGGACTGTCTAAAGTGGAATTGGAGGAGAAAGTCTGAGCGAAGAGATCTGCTTTATCAGTAGAAGAAATAGCTACAGAACCGTAAAAGTAGAAAAGAGGGGGAAGAATGATCAGGTAAAGTTGTTGGAAAAGTTTTTGGCAAGGTACCAGAATGAGTGGGAAGAATTCGAGTTGGAGAGTTGAGAGCATTTAATACGGATGAAATTATTTTTAGCAGAGCAAAGAACAGACTTGGCATGATTATGGTCAGAAACATAAACAAAATGTGATTCAGGAGTAGGTTGGCTCTGATACCTTTTATAGGCTCTCTCCTTGTTGCAGACAGCATTAGAACATGCGTGATTAAACCAAGGCTTTCTTGCATTAGTCAGAGGATATGAGAAAGGAGAGTATGCTTCCATGCCTGAGAGAATAACCTCCGCAATGCACGAGGCACACTCAGACGGCTCCCGGCCATGGAAGCAATAATCATTCCAGGGAAAATCAAAGAAGTTCTGCCTGAGGGACTCCTAATCCGCAGCTCCAAAGTGCCATACACGACGTTTCTTGGGAGGGTCCACAAGCTGTACCGGAGTGATAGGACAGATTAAGGTGATAAGGTTGTGATCGGAGGAGCCCAACGGAAAAAAAGATTAACAGTTTAAGTAGAAGGATTGGTTGTAAGGAAGAGGTCAAGTATGATGGAGCTCTGTCCATGGCAGTCAGGGATATGGGTAGGGTGCTGTACCATCTGTTCTTGGTTATTTAGGATGGAAAAGATGTAGGCTTGTTCACCAGATGGATCAGTGAAAGGAGAGGAGAGCCAAAGATAGTGGTGAACACTGAAATCTCCTAAAATGGAGATTTCAGAGAAAGGAGAAATGGATAGAATGTGTTCCATCGTAGAAGTAAGATAGTCAAAGAATTTTTGATAGTCAGTAGAATTAGGGAATAAGTAAACAGCGCAGATATATTTAGTCAGAGAATGACAGGATAGCCGAAGCCAGAGTGTAGAGAATTAAGAAAAACCGAGAACAGGAACGCGAGAGAAAGACAGTCGTTGCGTAATTATATAAACAACAGCCACCTTTGTCTTTGAAATGAATATAGAGAAAGTAGGAGGGTACAGAAAAGGGTTTGCTGTCAGTTGCCTCAGACAGCTGAGTCTCAGTTAGTAAGAGAAGGTGAGGTTTAGAAGAGAGGTGTTGATTTCCGACTTGTATCTGTGATCTGGATTCTTTGTGTGTGTGTGTGTGTGTGTGTGTGTGTGTGTGTGTGTGTGTGTGTGTGTGTGTGTGTGTGTGTGTGTGTGTGTGTGAGAGAGAGAGAGAGAGAGAGAAATGCTGTGAGTCATCTTACTGTATACACCCGCTTTCTGTATTATTTCTTCCAGCTAACGAAAACGATATTCAGTGGGCGCAAAATGACGGTAAATATGGTTGTAACTCTTTAGTCTTGTTATATGTAAGGCTTGAGTTTTGGTTAAAGTTATTTTGGTAATCGAAGAGCAGGAGGAGTTAAAGATGAATACAGGGAGTTGTTCTTGATTTATTATCTTCAAAGAAAGTCTCAGTTGAGCAGCGTATGTATTACACAGGGACTTATTTTACTAAGTCTAGTGGGACCCCTCTTCTTATCTGATCTCTCCACTACCTGCTGGTTGTATAACTAGCCCATTTCTGAGCTCTGATTCCTACATTCTCGTTTAGTAGGGGTCGTGTCACGTGGGCTATACTGTTGTGAAGCTTCTAGAACACTGTATGTCTGTGTGTACGTACAGCTTCCGATGCACATCCAGCATCCCTTCACTTAAGAGATGCAAGGGTTGCTGACACACCTCCTATCTTACCCCCTGGCTTGGTGCTTCTGTCTGTCTATCTGTCTATCTATCTATCTATCTATGAGTTGTAGTATTATAATATGGAGTCCTGACATCGCTCGGTACGACAGCTGGTGATCCTCCGACAGCAATCATAGATATAATATTCATGTTAATATTGCAATGGTTCAGTAATATTACATTTTAAACATGTATACAAAATTGAACAAATGCAATGTAGTTAAATTGGTTATTGCATGACATATTGTAAGATGTGTATGTATAACAGTCATATGCATATATGGAGAAAAAAAATAGTTCAAAGTTAAGATTATGGTAAGAGCTATTAATATTTCACATAGAGATACTGATACTGGTATACTTCTATATCATATGTCATTCTTCTTTTTATTTTTTATTTTTTACAAAATCAATATCTATATACAAAATATGTACACTTCATTCAGGGGGGTTAACTTGAATGTTTACTCAACCCCCTCAAATTACTGACTCCAAATTTGCAATTCTTGCATGCATTCTGTGCATTGCGAACAGCACTACTGCAAATACAGTACAGAAGATTATAAAGACAGTAGGTGCTGGGCTATACACATAATATGGGTTGAACATACTCAAACTCAAATCTTCCCAGGGCTTCATTGTTTCATTGATCAGTTGCATAGTTTCAAACTTAGGTGAAGTCAACTTAATACCTGTGCTCATGAGTCCATATTAGGTAGCGGGTGGAAATCTGTGTGTGTATAAGTGAGGATGGAGTAGTGATTGATGGTGTATAAAGTGGACATGGATGGTGTAAATACCACACAGTAGTCTGGTGCTATGTATAATCCTGATGCTGAAGTACGACAGAGTGGTATATCTGGACAGACAATGTAAACTGATGTGTTATGGGTGAAAAAAAAAAAAAAAACTGTGAGTGTCCGATGCGTTGATGGTGTACAAGCTTATCTGGAGCAAAAGTGAAGTTGCAGTGATTATGAATGTGGTGATTTCTTATGATAGTCATTTCACAAGGGACTGTTTCAGTAGGCTGAAACGTGAAAATGTACGCAGGACAAAGGTGAACAGCATGTACGGATGTACGGCACTTTCGTTCAATTGTTGATTCACTTGTGAATGTGATAGTGTTCCGTTTCTTGGAGACCATGATGAGTTCGGTGTCTGTGTTGATGTTGATGGTGACCAAAGTGTTGTTATTTATAGAGGGGAAGGGGTGTATTTGGTATACTGTGAACAGGTTGTCAGTTATGAATGGTACATGAACTACTACTGATGTTGGTGTTAGTGTTGCTTCTAAATATGGATAATACTGCATGAAATCCCTATTTCGGAACAAAGACTTCAATTTATGTTTATGTATGCCTTGACTAATTAACTGACGTAGCTCATGAGATGGAAGTAAGTCAATTGTGATCTTCCCATTACCGGCATTCGAAATTCCTTGCATAAGTGCCGTGTAACGAACTCTAGTGTTGTCTAATTGGAGTAGAATTGTGTTAATGTGTTCCGTGATGATGGAGAAGTGTTGGAAAAGTGTTATGTTCCCTTCCATGTCATTTATTTTATGTACACTTTCGAGAGCTTTTTTTCCCGCCTTTTTCAGATTTTTAACGATTGTCTTCATTGCTGAGTTATGTCCCGCGATGAATTTATCTTGTTATGTTAGTACCTGAGCTATTTTATTAAATTTGTTGTTTACTTCTTGAACGTCTTCCTCTGTAGCCAATCCAAAGATGTTCCCAAGAATTGCACCACCCAGGTCGAACAAACCGCGCTTTTGGCGAGTACGTGTAATGTTGTTCGTGGCGCTCAATACCTCCGTTCCATGAGATGGGAGATCTTGGATCATGATCAGCATAGTTGACTTTTCCTGTTCTGTCTTCAATTTCGCTAACTTCACTATTTCAAACACTTCCTTTGTGTTATGTGCCTCTGAAACATAGCCTCCTATCATGAAGTCCAGAGTCCTCATGGGTCTCGTGATGTTTTCTGAATAAGAAGGTAATTCGTATAAGTAATCCAAACTAATTTCAGTATTCATGACATCTTTTACGACTGACGTCGTGGCCGTTGGAGCTATGAGGCATCCTTGCCGTACTATGTGCTGGGGGTCTAAGTGAGCATATCCTCTTGCTATGTAGAGGAGAATCCATAGCATAAGTCCCCTCATTGTTACCTACCGACAAAAAAAATCTATTAATTTTCTAATATGGTCATGCTGTGGTCGATGATACTGATGATGTGCGTTACGGTTGACTAGCGTAGAACAATAACTTGATTGTTATTTCATTTACAGAAGGAGTTTAACTCGATATTTAAAACTCAAAATGATGTACTGTATATTTTATTGGAAGAGTTGCACCTATGATTGATTGTTTGGTTTATGACCTTAATTTATTTTTGTAATTATTGTTGTCTTCTTGATTGGTTTCATGAGTTATGTTTGGTTGTTCGGTGGTATCCGAGGCTGTATAATTTTTTGACAGTTCCCTTGAAACTCGTTTTAAATGGTCAATATGAATTTGTTTCTCTTCGCCACTTAACAGTGACCTAATTAAAACTTTGTTTTGATGTTCATTACTCTGTATGGGCCCTCAAATTTCAGGGATAATATATTGTCTCTCGTATGAATGATACCATAAAAAATGTATCCTAAGTAGATAGGCGAGTCTCTTGCCTTTTTATTAAATGCCTCCGTCATTTCTTCCTTTGACATCGTTAATTGTTTTTTTTTTTTTTAATTTTTTTGTGTATGTCCTGGAATTCACGTAAACGGAGTTAGAGTTATCATCGTAATTGTATATGGGCAGACTATCAACTTTTAGGAGCTCATATGGTAGTTTTTTATATGTCCCATATATAAAGAAGTGTGGTGTGTCGCCTATGGATTTATTAATAGATCCATTAATTGAGGCTTCTACTCGTGGAATCCAATCATCCCAACTTGCATAATTTTCACTGAGAATGTGTCGTAGCACATCTAATACTTTTTTGTTTTGTCTCTCTACTAACCCATTAGATGCTGGGTGATAGGCTAAAACGTTAACCTTTTTGATATTGTATTGTTTACATATTTCTTGTAAGATATCAGAATTAAATTCTCTTCCATTATCACTTGTTAGTACCTTTGGGGTAGTAAAGCGACATATTACATTATCTGTTATTGCCGTTGCTACTGTCTCTGCTGTCTTATCTTTAATTGGAGTTAAAATTACATAACGGGAAAAATTATCCGTTGCTACGAATAGGTATTGGTTATTATTGTATGATAATGGCATCTTGAGTAAATCAACAGCGACAAGGTCCCATGGTTGATGTACAGGGTAACTACCTATCGGTGCAGGTGTGATTGGATATCCTCTGTATTTTGCACATGATTCTCAACTGTCTATATGATTGTTTATATCTTTTTGCAATGATGGCCAGTAATATAACAGCTGGGCTTGTTTGAATGTCCTATCCTTCCCAGGATGTCCAGCATGTGGGCTACCGTGTATCGTTCGTAATACTTGGGATATCATGTCATTAGGTACTACCAATTGTTTATTATTTCTTCGGCATTTTGGTTGTCCTGGGTTTATCCTGTATAAGACATTATTGATTATTATGAATTGTTCTAGTGGTACATGTAGTTTGGGTAATTGTAAGTCATCTCCACTTTCTAACTTGTATATAACTTTAGATCATGTTGGATCAAGTCTTCGTGCTTTTGCGATATCATCATGGTTTGGGATGTCTTTTTTGAGATCTAAAGCCGCGACCTGAATTTGCTTTCGGGTTCCTAGATAATGCCTCAGCAACTAAATTCATTCTGCCTTGTATAAAATGAATATGTATATTGTAGTTTTCGACTGTACATTTCCATCTTGCTCTCTTCCCAGATAGGAGTTTTTCTTTAAACATACCCACTAGCGGTTTATGGTCGGTGAATAAGTGTATTTCGTAACCATATACCAAATCTCGAACCTTTTGTAATGCAAAAACCACTGCAAGTGCCTCTAAGTCTGTAGTGCAATAATTTTTCTCTGCACCTTTTATTTGTCTGCTGGCAAATGCAATTGGTTGATTCTGTCCTCTTTTATCTTCTTGCATCAATACAGCCCCTAATCCGTTAACTGATGCATCTGTACAAATAATAATGATTTTGTGAAATCTGGATATGCCAAACATGGTGCATTTGTTTGTTTAATTTTTAATTTGGTAAATGCTTGTTTTTGGTCTTCTCCCCATTGGAATATAGCATCTTTTTTGAGTAGCTGGAATAAAAGAAAGGTTATATGAGAGAATTGTTGTATAAACGACCTATAGTACCCAGCAATAGACTGTAGCACCACTCGAGCAGGGCAGTACTCCCGAGGTTGATGAAAAGTTGATGACAGGGAGTGCTGGAGCTCCCGTTTCATCAGCCCTCAGGACTAGTTCCTGACCATTCCCATTTACTGAACTTTTTCAGTGTCTCAGTTACACAGAGAGTAGGCCAGCATGCTCTCCAACACAAATTTCTCTAACTATCTACACCAAACTACATGCACAGTACACACTACACTTCATTTTCCAAGTTTAAAAAAAAATGGCGTCTCATCACCCAGCCTTGGAGTCCCCGGGGGGGGGGGCCATAAATGCCCCCACCTTCCGCCCCTCTCCCGGTGACGACTCGAGGTGCCTGGAACCACTGTCTGACTCACTTCTTCTTCATTTCTGCAACATTCGCGGCCTTTCCTCTAATTTTCGCTCTGTTGAGCACCACCTCTCCTCCTCTAAACCTCACCCTCTTTTTCTAACTTAGACTCAGATGTCTGAGGCAACTGAGAGCAAACCCTTTTCTGTATCCTCCTACATTCTCTATACTCATTTCAAAGCCAAAGGTGGTTGTTGTGTATATATACGCAACGACTTATCTTGCTCTCGTGTTCCTGAACTTGAGTCTTCTGAATTCTCTACACTCTGGCTTCGGCTTTCCTGTCATTCTCTGACTAAATGTATCTGTGCTGTTTACTTATCCCCTAATTCTACTGACTATCAAAAATTCTTCGACTATCTTACTTCTACGATGGAACACATTCTATTCATTTCTCCTTTCTCTGAAATCTCCGTTCTTGGAGATTTTAATATTTACCACCACCTTTGGCTCTCCTATCCTTTCACTGATCCACTTAGTGAACAAGCCTACATCTTTTCTATCCTTAATGACCTAGAGCAGCTTGTAAAGCACCCTACCCGTATCCCAGACGGCCTTGGAGAGAACTCCAACATACTTGACCTCTTCCTTACAACTAATTCTTCTGCTTACACTGTTAATCTTTTCTCTTCATTGGGGTCCTCCGATCACAACCTTATCACCTTAACCTGTCCTATCAATCCGGTACAGCCTGTGGACCCTCCAGGGAAAAGTCGTCTGTGGCATTTTGGAGCTGCGGATTGGGAGGCCCTCAGGCAGTACGTCTTTGATTTTCCGTAGAATGATTATTGCTTCCATGGTCAGAAGCCATCTGAGTGTGCCTTGCCCATTACGGAGGTTATTCTCTCGGGCATGGAAGCATACATTCCTTTCTCATATCCTTTGACTAACACAAGAAAACCTTGGTTTAATCACCCTTGTTTTAATGCTGTCCGCAACAAGGAGAGGGCCTACAAAAGGTACCGGAGCCAACTCACCCTTGAATCACATCATCTTTATGTTTCTGCCCGGAATCGTGCTAAGTCTGTTCTACGGTCTGCTAAAAATAATTTAAGCAGTACTAAATGCTCTCAACTCTCCAATTCGAATTCTTCCCGCTCCTTCTGGTAACTTGCCAAAAACCTTTCTATCGACTTTACCTCATCATCCTTCCCTACTCGTTTCTACTCTGATGATTCTGTAGCTATTTCTTTTACTGATAAATCAGATCTCTTCCCACAGACTTTCTCCTCCAATTCCACCTTAGACGATTCCGGTGCTGTTCCTCCATCACTTCCCGCCTCTGACTTCCTCATGGACATTAAAATTTCTTCAGCTGATGTATTTTCTGCCATCAATGGTCTCAATACTAACAAGGCATATGGGCCTGATGGAGTCCTTCCTGTTGTTCTCAAGAACTGTGCTTCTGTGCATACACCCTGGCTAGGCAAACTCTTTTGTCTTTGTTAACTTGTATCTTTCCTTTTTGCTGGAAGTTTGCTCTCATTCAGCCAGTTCCAAAGAAGGGTGACCACTCCCAACCCTCCAACTATCGTTCAGTTGCTTTAACGTCCTGTATTTCAAAAGTTTTCGAGTCAACTCTCAATAGAAAAATTTTAAGGCATCTTTCCTATCACAACCTGCTTTCTGATCGTCAGTACGGGTTCCATCAGGAACACTCCACTGGCAATCTTCTCACCTACCTTTCAGACTCCTGGTCATCCTTCTTTCGGGACTTTGGCGAAAGCTTTGCCATTGCACGTGACATCTCAAAGGCTTTCGATCGAGTCTGGATTTAAATCCTTAATTTCCAAACTGCCCTCTTACGGTTTCTATCCTTCTATGTGCCTTCATTGCGAGCTTCCTTTCTGGTCGTTCTATAGCCGCTGTTGTAACGGCCATCGTTCTTCTCCTAGATCTATCAACAGTGGTGTTCCTCAGGGCTCTGTCCTATCACCAACTCTCTTCCTTTTTTTCATCAATGACCTTCTATAAGCTGTACATCTAACCCTATCCACTCGTACACTGATGACTCCACCCTTCACCTTTCCATTCGGTTCCCGCAACGCCCATCTCTGCAGTTACTTCAACAAACAAGGGATGAGGCTATGGCACACCTAATGTCTGACTTTGCTTGTATCTCTGACTGGGGTAAAAATAATCTTGTTTTTAATACATCTAAGACTCAGTTCTTACATCTATCAACCCATCAAAATCTGCCACAGGTATACCCACTAATGTTAATAGTATTCAGGTTAATCCTGCATCATCCTTGAACATGCTTGGGGTTTCATTTACTCGGGACTTATCTTGGAAAGATCATATTACATCTCTTGTAAACTCTGCTTCCAAGAGATTGGGTGTGCTAAGCCGTCTCCGTTCTTTCTTTACCCCTGCTCAATTGTTGACTCTATACAGGGGTTTTATCTGCCCCTGTGTGGAGTACAACTCTCATGCATGGGGAGGCTCCCCACATACAGCTCTTCTCAATAGGGTGGAGTCAAAGGCTTTTCGTCTCATTAACTCTCCTCCTCTTACTGACTCCCTTCAGCCTCTGTCTCTTCGCCGCACTGTTGCATCTTTATCTCTTTTCTATTGCTACTTTAATGGTCACTGCTCCTTTGAACTGTCTGCATGCATTCCTCCACCTCTACGACGGGCGCTTAGCACCCTTCTAGCAGCAAACACTCATCCCTTTTCTGTCCAACTCTCTAATGCAATAGTTAACCGTTACTCCCAGTCTTTCATTTATGTAACAGGTCAACTCTGGAACTGTCTCCCTCTGTCTGTATTTTCTGCTGGCTATGATCTCCAGTCTTTCAAATGCAGTGTGTCCAGACATCTCGAACTGAATGGTTCTTGAATTTGGCTCTCTCTTTTATTTTGTTTTTCTCTTGGAGGGAACTGTTATGCCTTTGGTTCCTATAGTACCCAGCCAGACCTAAAAATTGTCTAACTTCATCATTCGTAGTGGGTTCAGGAAAGTCTCTCACTGCCTGTATTTCGTCATTAGTGGCGTGAATACCATTCGCACTTAATCTGTGGCCCAAGAATTTTATTTCCTTAACGCAAAAATTGCATTAAGAAAGCTTAATCTTTAAACCTGCATCATCAAGCTTTTGTAAGAGTAGGTCTAATTTCTGGAGATGTTCTGTGATACCTTTCGTTGCGATGATAATATCATCAAGATAAACAAATATTCCTTGTCCTAAAATTCCGGACAGTATGTAGTTCATAAGACGCTGGAATTTGCCCGGGGCTATCCTCAGTCCCATTGGCATCCTTCTATGCTGATAGTGTCCTTTATTTGTGGAAAAGGCAGTGTATTTACGTGACACCTGATCTACAGGAATTTGATAATAACCACTTAGCAAATTGATCGTGGAAATTACATTATTTTCTGGTCCAATATTCTGTAGGATGTCGCTTAGGAATGGCATGGGAAATCGGTCTGGGATTGTGTGATTGTTTAGTTTACGGTAATCTACTACCGCACGCATTTCTCCATTTCGTTTGGGCACGAAGAATAATGGGGCATTCCACGGGGTGATTGATGTCTCAATAATTCCAAGTTTTAACATTTCATTGACATACTGATTTGCGAGTGTATGCTGAGATTGTGGGATGCGGTAGGCAGGTACTAAAATTGGTGGTGTATCTGGGTGCACATTAATCTTGTGATTAATCAGGTTAGTACACCCTAATTGTTCTCTGGGTAATGCCACGGTGTCCCTGTGTGTATCCAACAGGGTTAACAAATTATTTTCTTCATCAAATTCACCTGAGTGAATTAAATTCTCTTTTATGCTTTCTCTATCCGTAGATTTTATCTCATTTGTCACTTCAGCTAAAACTATTTCCATTACAGGGGCGGGACATTTTTCAATATTAACTATACAAGTCCCGTTTTTCAAATGTACTTCCCCATTCATGTTATTAATTAGAAATATCTGACTTTGCCCTTCGTCATTCATCTGACATAATGCGTATTCTACTGACAACCATTTTACTTTACATAATTCTTCTAAGACAAGAACAGTACTATTCTGTTATTTGCTCCTTATGGTAACTTTCATATAGGTGTTAGGTGGTATAACTAAATCATTGGTGGGATGGGCGGGAAAAACTGATAAACCAGTACCGTTACCTGGGTTTCTAGTCCTGGAGGCTGGGGGGGAGGGGGTGTGAGTGGAACTATACACTCATCTGTTTGTGTATGTTTGTTTAAGCTTTTAATATTACCAATTCTATTTGGTTCTGTTTTTCTAATTGGTGAGGACTCTGACTGTATTTCCTCTGTTAATTCATTATCAAAGTCTATTCCATTCATTTGTGGGAGTATAGTTATTTTCTCTGTTCTATTGCATCTTAAGCCGAGTAACATATGAGCTTTAATTGCTAAGTTTTCAACGATATAGAAAAATGCAGAGATTGGTCCTGTAGTCTCTCTGAAACTGATGTTTAACCGTATCATACCTTTTACTGTGATTTGTTTGCCATCTACTGTATATAAGTCCAAATCAGATTCTTCCAGAAGTTACTTTCTTCTTATTTCTAAAAATTCTGTTTATTTCTTCTTGTGTTATTAAGTTTACTGGAGAGCCTGTGTCTAAAAATAAGGAAACGTTTTGATCCTCACATACAGCTGGTATCAAGATACACTCATTTCCCAACATGCCTCCTATGTGAATTTTAGACTTGCTTTTCTTTACGTTTGTTAATTTTTTGTCGTGACTTGGTCGTCCCCCAATTTAAAAACAGACTCTAATTTTTCTACTATTTTGCAGTTACTGGTCCAATGCCCTTGGCACCGGTGATGCCTACACTAGGGACCAAATCATTGTGTCTTTTGTCGATCCTCTTTGGTTTTGATAAAGCATTCATTCATTGTGTGTCCTGGTTTTGCACAGTAATGACATAGAATGAACCTATCTCCTGACTGTGATCTGCAAGAAGTCTTCCCATATTTAGTGGTGTCTGTGGCGCGAGCTCTGCTTGGACTGTGCAAAAACTTATGAAGCTGCCTGTAGCCTGGTGTTTGTGATCATAGCCTTGACAGGTTTGGTTGTTTGCTCTGCCTGCATTAGGGTTGCGATCGATTTTGTTCTCTGTTTGGGGTAGTTGTAACTGTTTTTACAGCTGATACTGTCTCAGGCACCCTCATTCTACTAGAATGTGATTGTGTTTCGATCACCCATGCTTTGTTACACTGCATCTCTACCTCGTTCATTAAGTCTAGTAAGCACATGCCTGGCGTCTACGTGATCGTTCTTGGCGATCTTAAGGGTCCTATCAGGTAATTTACATAAGGCAGCCACATAAACAATGATGTCCACGATGAGGTCTGGGGACATCTTTCCATCTCCTGTTATCCAGTTTGAGTTTTCTAAGGTAGCTAATAATATTCTTTTGATCGTGGAGACATCGGCAGATATTTCACTGAGCATATGATTTGTAGTGTGCTCCCTTACAAGATCTACAATCTTCTGTAATTCTGGGATTATACCTGGCAAAAAGTTCATACCTCCAGAAAATTTCTTCAAAAATCAGTTTTAAATTCATCATATGTCTTAGCTCGGAGAAGCTTATCGGACTTCAGCAAGTCTCCTGCTAGGCACCTTTCCTGATTAATCCAAGAAGAAAAAATTGCAATTTTCTCTTGTTTATCTGTAATATGCCTTTATACAAAGATCTGCTCACATTGATTAACCAATGAAATGACATCAATACGGTCTTTTTCTGTGCCAGAGAATTTCGGGGCAGTTTTATCCTCATGGTTAACGTAAACTTTGGGCGGGGATGTTTGACCCGTGGTATTCATTTTCACTGGTTGCTCTGTTAATTTAACTTGGACTTGTTTATCGTTGTGTGAGGGAATAGTGGAATAGGTTTTCCCTGAACGATGAACTCTGTTAAGTATATTTTTATAGGTATGCAAGGCAGAGACAAAGTCCTCACTCACTACATCAGAGGGGGTTCGCCAGTCATCATCATTATCATCTAGAACTGAGGTATTTGTTTCTTTATCTTTAGTTTGCGGTGAATTTTGTAGGGTGGGTGTGTTGCCCTGGTGCGCTCCTAATTGTGTATCTGCAGTGGGCACGAACTGTGTATCGTCTGGTACTAACACGGGTGGAGGTGAAAATATTCCTGTAATATCACTCAGCTAAAAAGAATTCATGTTGCTAAGGTATGGTGTTATGAAATACGTCTTTTGTTAATGTCCTAACTAAATTGATGTGTAAATGAGTTGTAATGAATGATAGATGGTGAATGTGTAAGTGTATATATAAATATAAGTAAACGTGGTAATTGTACCTAATTTAAAGCACTGAGAAGAAAAGAGTAAGTATAATTACATCCACTTGATACAGATGGTCACTCGGAGAGGCGTGTCAAAAGCACCAGCCTCTTCGGAGGCGTGGGTTCAAATCTCACCGCTGCCACCACTTATATATATGTAACTCTTTAGTCTTGTAATATGTAAGGCTTGAGTTTTGGTTAAAGTTATTTTGGTAATCGAAGAGCAGGAGGAGTTAATGATGAATACAGGGAGTTGTTCTTGATTTATTATCTTCAAAGAAAGTCTAAGTTGAGCAGCGTATGTATTACACAGGGACTTAGTTTACTAAGTCTAGTGGGACCCCTCTTCTTATTTGATCTCTCCACTACCTGCTGGTTGTATGGCTAGCCCCTTTCTGAGCTCTGATTCCTACATTCTCGTTTAGTAGGGGTCGTGTCACGTGGGCTATACTGTTGTGAAGCTTCTAGAACACTGTATGTCTGTGTGTATATACAGGTTCCGATGCACATCCAGCATTCCTTCACTTAAGAGCTGCAAGGGTTGCTGACACACTTCCTATCTTACCCCCTGGCTTGGTGCTTCTGTCTGTCTATCTATCTATCTGTCTATGAGTTGTATTATTATAATATGGAGTCCTGACATGGTCATCATTAACTATTTCATTGAAGTCGAAACGTCTTGAATTCTTTTTTTACCTTCTAGGGTTCAGGGAAATCAAGGTGGGATGGTAAGGTACCTAAGAGAGGTTTCGAGCAGCAGTTATTACGTCACGCACAGTGATTACTTATTTCGGTGGTTGTTTTTGCTATCTTTAGACAATTTTATGAATGTCTGGAGAGTTGTTTTAACTAAATAGGTTAGACATAGCCCACATTAAACTCTCCAAGATGGCTGTCTTTCCCTTAACTGTGTAAAATCATCTGAAGGTGAATAAAGACACATCAGGAGGCTTCATATGTTCAGAGAGTTCAAATAACCAGTGTATATTCTTTCCCTACGTCGACTGTGTCTTTCATTTTATACTTCTTATCTCCTGTTGGCTTTTTATATATCAAGAGGGATATTTCCAGCTCGAAGAATAAGTTAAGATACCTTCCAATAGCGGGGGTCTTGCTTAAGTGGCAATCCATCACCTGGAGGTAGAGTTGTTAACAGTAGTTTCCTCGTGGAGTGTCCCTAAGAGGGAAAATATGTGTAAGGCCGTCCATTCATAAAAAAAAAAAAAAAAAAATATTGGGACCAGCAAATCACACGATTCTGGGGCTGACCATCGAACCTTTGGACAGGGTTTGCTTTACTCAAGCGGGATCATATCTTAAAATAAAACAGGGACCCGGATGTAAATCTACGGTCTAGTATCGTATCCTATGAAATTTTTTTTGAGACTTATATTCTTAGAAAGCACCTGCATGCCTTTACATTTTATCCCTGTGCTCAAAAGACTACAAACGCATGTTTGGTCAACTCCTGAATTTTCAACTATAAAATTTCACTTCCTCGCCACTAAGTTCTTCCCATTTTACCTTCCAGCTTTCTGCATGAGTGGTGAACTCGCAACCTCCTCCCCAACTACAACCTCCACTACCACCTCCACCTCCCAAGAAGTACGAAAGAGCTTGAGCAGGAGCTGGGTAATCACACTTTTTTTTTTTTTTCAACTGACTTGGAATTAAATATAACTACCATCTCTCCATCTCCGATTATCATTTTTTTCTTGCATAAAATTCAGCAGGGAAGAAACAATGACTAATGGGCCGAACGAATGCAGACTAGAAATACTTGGACCCTGAGGCAAATTCTGTTTAGAGGCTCTTTCAACGTCATTACACACAAACTCATGGATAAATTATTGCCATGTGACATACTGTCACAGATGATGAATAAAACACTGCCACTGTATTCTCCATTTAGTAAAACACGATAAGGACACAAGTATACTGTATTATTTGAGACCCTCACTAGCTTGGAACCTGAGGCTTCAACTTCACTGGACTGTCCAGGCTGACACATGGCTTGAGTATTCAAAATGAAAAGAAACTAGAAATTTTTTTTGCATCTCTGGCTGCCGATACTTAACATTTTATGTGCTCTTCAGTTGATACTGGCTAGCGCACCCGGCGTTGCTCAGGTAAAAACCTATGATCGTGCATACCGGGATTATTTATGACCCTTGATGGCTGCTTCTCCTGTGCATGACCCTCGGTGTCTCCTATTACCCACTGAACCTTTCTTCTTCCATGGGCACATTTCCCCAGGCTATTACACCCCATGGACTTCTTTCTACCATGGACCACTTTTTCCACTACCTGCCCACCCACCAACCATACCTATCCACATCACCTGCCCTTCACATCTAAGCAATCTGTCCACTCATCTGATCAATTGTAGCTCATTATGATATGGTTGCCGGAGTAAAAGAAAAATTAAGTTAATTTGCAGCCACGTTTCCACCATGTTGAACTGATCATTTCTAAACGTTTCCAGTATTGGACATCAGGGGCGCCACTGTAAGTACACATTTCAATCAGTCGTAAAAAGCTACAACAATTAGAGCTGCTCAGTGAGTTCGATATGCATACATCTTGATTTCCATAGAAAACAGACTGACGGACAAACATTCTCCTTTATATACGTGTGTGTGTGTGTGTGTGTATATATATATATATATATATATATATATATATATATATATATATATATATATATATATATATATATATATATATATATATATATATATATATATATATATATGGTAAGTGGGGACGCTCACCATCCACTCACTCGACGTTGTGCTGCTCTCGGGATTCTGCCCATTCCTCTCCTCTCTCCATTCCTTCCTACCTCTTCTGTCTTTCTGTACTTCAGTCTGTCCTCGTCCTTCTGCCTACGGGTGACTTTACACTCCCTCTTTTATCTTTCTTTTTTTCATTCTTTCCTCTTCCTTCTGCCTATGAGTGACTCTACACTGAGTGACAAGCCTAATGGTTTCCTGTACACCAGGAAACCATTTGCTATGCTGGATGGTAACCATATAACCAAATTATGGCACCTGGTGGTTTAGTGGGTAATTACAGCACTCAAATCGGATTGAGCCGGTGAAGGTTTATGTCCAAGGGTTGGTTGGGGTTATTGCTCATGTAATGCCTCTCAGGGATGAGAGAGGCTGGTCACTCTCATCATAAATGTCAGGACCAAATTGCCTAGCCCCGGGCTTCTACACTTCTCATGGGGCAACGTAGAATTGGATGATGGATATATATATATATATATATATATATATATATATATATATATATATATATATATATATATATATATATATATATATATATATATATATATGCATACATACATACATGTACTAGTAGGAGTTGCCAGGCCCAAAGGGTGAAAACTTTATTCCTATTTGTTCTAGTTCAATCCTTCTTTCTACTCCACAAACACCATCTACTGTACCTCTTATGCTTTTGAAAAGGGATTATAAAAACTGCAATAACTTTCTATTTCAGCTTTCACAGCACTTGTTTTCTATTACTGGTGACCCCAAATGACATCCTAATGGTCACCTCAAATGAACTTACAGGTTAACCTCACATAGCCTATGTCCAAAATGGAGGTCATATGAGTCACCATACCAAAAATTGAGCTGCAGGTTTACCCGGCGTTGCCCGGGCCTAAAAGGTGAATACTCTACCAATGACCTCAAATGACCCAATTCTGAATTTTGACCCACCTAAAACCATCCTTGGGTTACCCTGATTCTGAATATATATATATATATATATATATATATATATATATATATATATATATATATATATATATATATATATATATATATATACACACACACACACACACACGGGGAGGCGGTGGCTAAATCAGTAGAGAGGTGGCCTGCAATCCTAAAGGACCCAGGTTCGAATCCCGATTGGTGCAGAGAACAGTTTATGGATCTGAATTTCATAAAAGCAGACTTTACTGATCTACCAGAAGACCCGCCGACATGACGTAAAAATACCCCCGCTAATACCAGAACACCAGTCCTGTATGAGACAGCCCTAGCATGTTTTCAAGACGGATTGGTACAAATTGAGACGTGTAGGTGTAGGAAGACTACTGGGCCCCAAGGAGGTCTACTGGGCCTTGGGGATAGGCTCTGAAACCTGTGAATTAATTCCTATCCTTCAGCAGGCTTACCGATTTAGTGCCCACATCCACACCAAATGCTTTTGGCCTATGAGTGGCAGGCGGGGATTTCTCATCACAAACTCATACAAGTGGCTCCACAGGACGAGGGAGGGAGCAGATGAAAACTATATTGTTTGTTATCATTATGTTGAACTCCTTCCCACAGCCAACCGCACAAGGAAGCATTTGGTGTGAAACTTAATCTGGGGGCATAAATATTGGCAAAAGAAAGCAGCTGATTATTTTAATATGATTGTATTAGTTCAAAGAAATCGTTAAGAGTACTTGTGGAAGTACCTTCTTCATATCCTGCCTCCATGGACATCTGGTAAAATTTGTATTACCATCTAATGTGAGGTGTGACAAGGAAAGTAAATGCATATGGCGTTAAATAACTAAACATGCTATGCAAAAGATTCCTCCCAACCTCGTATACGTGAACTCTGGTCCCACTCTCAGATTTTCAAAATGCCGAAGAAGGAGAGCACCAAGTCGACGTGCACGTGTGTGCAGACCCTGATCATTCTGCTGTGGGAGCAAGGGATGCCACCACGGATCATAGCCAGCATAGTAAACACCAGCCTTGCTACAGTTTACAGATGGCTCAGAAGATGGCGTGAATGTGGGTCGTTGTTCACCAATCCACGTACCAGCGTACCAGGGAAATACAGCAACATTCTGCCACAAGGAAGTGGCATTAGCCCAACCTTGTTACTTCCATCAACTGTGCGGAATCAGCAGCAGCATTACCTCTTATACGAAACACTTTATCACTCTTCCAACAGTACAGTTCAATTGTACCTCAGAAACAAACCTTACTAGAATGTAAGAACATATGGGAGGGACAAATGACACAGTGGCAACAATTTGTATTCAGAGATATGGACAGTTCAGCACATCATGCCAAAACACTATTCCTTTATGATGAGGTGCTCACCACTGAATTAGCACATTAGCTTTTAACTTCCTGTCAGTTAAGATAATAAAATAGTGTAGAGAAGTGGGATTTGCAATATAGGAAGTGCTGGAAGGTTCTCATTATTTCTCATATTTTTCCGATACGTGTCAGAATTGCCTGTTAGCCTGTTGTTGTGAGCAGAGTTTCATTGTAAATTTTACAGTCATTGTTATTCTCTTATTCACTCTAATTCTTTATTTTGGTAATTTGTTAAATTATGTAATCTCATTTCAGTTTTTATGCTAAAGCATTTAGAATGTTATGTAATGTATGAAAACTGGCATGTTTTGGTTGTCTCTGATTTGGTAACTGTTGTTGTTAGGGGCAGGTAACAGCACGTTGCAGAATGTTCGAGAAGAAAGGAAGGCTATTTAAGGAGGTGGGAGAGCCTAGGGCAGTCAGTGACATTTCAGTTTTAATGTCAGTTTAGTTCAGTGTCATTTGAGTGTCAGTGCGACCTAGTAAAGATTGTATAGCTCCAGTACTTGTGAAAACAGTGAAGTGTAGTTGCCAAGCTTTAAGTGTAATTATTTGGTGAATAAAGACTGCAGACTTGAAAAGCAAGTGTTTATTTACCACGCCTGAGCCGATCTTGTTGCACTCCAAAAGGCTTCCTGTAGGAAGAACAACTCACTGAACAATGTCCTTCCTATACAGAACTACTGCTGTTAGAGCCGGTGGCAGTGTGGGACGAGGATGTAACAGTGCTTGGGATAATTAGAACATTGCTGCTGTGTTTCAAAACCATCATGGAGCAAGAAGGTATACAGACAGGAGGTTGAGCTAAGCAAGAGGAGGTATTGCTGGTTGAAATTATGAAGCTATTACAAGTACAGTGTTCAACTATAAGCACAAAGTGCACAACAACAAACACAGAATGATGGGCAGAAAGAACTCAGTGAACAACTACAAGAACAAAGTGAACAACTACAAGCACAAAATGAAGGACAAAAAGATCTCAAAGAACAATAATACAGACACAAAATGAAGGACAGAAAAAATCAAAGAACAACCAAATGCACAAAGTGAACAACTAGAGGCACAAAGTGAAGAATAAAAAGAATTATATGAACAGCTTAACCCGCGGCATCCCGTCGACGTGAATTAACGTCAACACGTTTTGTCACTGCCAATCCCATCAATGTACATAAATGCGAATCAATTGCAAGGTCCCTAATTTGCACAATTTTCAATTTTCGCGAGTGATTTTTGGTACATATGCACGGGATGCCTTCTTCTACAAGATGCCAGGCAGGGACAATGCCTTGCCCTGCATGACCTCCTCCCCCCCGCTGCATGCCATTGTCTCAGCAATTCAGCTGTTATCAGTGACCTGGCCAGTAAACCATGTCATGCCACAGTACGAAATTCAGGGCCAGAGTGATTCCCCAATCAATGACAATGTGGAGGACAAACTTTACATAGCATTAGAGGAAAAAACAGTCAGAAATGATGATCAGGTAATGTGGCAAAAAAAGGTCAGGTATGGTGATGAGTTAGTGAGTGAAACAATGCTTATAATGCCTATATTACTGTTTGAAAACCAATATAGTTTCGTACTACAGATAAATTCGTACCAAGTAAATAAATAAATACCGTTTATGAGTGGTGTGAAATAGTTACCCTCCCATAGAACTCGTTTTCTTTGGTGCCAGCCTGTTATAAAACCCAGTCAGGTAAGGAGGTACTGTTACCTGGATCGAGTATTTTAACCCTCAGGTGAGCGATTTCTCTATGAATTTTCGATGTTTCTCACCAAAAGCGGAGGTTTGAGCAAAAAAAAAAAAAAATCCAAAAATGGTCGGGATTGGGGGGAGTCAGTGGTGGAAAAGTGGTTGGGATGGGGCGGGTTAATAAGGTATTACAAAAGGAAAAGAGTGAATTTGAACTGAGGATGCAAGGACAGCCAGATGCTTTCATGGAGGAAATGAAGGAAGAACAGAAACAGTTTAAGGATGAAGTAGATCCCAAGCTAGAACAGCAGAAGTATGAGGTAAGCATTAATGAGATGAAGTGCAGACACCATATGAGCAACCAGCTGAAGGTTAGTGAGGGAATTCTGATTGAGTGCAGACAGCATATTGATGAGGAGCTAAAGATAATTAGTGAGAGAATTGAGACCGTAGAGAAATATTGCGCTGCTGAGCCTGAAATTGGTGTACAGGGAGCATATGAAAAAATGGGCAGTGCATGGGAAATCTTGACGAATCCCCAACATATAAAAGTAGCATTACAGGGTTTAATGATCATAATGTAGGAGTTTTAAGTCCTGGACTTAATTATGATGACCCAGTTCTTAGGCCGCAAACCTATGAAGTGCATGGCTATAATGTGGATCCAGTTAAAAAGAAACCTCAGGAATGTGATGGCAAAGTATCTTGGAAAGTTTATCATCCATATTTTGAGTTACTTGCTGATCAGAATGGTTGGGATGAGAGGCCGAGGGCATTGCAGCTTGCTACTAGCCTGAAGGGCACCACAATGGAGATTCTTGGCCAGATTTCAGTGGAGAAGAGGAACCGTTACCAGTCCCAAGTAGAAGTGCCGGAGTGCAGATATGGTCACATGTACCAGACTGAGGTTTACAGAACAAGATTCCGGAGCCGTGTATGGGTTCGAAACGAATCCCTACACCAGCTTGCCATGACCTGGAGAGTATGGCACACAAGCCATACCCTGAAGCATCACCTAACCTGTTTGCAGTTCTTCTGAGGTACAAGATCATTGATGCTCTTGAAAGTGCAGAGCTGAAAGTGCGAGTGAAGCACCACAACCAAGAAGCATGCAAAAAGCACTAGCCAGGGCTCTGGAATTTGAGTCCTATGTCAAGTCCAGTACGTCCATTTTTCATACAGATTGTAGTGCAGGATTCAAGGCATGAAAGAGGCAGGTACTTGAAATAGAAAAACTTGAAGTAAGTTGCTGGTACTGTGAAAAGCCAGGACATAGGAAAAAGGACGGCTACAAGTGGAAGAGGAAACAAGAGAAGACCTGAGGAGCTTGCTGGTTCTGTGGGAAGCTGGGACACAAGACGGATTGCTACAAACTGAAGAAGGAGCAAGAACAGAGCAGTAGAAGGAAATCTAAAATTGTAAGAAAAGGATGTTGGACATGTAGTGAGGTGAGACACTTCAGAGAGTCCAAAGAAGATAAAGGAGGATAAGAAGAAGGTTGTTGAAGACCAGAAGCAGAAAACTAGTGGAGGCTGGAGTTAAGGGGCAACTGCCAGCTGGCTTTTCCCAAGTAGCCCCAACACTGAGAAGATGCAAGAGAACTGCAATCGACGGTGTGGGAGTAGACAGAAGAATGGATGGCAATTAGTGTTTCCTGGTGATTGATTCAGCCTCAGAGCAGACTACTGTGAGGCCTGATGTGCAACATTATAGATATCTGCCTGAGTCATCAGAACAATTGTGTGGCATAACTGGGCACCTTGCAGAACTGAGGGGACCCTAGGATGTTCGGACTGAAGCGCCCGGGAAAGAAGCCACGATTCCAGTCTATGTGGTCGACATGGAGGACTATTGCCTTTTTGGTCTGGACCATCCGATGTCCCTGAAATGTGAGCTGGACTTCTGCCCCATGAGATTCAAGATCTGAGGACAGTCAGTTCCCGTCACGACTTTGAGACATAACAGTTATGGTGGCGAGGTTCAGGCGTTCTGCACTACAGTGATACCCCCAAAATCAGAACTGTTGCTCCAGTGCAAGGTGAGTGGCTCTTTTGACAGCTGTCTATCGCTAGAAGAGACTTATGTATGGTGCAAAGCGAAGGCTGGAGTGATGGTTGGGAGAACTTTGGTGAAAACAGGTGAGGGTAAAGTGTCGGTTATGGTGCCCAATTTCTCCCATGAGCCACAGAAGATCAGTGAGAGAGAAATTGTCGGACTGTGACAGGCGGTGGACCCTGAGTGGCACCAGTGGAAAGCCTGTAAAAGGAGTGTTGTCAAAGAAGATGGGTATCTGCCAGACCAGTTACAAGACCTATTTTCAAGGAGTTGCCAATGCCTGGATGACTCACAAGTGCTGAAGTTGAGGCAAGTGCTAATAAAGTTTGCCGATGTCTTTTTCACTGGAGACCTAGACCTTGGGTGCATTGATCTGATGAAGCATTGTACAGACCATGGACCACCGCCCAGATAAAATGCCAGTGTGGAGGGTGGTGCCAGCCCAACAGCAAAAAATAGAGAAGGTGATGGAGAATCTCCAAAGTCAGGGAGTGATAGAAAATACCAGCAGTCCTTGGACATCAGCAATTGTTCTGGTAGGAAAAAGGATGGCTCTGTAAGGTGTTGTGTGGATTATCGAACCCTGAATGAAGTGACTGAAGGATGCATACCACGTGCCAAGGACTGATGACAAGCTGAATGCACTGTCAGGTGCCAAGTGTTTCTCCACCTGAGATATTAATGCAGGATACCACCAGGTGAAGACTGCAGAAAAGGACAAGGGGAAAACAGCCTTTTCATATGGGCAGGTTTTATGTCAGTTCAAAGTGATGCCATTTGGCCTATGTAATGCTCTGGCTATTTTTTAGCATCTCATGAATCATGTACTGGAAAGCCTGCATTGGCAGACAGCTCTCATCTATCTAGATGATGAAATTGGGTTTGGACGGACTTTCAGTCAGGAATTGGAGACGTTGTCAGAGGTGCTGAACAGGATCCAAGCAACATACCTCCAGCAGATCACCAAAGAAGTTCTCCTTGTACCTAAGGAAGCAAAGTACCTGGGACATACTATGTGTGAGGGTGGCGTCCATATCGATACAGAGAAGGTGGCAGCTGTGAGAAACTGGAAGGTTCCAACTTGTGTGAAGGAACTTTGGGGTTTCCTGGGCTTGTGTACCTAGTATTGGAGTTTTGTCAAGGACATTGCAACAAGAAGTGTACCTGTGAACAAGTTGTTGGGGAAGAGCCGGAAGTTTACGTGAACCGCGGTGACTCAGAAGGTGTTTGATGAACTCAAGTGTGCATTGGCAAGCTCTCCAGTATTACAGGAAGAAGCTCAGCCCACCAGAGCAGAACTACTGTGTGATCCATAAGGAGCTCTTAGCAGTGAAGAAGAGCTTAGATTTCTTCCATACTTGTGAAGAAGAGCTTAGATTTCTTCCAAACCTGTGAAGAAGAGCTTAGATTTCTTCCATACCTACTTACAGTATATGGGTCCTACCTCATCACTGGGACAGACCATGTAGCATTGAAGTGCTGAAGACATTAAAGAATCCAGAAGGACACCTAGCACACTGGCTTGGGAAGCTGGACCAACAAAACTATGAGGTGCAGCATCATCCTGGGTGGGTACTTGGCAATGCTGACAGCCTGATTCGTCGGCTGTGTGGCCCAGATTACCAAGCAGTCTAGTATAAAAGATCACAGCAAGAAATGCAGCCATAATGCAGTGACACAGCCAGACTCAGAAGAAGAAGATCTGAAGAGGATGCAAAGTTATAACCAGTGCTAGAGTGGCTGCAAAGGAGTATGGTGCGACCATCTTGGGAAGAGGTTTCCAGATTCATCACTACGACTAAGAGCTACTACTGTCGGTGGGTTCTTCTTCATTTGAACAACAGGGATAGTGGGAGACACCCAATGGCCTAAGCAAGTACCGGCAACTGGTGGTTCCGAGAAAATTGAGGTCCAAGATCTTGGATGAGTCCCATAACCAGGTCATTAGTGGTCACCTGGGAGTGAAGAGAACTCTAAGTTGTCTGCAACAGAGGTTCTACTGGACTGGCACATGGCAGGATGTTGAAGAGTGATGTCGGGCCTGTGGTGTATGTTGTGACAAGAAGGGACCCAAGAAACGTGGTTGTGCCTCTTTCAGCTGTACCAAATGGGTATATCAATGGAAAGAGTCACTGTGGACATTGCTAGACCTTTGTCATTTACTGAAAGAAGAAACCATTATGTATGTGTTGCCATGGGCTACTTCACAAAGTGGCCAGAAGCCTATGCCATCCCTGATCAAGAGGCTGCAAGTCTTGCTCAGATGATGTTTGACTAGTTTATCTGTCATTTTCGAATGCCACAAGAACTACATTCAGACTAGAGCAGCTACTCCGGGTCTGCCTTGTTCCGCGAGTGCTGCAAGTTACTGGGAATCAAGAAGACCAGAACGACCCTACTAAGGCCACAGTCAGATACGATGGTGGAGAAATTCAAGTGGAACCTGGGATAAGAACTGACCAAGTACTGTGTAGAGGTACCGAGGGAATCGGACCAGAAATTACCTGCTTTGCTAGTGGCATATTGGTCTGCATCCCACAAGTCTACTGCCTACACTCTTGTTAAACCTATGTTGGGACACGAGTTACGATTGCCAGTTGATCTCTTATGGGAAGACCACCTGGTGAAGAGCTGCCTACAGACACCTCCAGCTCTGCAAAACATCTTTATGAAAGATTGGCTGAGGTACATCTCCATGTTCGAAGAGCTTTGAAGTTTTCAAGCAATGTGATGAAGCACAAGTATGATGCCAAGGCAAGTGAGATGAGCTTCAAGGATGGTGACATACTTTGGAAATACAATCCTCAGTGGAAGAAGGGACAGTCACCGAAGCTGCAGAGCCCGAGGGATGGGCCTTACGCTGTGTTGGACTTCCTATCAGATGTAATGTACTGGATTCGGGGAGGCAAGAAATCTCGACCAAAAGTGGTACACGTGAATCGCCTGTGGCAGTACCCTGGGCCAGGACAGTATAGCTGGGAATTATCCAAGAAATAGTGCTCATCCGCAGCCGAGGATGCTGAGGAGGACCAAGGAGCTGAAGTACAAGAGGATGGTGACAGTTTCACGAGGGAAGAAATGAACCAGGAATAGGACTGAGTCATTCCAGGAGGACTGGACTGTGCAGAGGAGCAGTGACGTCGTCGGAAGCGGCATCGGAGAAGATCTTATAAGTTGAAAAATTATTTTGTTTATAATCAGACGTTTCATTAGGATTAATGGTTATGTTTGTAAGGTCTGTATAGTTTTATTGGGACGTAAAAAGGACAACGGAAGGGGCAGTGTTGAGAAGTAGGATTTGCTAGTTAGGAAGTACTGGAAGGTATTCATTGTTTCTCATATTTTTCAGTAACGTGTCAGAGTTGCCAGTTAACCTGCTATTGTGAGCAGAGTTATTTTGTAAAATTATACTTTAATTTTAATTCTCTTTTTCTCCGTAAAGCTTCATTTTGGTGTTTGTTAAATTACGTAATTTTGTTTCAGTTTTTATGCTAAAGCATTTAGAACGTTATGTAATGTAAGAAAACTACAGCTTGTTTTGGATGTCTCCGATTTGGTAACTGTTGCTGTTAGGGGCAGGTACCAGCACGTCCTAGAATGCTGGAGAAAAAGGGAAGGCTGTTTATGGAGGTGGAAGAGCCTAGGGCAGTCAGTGTCGTTTTAATTTTAGTGTCAGTTTAATTCAATGTTAGTTCAGTGTCAGTGTGGCCTAGTGAAGTGGAAAATGACTGTGACTGTACCCTTGTACAAAAGTAAGGGTGAGCGAAAAGAGTGAAAAATTATCGTGGCATAAGGTTACTGAGCGTGGTAGGGAAGGTATATGGAATCAGTAGTATAGAGAAAGTAAGAGAGATATCAGAAGTGCTAGTGAGTAATGAACATGGTGGCTTTAGGAGTGGTAGAGGATGTGTGGATCAAATATTTGCAGTGAGACAGATAGTGGAGAAGACTTGTGAGAAGGACAATAAGGTGTTTATGGCATTCATGGATCTGGAAAAAAATACGACAAAGTACACAGAGAAAGATTGTGGAATGTTTTCCACATGTATGGTGTAGATGGTAAGGTGCTAGGTGCCGTAAAGAGTTTTTATGATTGTAGTGAAGCATGTGTAAGGGTTAATGGGCATCTTTTTTTCTTTTTCTTTTTTTTTTTTGATAATGAATGGAGGAAGGAAAAACGAAGGACAAAAAATAATTCCATGCCTAAAGGTATCCTCCATTCATAAAATAGTTATAACAATTGGATTTAAAATTGAGAGGATTAAATGTATGTGGGAAGCGACTCCCAGGAAGTGAATTCCAGAGAGTAGTAGTTCTGGGGATAAATGAATTTTGATAAGCAGAGGTTCTGCATTGTGGGGGAGAGAGTGTGAGTTCATGGGCGCTCCCAGCTGCCCGACTATTTCGGGAGAAATTGTGAAGAGGAGCCACAATTGAAGCCAGTTCGTTAGAGCACTTACGGTAAAAATATCGATAAAATAGTGCTAAAGAAGCAACATCTCTATGTACTGATAACGGAGGAAGGTCCTGCGTAATAGCTGGATTATTGATTAATCTAATAGCTTTATTTTGAATTTTGTCCAACTGCCTCAATGCAACCGCTCCACATCCACTCCACAGTGGTGAACAGTATTCGATCTGAGAACGCACTTGACTTTTGTATATTGTGGCCATCTGCTCGTCAGTGAAGAACTCACGAACTCTGTACATAAGTCCCATTTTTTAAGAAGCATTTTTAGCAAGGGATTTAACATAAGCTGTCCAGCTTAGGTTGGGGTTTAGAATAACACCTAGGATATCAATTGTAGTGGATATGGGAATTATGTATGAGTCTGAGGGATTCTTTCTGTCGGAGAAATTAATGTATTTAGTTTTCTGAGCATTAAAGGAGACCAGTTTTTTTTGTCCCCATTGATTAATTTTAGAAAGGCCCTGTTTCAGAGAAATTACTGTGTTTCTTTGGGAATTAATAATATCAAATTGTGTAAAGGAGGTACTAAATGTGAAAGAACTATGAAGGGTAGAGTCATCAGCATAACAGTGTATTGGGTTGTGCGTGACAGACAGGAGGTCATTTATATGTATGAGAAAGAGGGTTGGCGCCAAAACTGATCCCTGAGGTACGCCAGCATTTCTATCTATCTATATACCCAGGCTGCTTTCCCCAAGGAAAAGGAGGTAGCCGACACAGGACGACACACTCCCCATTTATTCATCCATTCAAACACATTCATTTGCATCTTAGCCCCAAAGGGGAGAACGGACAGATCCTCACCGCACCACACCGCACAAGGGTCAACTGGGCAATGCAATCAGTGACATCCGCAGCAGGGCCCGAAAGCAGAACTGGTTTACCCCTGCCACATCATAACAGACCCATCCCCTTACCCGCACCTGACCTGACTAGCTGATCAGACCAAATGCAAGAGAATATCCCCTTAGGGCTGCGTCATCACTTATTCATTCACAATTTCTCTCCATTTACTTCTGTCATGCACAGCCACTCTTCCTTGCTCAACAGACATCCCTCTCGCATCCAGTGCTGTCTTCACACTGTCCATCCATCCTATTCGTGGTCTTCCTCTCAGCCTTACACCTCTCACATCAGATCTAGTTATCTTTTTCACCAATCGCTCATTATCCATTCTCTCCATATACCCAAACCATCGCAACACCCTCTGCTCAACTCTACCAGCCACCTCCCGAATAACTCCAGTTCCCCTTCGCACTTCATCATTTTGCACTTGATCCATACGCGTCACTCCACACATACTCCTCAGACACCTCATCTCCATTACATTCAAACTTTTCCTCTCTGCTACACCCATATACCATGTTTCAGCCCCATATAACGCAGTCGGTACCACAACACCCTCATACAGCCTTCTCTTTACATCCATTCTAAGCGAACGACATTTAAACACTTTTTTCATTCCTCCCAGCACTTTTCCTACTTCATTTATTCTAAACTTCACTTCTGCATCTATTCTTCCATCCACAGCAACATGTGACCCTAGATATTTAAAACACTCTACCTCCTCAAGCAACTCACCATTCAAAACTATATTCATCCCCCTACCATCTATCAACCTCGTACACTTCATCACTTTACTCTTATTCTCATTTACTTTCAATTTCCTCCTTTCACACACCCTTCCAAACTCCTCTACAAACTGTCTCAATCTCTCCTCTGAATCAGTCACCAGTGCAGTATCATCTGCAAACAGCAGCTGGTTCAGATTCCACTCTCCACCATCAACATTCACCAGACTCAGACCTCCACCTAAAACTCTTGCATTCACCTCCCTTACAACACCATCCATGTAAATATTAAACAACCAAGGCGACATCACACATCCCTGTCGCAGCCCCACTCTCACGGGAAACCAATCACTCACAGCATTTCCCACTCTTACACACGCTTTACTATTTACATAAAAACTTTTCACCCCTTTTAGTAACTTACCATCAAGTCCATACAATCTTAAAACAGTCCACAAAGCCTCCCTATCAATTCTATCATACACTTTCTCTAAATCCATAAATGCCCAAAACACATCCTTGCCTTTCGCTAAATACTTTTTTCACACTTGTCTCACAGCAAACACCTGATCAACGCATCCCCTCCCTCTCCTAAAGCCACACTGCTCATCACCAATCACTCCTTCTGTACCCTCTCTAACTCTCATAATTAACACTCTACCATACACCTTACCTACAACACTCAACAGACTTATACCCCTAAAGCTAGTACATTCATACTTATCACCCTTGCCTTTATACAACGGGACCACACAAGCACTTGCCCAGTCAACTGGCATCATACCTTTCTCAAAGCACACATTCAACAATCTTACTAACCAGTCAACAATAGTCACTCCACCATCCTTCAGGCATTCCACAGCACACCCATCCATACCTGCAACTTTCCCTGTTTTCATCTCCTTTAATTCCTTCTCCACTTCCTCCTTTGTGTTCAAAGAATAATTCAACTCTCCCAACACATTAATGTCTTGCACCCTTCCATCCGCCACAATCTCAGCCACCCTTTCCTCCTCTACATTTAACAATCTTTCAAAATACTCTGCCCATCTCTTCCTTACTGCATCCATTTCAATTAACATCCTTCCATCCTCTGCTTTTACTCGTTCTTCCTTCCCAGACTCTCCCTTTCGCACCTTTTTCACCTCATTCCAAAACATTTTCTTATTCTGTTGAAAATTCTCTGTCAGCCGCCTACCCCACCTCTCATCTGCTGCCACTTTAGCATCACGCACAGCCCTTCTCGCTCTATTCCT
Source organism: Coenobita brevimanus (assembly GCF_032717465.1). NCBI lineage: Eukaryota > Metazoa > Arthropoda > Malacostraca > Decapoda > Coenobitidae > Coenobita > Coenobita brevimanus. The sequence continues at coordinate 55,634,421 of NC_136993.1, read as the reverse complement.
CTTTTCTTTATACCTTTCATATGACATCTCGTCCTTCCTCTGCAGCCACACTTCATATGCACGTCTCTTCTCAGCCACAGCCTTACTTATTTCCCTGCACCACCATTCACTTCCTTTTCTTACACCACCATCCACACGTCTCACACCACACACCTCTTCCGCATGCCCCACCACAGCACTCTTAACCCCTACACCGTGGGCATGTTTACCGATGTTTTGCGTGTGCCGCGGGGTTATTCGGGCTCCGACAGACTCTCAAAAAATATTTGCCAAAAATCAGTTATTAGTCCTACAATATTAAAATTACATATGCTTATGGCACATACCTTCAGCTTTCTCCTGGAATGTTTGTTGAGCCTTCGTCAGTTACCGTACGACTTGTGGAGACCTCTGAAGTTGGGTAACGAAGTCTCCACTTTACACTTCCTGACAACCTGTAATATGATTACCACAGCTAGATATTAACACTATAAACACTACTCTATGATTTTCAAGTAGTTTGGGATCCATACTCCAAAAAACCCCCCACTGTGAGAGCAATGAAAATTATGAGCACGTCTGACCGTCACACTTGCGCTAGTTCGCTCTTGGTACTCTGTCATTTATTATTCATAAAACCCCTCACACTTTATATTTCTATTACTATATAACACTTATATATATCTACAGTCTTTATCCATAAGTTTCCTTCAGTATTATTAGTTTATTGTCACTGTAGGGATTCAATTTCTTTCAGTAAAATTCGTAGCATTCACTTTCTCGTCCTGTATACTAGCATTGAGAGTGAATGTCACTTTCATCTTCACTCTCATAACTCATAGTATTCAGACATGCCAGAGTGAAACTTTCACTTTCATTACTCCTACGGTATATACTCGTATTCTTATAATACTACTCATTTACATTTCTATTTACGTTCTCTATTTTATTTACGTTATTTACATTTCTATTTTATTTACACTGTATTATGCACTGTCACTTGAAGTAACTTATAAAACTATTTTCCATTGTTCACGTCTATTTACATTCATTACTTTCACTTGCTGTTTACACATTATTTACACATTATTTACAATTCCACTTGCACTATTTTACTCAATAGAAAGATCGTAGTCACTCTTTTATCAATTGTCAGCCCTTTACCTCTTTCCACATGAGGTTTAGTAGGGGGTAAAGGTCACAGGGCCCTTTTGCATGGGGGTGAAAAAGTCCCTGAAGTCAGCAAGAGGAAACAGACGTACCTCCACTTCGGAAGATGAGAGTAAACTGATAAGGGACGGCCGGGTGGAGGCCTACTTAGGGGATATTCAGTACTACCAACGTTAGCTCTTGAAACAGCAATGTATAGCACTGAATGATTGGCAGGAAATCTAGACAGTACATTATAAATTAGGTAGTTCCAGGTGAATGTAAATATCACTTAGGCTTCTCCCTTCCCTCCTTATATGTATATTTATTACGAAAATAGATTATACGGCATATTTCAAGGGGAAAAAAACAGCGAAAATTAGCGAACGAGTGCACGTGAGGTGTTGTCAGGTGATAATTAGCCAATTCCAGGTGTATGGCACTCTCACTTACCTTATTTCTTTCTTGTATATATTATTTGGTATAAGAATAGGGCATAGGGCTTATTTCAATGGATGAAATCAGTGAAAAATTCCAGGGAAGATTTACTTAGCGTAGCACGGCCGGGCAGGCGAGAGGGTAGGGTAATGGAGGGGGGGTAGGGAGGGGAGTCAAGAACGGGGAGATATGGCTAAATTGTCAACAATGGATGGGAGTACAGATGAGATTAGGAGTGCTGACTAGTGTTGGACATTGGCAGTACTGATAGATGATACAAGCCCCCACTTGGAAGCCCGGGTGAATTCAAAATAACACAGAATCACAAAAGCAACGCCCCGCGGTATGATCCCTTGCTCCCAAGCGTCACGAAAGTGACGCCCCGCAGTTAAGGGGTTAAACAACTGCCATTCCTCCTCCACGCTGCCATTTTCCCGATCTTTCACTGCGTTCCACTCATCTTTCAATTTCTCCTGATACTCTATCTTTTTCTCTCTTTTATCCAACTCACTCACTTTCAAAACCTCCCTGCCACACCTAACCCTCCTAGCTCTCACCCATCTCTTACCTACTCTTAACTTTCCCTTCACCAGGTAGTGGTCAGACATACCTCCACCCTCCCCTCTCAGAACTCTCACATCCAACAATCTTCCTATTACATTCCTAGATACAACCACATAGTCCATCAAAGCTCTATCAACAACCCTTCCACCCTCCTGTCTCACCCATGTATACTTATAAATATCTTTCTTCTCAAACAGCTCAACACACATCGCTATCATTCGTTCCCCATTTTCATTTCTTCCAGGCACACCATGCTTACCAACTACACCTTCAACTGCTACATTTCCCACTCTAGCATTCAGATCTCTCATCATTACCACATTCACCTTTGCTCCAAAACTCTGCAGACACTCATCAACATCATTCCAGAAAGACTTCCTCTCTTCTTCATCCCTTTCACTACCAGGTCTATATGCACTCACAAACACCCACAACTAACGTTCAAATTTCGCTTTCACCCACATCAGTCTCGATGACACCTCCTTCCATTCAACCACATATTGCTGTACTTCTGGACTCACTAACAAGGCCATACCTTCTCTTGCCCTTCCTCTATCAACACCTGACAATCTTCCATTCACACTTCCAAACATAGACTCCCCCTTCCCTTTCATCTTCGTTTCACTCAAAGCTAACACATCCAACTTTCTCTTCACAAACTTTCTCCCAATCTCCTCCCTTTTAGCCTCAGTCGTACTACATCCACGCACATTCATACACCCAATCTTCAGGGTACGGGGATAACTCCATCCCCCATCCCTTTCTCTGGCCTGTCTCTTTTTAGGAACTAAAAAACAGAGGAGAGGGTCCCTAGTCCCCTCACCCCGCCCCTTTTAGTCACCTTTTACGACACGCAGGGAATACGGTGGCAGTATCTTCCTAACACAACCTGGCTGCACAGTAGTAGTACCACCCCATAGTGCGGCCAGGTTGTGCCCCCCCCGCCACAGGGGGTCGCCAGCATTTATGGAATGAAAATGAGAATAAATTCCATCTACCATGACCCGTATTTTCTACTATGAAGGGAAGAAGAAATTAGAGGAATCAGTGATGCAAGGCCATAGTGTGACATCTTAGACAATAAGGCCTGGTGCCATCTAAGTGAATGGTTCTCGATCGGTGTGGGAATGCTACAAGGTTGTGTGGTGTCCCCATGGTTGTTCAATATATATACTGATGGGGTGATGAGAGAAGTAAAAACAAGGGTAATGAAGAGAGGGATGGCGTTGGTAATGAATGGTGATGGGTGGAACATCTGAAATTTGCTGTACGCTGATGATGAAGTACTACTTGCAAATATTGCAGTGTTTTGCTGATATCTGTGAGCGTTGTGCCTTGAGAGTAAATGTAGAAAAAAGTAAAGTGATGGTTATTGAGAGAGGTGATTCCCTGTGCGATGTTACAGTGAATGGAGAGAGAGTGGAACTGGTGAGAGAGTTCAAATACCTGGGTACGGGTTTAGATTTCTCAGATAAAATTTTTCCGAAATGTATAGCGATAGTGTTATATTTTGAAATTAGGACTCACATGCAAACCTACTTCTGGTTTAATCCTAACCTAAAGTAATCTATCCAAATGCCTCACCTATATAACATTTCGAAAAACTAAATCCGTGAAATCTAAATCCGGCAAATCCATATAATCAGAATGCTATTCACAGTGTTTGAAGGAAGAATCTTAAATGGCTCAAGCATAATAAATGAAAAGGCGCAATGAGCACACTGAAAGTCTATATATCTATCTATTGCCAGACGCCTCAATCCCGTTTGGGGTGGCCACAAACAAATCGCCTCCAAGTCGCCCTGTCCCCCGCCATTTCACTGCCCTGCTCCCAACTCACACCCCCCTCTCTCATATACCTCTCCACCCCATCCCTCCATCTCATCCTCGGCCTCCCCCTCCCTCTTCCCCCCTCCACCTCACTCACGTACACTCTCTTCGTCAGTCTTTCACCCTCCGTCCTCTCCACATGGCCAAACCACCTCAGTGTGTTACTCATAACGCTTCCTATCACATCCACATCAACACCACAATGCTCCTTTATATCCTCATTCGTCAGCGTCTCTCCATGTGACTCCACAGGCTCCTCTTAAATAACTCATTTCCACTGCTCTCACTCTTGACTTGTGTCCTTCCAACAACGTCCAAGCTTCACTTCCATACGTTAGAGTTGTTATCACAATACTGTCATGTAGTAACTTTTTCACTTCCATGCTCACTTCCCTGTTTCTTACCACTGCTTTCAAAGAACCAGCAACCTTTCTTCCCTGCTGTACCTTTTCAAGCACTTCACCCTCCAAATCTCCATCCTTACTCATCACACTACCCAAGTACTTAAACGTACTCACATTTTCCAATTCCTCACCATCCAACCTCGCTGTACATTCACTGACTTCACCTCTCTCAAAGACCATCACTTTACTCTTCCCTACATTCACCTTTAGATTCCGTTTCTTACACACTCTCCCAAACTCATCCACCAAGCCTTGCAGCTCCCCTTCGTCTTCACTCAACAACACAGTATCATCTGCAAACAACAGTACAGGGAGTTTCCAAACACTATCCTCTCTCGCTAGGGACACTCCAACATCCACTACCCTACCTTGTACCTCTTTTATTACCCCATCCATGTACAGATTGAACAACCATCGAGACATGACACATCCCTGTTTCAACCCAACTTTCAAAGAGAAAAATTCACTTAGTTCACCATCCACACGCACTGCAGCCTTCACACCATCGTACATACTTTTCACAGCATTCAACAACTTCCCATCTACTCCATATAATCTTAACACTTTCCACAATCCTTGTCTATCCACCCTGTCATATGCTTTCTCCAAATCCATGAAAGCCGCTTACAACTTCTTTCCCTTCTCTAGAAACTTTTCCACTAAAGATCTAAGAATGAATATCTGATCTACACAACCTCTTCCCTTTCTAAAGCCTCCCTGTTCTTCTCCAACTAATTTCTCTGTTCTTTCTCTAACTCTGTAAATAAGTATCCTACCATACACTTTTCCTATTATACTAAGAAGACAAATGCCCCTATGATTACCACACACTTCTTTTTCCCCTTTTCCTTTGTACAAGGGAATAATTATACCTGACTTCCAATCCTCCGGGACTCTACCTTCCTCACAGGCCAATCTGCACATCTTCTACATCCATTCTACTACTATCTCTCCCCCATGCTTCAGCATTTCACCACACACTCCATCAATTCCTGCGGCTTTCCCCGATTTAACTTTCTTCATTGCTTCCACAACTTCTATCATACTGATTTCTTCCTGTTTTCTCACTTCCCTCCTTCTCCCAGCCATTCCCCAGCCACTTATACTCGCATTACTTCCATCCTCTATGTTCAACAATTCCTTAAAGTGTTCTCTCCATCTGCTCACTTTTTCTCCCTTCTCCACTTGTAATCTACCATTTTTATCTTTGACTCCCCTGCTAACTTCACTTCCACCCTGTCTTACTCTTTTCACCTCTTTCCAGAACATTTTCTTACAGTCCCTCTATTTTACACTCAAATTCCTTCCAAATTCCTCATCCACTCTCTTCTTATTTTCTCTTACTAATCTTTTCACCTCTTTCTTTCTACATATAACTCTCTCTTCCGCCTCTCAACTTCTTCCACACCCCTATTTCTCATCCATTCATTGTATGCTTTCTTCTTTTGTGCCACAGCCTGTTTCACCTCTTCAGTCCACAACGCTGTTCCTTGCACCCCCCTCCGTCTTCTCTTCCTTCCACACACCACATCACATGCTGCACATATTTCTTCTGTAAATATCCTACACACACCTTCCACATCTCCCATCTGCTCCAATTCATATTTGCCCAATCGTTCCTCCACTTCTTTCTTATACTCTGCCTTTTTCTCATCCTCTTGTAACCTTTCCACTCTCCTTGCCACTACTCCTTCCTCTCGTCTTTCCTTTCTTCTATTCTTCCATCTTACTTGAAATCTACTTCTGGCCACCACCAAGTAGTGGTCAGAAAGTCCACTCCCCCATCCTCTATAAACTCTTGCATCCATTATACATCTTCGCGTCCTTTCATCCACACACACATAATCAATCATTGCCTTCCTTTCGTTCAGTTCACCACCCACCCTTCTCATCACTCGCCATGTATACCTGTGGATCATTTTATGCCTGAAGAGGGTATTGGCTATCACCAACCCCCTCCCAGCACAAATGTCCACTAACGCACTCCCATTCTCATCTATCTCATCAGGCACAACCCACTCACCAACTATTCCATCCACCTTCACATTCCCAACTTTATCATTCATATCACCAATCAAAAACACTCTCTCATTCCTTCCAAACTTTTCCATGCACACTTCTACATTTGTCCAGAACTCTTCTCTCACTCTTCTAGCACGATCTTGCATTGGCGCATACACACACACAATCGCCCACATTTGTATTCCAACTTTCAACTTTACCCACACAATCCTAGACCCAACTGATCCATACTGTCTTATGCTCCTCTTCCATCTTTTACTCACAACTATACATACTCCTTCCTTTGCCCTCTCATTCTCATCTACTCCTGCACATATACCCCATCCATACTTCCATTCTCTCACACTTTCTCCTCTCCATTTTGTTTCAGTTATTCCACATACATCCACTTTCGCACCCTCAAGCACCTGGACAATCTCTCTCTCTTTCACCTCATCATTCGCTCCCCTTACATTCCATGTTCCGATAATCATGTCCTTTGTCCGGTCCTTGGTCGTCATCGTTTGGTCAGTCCTGGTCCGAGGCTTCATTAATACAGGTCTAAAAAAAACTAAAGCTAAGATGACAAAAATCATTTTCAGTGCGCACATCTCCGCCAAGGCCTACACCAGACACCTAAAATCACCACCAGAAATATATCAGCTCTTCCTTGACCCACGACCCACATACCCTCAAAGTTTCACTGACACCCATCAATAACTATTTGACATATCTCGTGAACCCCTGCAAAAAAGTTCTGATGGGTGACTGAAAAGCAGATCACCACCAATATTTAATACACTCTTTCTTGACCCATAGCCGACATACCCACACAATTTCATTGAAATCCATCAATAACTATTTGGTATATCTTATGTAAAAGCAAACAGTCAGTGAAACTGCCATAGGCAGAGCCCATGCCGGATGGATACATCAGTGAAATTTTGGGGAGTGAAAATATCGATATTTCTCAATGCGATTTTTTTTTTTCTTCTCTGCTTAGTTTTCACCGGCGTATAGTCAGTCATTTGGCGAAATTATTCGCGCTTTCATTGCATGCACAGGATGGGTTTAGGAAGCTAATAATTGCATTGCCAAGTGCGCCAGATGTTTCTCTTTTAATTTGGTACGAGAAAAAAGTCAATTATCGAAATTTGAAAAAAATGGTGCCCGGGCCATCCTCTGGGTCCCGACGATTTCCGGACCCATGGCCAATGAGGAATTTCAACCGCCCACCCAGCCCTGGTTCTTTGACTCACTTTTATGAAAAACAGGGGGCTTCTAGGGTTTGTGAATATCTAACATCTGATTTTTTTTTGTCTCAGAGCGACTGGCGCAAAATTGTGACCTGTAGAGCGCAGACAAACAGACAGACAGAGAGACAAACATATCAGGACTCCATATTATAATTCTATCTATCTATCTATATACCTAGGCTGCTTCCCCCAAGGAAAGGGAGGTAGCCGAGACAGGACGACTCACTCTCCATTTACTCATCCATTCAAACACATTCATTCGCATCTTAGCCCCAAAGGGGAGAACGGACAGATCCTCACCGCACCACACCACACAAGGGTCAACTGGGCAATGCAATCAGTGACATCCGCAGCAGGGCCCGACAGCAGAACTGGTTTACCCCTGCCACATCATAATAGACCCATCCCCTTACCCGCACCTGACCTGACTAGCTGATCAGACCAAATGCAAGAGAATATCCCCTCAGGGCTGCGTCATCACTTATTCATTCACAATTTCTCTCCATTTATTTCTGTCACGCACAGCCACTCTTCCTTGCTCAACAGACATCCCTCTCGCATCCAGCGCTCTCTTCACACTGTCCATCCATCCTATTCGTGGTCTTCCTCTCAGCCTTACACCTCTCACATCAGATCTAGTTATCTTTTTCACCAATCGCTCATTATCCATTCTCTCCATATGCCCAAACCATTGCAACACCCTCTGCTCAACTCTACCAGCCATCTCCCAGACAACTCCAGTTCTCCTTCGCACTTCATCATTTACTTTCCCGATCCATACGCGTCCTCCACACATACTCCTCAGACATCTCATCTCCATTACATTCAAACTTTTCCTCTCTGCTACACCCATATTCCATGTTTCAGCCCCATATAATGCAGTCAGTACCACAACACCCTCATACAGCCTTCTCTTTACATCCATTCTAAGCGAACGACATTTAAACACTTTTTCATTCCTCCCATCACCTTTCCTACTTCATTTATTCTAAACTTCACTTCTGCATCTATTCTTCCATCCACAGCAACATGTGACCCTAGATATTTAAAACAATCTACCTCCTCAAGCAACTCACCATTCAAAACTATATTCATCCCCCTACCATCTATCAACCTCGTACACTGCATCACTTTACTCTTATTCTCATTTACTTTCAATTTCCTCCTTTCACACACCCTTCCAAACTCCTCTACCAACTGTCTCAATCTCTCCTCTGAATCAGTCACCAGTGCAGTATCATCTGCAAACAGCAGCTGCTTCAGATTCCACTCTCCTCCATCAACATTTACCAGACTCAGACCACCTAAAACTCTTGCATTCACCTCCCTTACAACACCATCCATGTAAATATTAAACAACCAAGGCGACATCACACATCCCTGTCGCAGCCCCACTCTCACGGGAAACCAATCACTCACAGCATTTCCCACTCTTACACACGCTCTACTATTTACATAAAAACTTTTCACCCCTTTTAGTAACCTACCATCAAGTCCATACAATCTTAAAACAGTCCACAAAGCCTCCCTATCAATTCTATCATACGCTTTCTCTAAATCCATAAATGCCCAAAACACATCCTTGCCTTTTGCTAAATACTTTTCACACACTTGTCTCACAGCAAACACCTGATCAACGCATCCCCTCCCTCTCCTAAAGCCACACTGCTCATCACTAATCACTCCCTCTGTACCCTCTCTAACTCTCATAATTAACACTCTACCATACACCTTACCTACAACACTCAACAGACTTATACCCCTAAAGCTAGTACATTCATACTTATCACCCTTGCCTTTATACAACGGGACCATACAAGCACTTGCCCAGTCAATTGGCACCATACCTTTCTTAAAGCACACATTCAACAATCTTACTAACCAGTCAACAATAGTCACTCCACCACCCTTCAGGCATTCCACAGCACACCCATCCATACCTGCAGCTTTCCCTGTTTTCATCTCCTTTACTGCCTTCTCCACTTCCTCCTTCGTGATCAAAGAATCATTCAACTCTCCCAACACATTTATTCCTTGCACCCTTCCATCCGCCACAATCTCAGCCACCCTTTCCTCCTCTACATTTAACAATCTTTCAAAATACTCTGCCCATCTCTTCCTTACTGCATCCATCTCAATTAACATCCTTCCATCCTCTGCTTTTACTCGTTCTTCCTTCCCAGACTCTCCCTTTCGCACCCTTTTCACCTCCTTCTAAAACATTTTCTTATTCTGTTGAAAATTCTCTGTCAGCCGCCTACCCCACCTCTCATCTGCTGCCACTTTAGCATCACGCACAGCCCTTCTCGCCCTATTCCTCTTTTCCTTATACCATTCATATGACACATCCTTCCTCTGCAGCCACACTTCGTATGCACGTCTCTTCTCAGCCACAACCATACTTCCTTACACCACCATTCACTTCCTTTTCTTACACCACCACCCACACGTCTCACACCACACACCTCTTCCGCATGGCCCACCACAGCACTTAAACAACTGCCATTCCTCCTCAAATCATAATAGATAGATAGATGAATAGATAGATAGACAGCTCTATGCGAGCCTGGGAATGGGAAATGAGCTTGCAAATTACACTGAGGAAAGCTGACGACAGTGGCCAGTAAGGAGATGATGCAGTTAGTTGTCAGCAATCCACCCGTGAACAAAGCCTTAGTGACCATACACACACATACACACATACTCACACACAGGCTTCTAGAACTTTCTACTCACAAGGAACACACGTGACACACCCCTGCTACACCAGAATTTAGGAAAGAGAGCTCAGAAGGAGACAGGCCATAGAACAGGCAGGGAGTGGCAAGAAGGGCTTAGCAACTTGAGAGAGAGAGAGGGAGCGAGAGCGAGACAGAGAGATAGCTAGCGGGACTCTATACTTCGCTCTGTGTGAGAGACTTGTTAATATTTCCAAGACAAATAAAAATAGTCCCATACTATTCTTTACCTCTCCTGTCACTACATGACAAATGGGAAGAAGATTACCTACTTACAAAGCTACTCCAGTATAATAACTGCTCGTCCACAAGTCTAATATATATAAAACTAACCACAAGTAAATACAAAGTCTTTTATGACATTTAGTCTTTTATGACATTTGGTAGCAGCGAACGTATACGAACCTCGTCTACGAATCAACAGTGAATTCCTACAAAATATCAAGATTGAAAACAAAAAAAATACCTCTCACAACCAACAACTTACAACCAGCTCCTGACAGTATTCTCTCCAACCAGCCCCCTCCGTCTCCACGATCATCACGCTGATTTAGAAGTGATCACACGACGCCTTGCAAGTAGTTTAACAAAATATTGATACGATCTTGCAATTTCTACGACGAACCAACGAACTACAACCATCTACAATCAACTACAAATAACAACTCTACGTCGTCTGTATAATCTTCTACACGCACCTACAAGTAGCGGCAGTCTTCATCCTACAACGAGTAAATCACAAGAGAAAAGGACCGAGAAAACATCGACATAGAAAAACGGAACAAACAAACGAAGAGTGAGACACGACTCATAACTCATCTTACTCACTCATCTTCACTCAAGTTACTCATCGCTACTCATTCACTCACCACAGCTACCAGTGTGGGAAGTTGAGGTCATCATGCGTGCTTGCTGAATAGACGCCACGTCAGTCAACTCACCACTTGCACCACCACTCACACCATTCCCACCACGGTAAAAATTAGTGATTTACATAGTTACTTCATTTATACAATACACAGTGATAGACTATAAGCTTCTGCACAAACATATAAAACGTGCTGTATAGTTACAGCTTAAATACACATACTTACTTCAGTTATCTGCATAACTCAAACACTAAATAATCACCAACAATAAATATTCTACACTGTATATATTCATTCATTTATTATAACATTTATTTACTACCAACGAGTGTTACCATTTATACCTACATAAAATACGTGTTTCATACATACAGCTATACATTATTATATCTACAAAGTAATAAAGAAAATATACCATCACAGTTACTCAGTGAGCGATTAACAAAACTGTATTAAACATCTATTAATTAAAGCTACCTAGTGGAAACATATAAATTAAGTTACAAGGTAAACTAGAAAAAAAAAAAAAATGGCCAACACAAATGACGTTAGCAAGAGTGAACATCTTCAACACAATCGTGAAGACAATGATTTCCACACAGTGCTGACACACATATTACCCACGATAGGTACAAGTGAACAACAAGTCAGTGTATATAGTTAATACTGTATATAGTGTATATATATATTTTTTATATAAAATAACAAAATATGGGACTATATAATATCATTTTCAATAATATCCGTGCAATATAAACTAAACTTTAAAAAAGTATCCCAAGGAAATTAGCCAGTAATTATGCAACCATGAACAACATGGAAAAAGCGTACACAAGCGAAGAAAAACAAACTATGGAAAATCAATACATACAAAAAAAAAAAAAAAAAGTAAGAAAGAAAAAATAGAGAAATAGAGTAAGATCACATAACAAACAAATGAAAATAAGTGTAAGTGTTACTACATATGCCAAAATCCCACATAAACTACAAACAAAAAAAAGCAATTTGTTGTCTCCACAAGCAAGTGGCATGACACATCATCACTATCATCGACCGCAGCATATGTTAGGACTGCAATTATTACAATTATGTAACAATTATGTAACTCCATATTATAATTATGTAACGACAAACGATTGCGTTATGTTACACTTGCTACAATTATGTAACTACAAACGATATGTAACAATTATGTAAAGACAAACGATTGCATTATGTAACACTTGGCCAATTATGTAACAGTTGCATTAACAAGATGTAACTTTTATGTAACTTTAACTACAATTATGTACCTACAAACGATATGTAACAATTATGTAACGACAAACGATTGCATTATGTTACACTTTGCCAATTATGTAACAGTTGCATTAACAAGATGTAACTTTTATGTAACTTTAACTACAATTATGTAACTACAAACAATATGTACCAATTTATGTAACAGTTGCATTAACAAGATGTAACTTTTATGTAACTTTAACTACAATTATGTAACTACAAACGATATGTAACAATTATGTAACGACAAACGATTGCATTATGTTACACTTTGCCAATTAACAGTTGCATTAACAAGATGTAACTTTTATGTAACTTTAACTACAATTATAAGGCCAAGACACTTATGTAATAGTTGCATTAACAAAATGTAACTACAGTTATAAGGCCAACACAATTATGCATTTCACTACAATAACCCAAGTACATACTGTATTACAGTTCAATAATTTACTTTAATGTATTTATTCAAATATGTATACAACTTGTTTAAAATGTAATATTACTGAATAATCACTATTTACTATGAATATTATATGTATACAATATTCATACAATTATATTACTTTTACAATATTATGTATTTCACTTAATTAGCTTAGAGGTTCATTATGATGTGTATATAATATGTATTAATATGTTAGGACTATTAACTGTCGATGGTACGCCATTTTCGCGTGACCGAGCAGATATCAGGACTCCATATTATGATTACAAATCATAATAGATAGATAGATGAATAGATAGATAGACAGCTCTATGCGAGCCTGGGAATGGGAAATGAGCTTGCAAATTACACTGAGGAAAGCTGACGACAGTGGCCAGTAAGGAGATGATGCAGTTAGTTGTCAGCAATCCACCCGTGAACAAAGCCTTAGTGACCATACACACACATACACACATACTCACACACAGGCTTCTAGAAGTTTCCACTCACAAGGAACACACGTGACACACCCCTGCTACACCAGAATTTAGGAAACAGAGCTCAGAAGGAGACAGGCCATAGAACAGGCAGGGAGTGGCAAGAAGGGCTTAGCAACTTGAGAAAAAGAGAGAGAGGGAGCGAGAGCGAGACAGAGAGATAGCTAGCGGGACTCTATACTTCGCTCTGTGTGAGAGACTTGTTAATATTTCCAAGACAAATAAAAATAGTCCCATACTATTCTTTACCTCTCCTGTCACTACATGACAAATGGGAAGAAGATTACCTACTTACAAAGCTACTCCAGTATAATAACCGCTCGTCCACAAGTATAATATATATAAAACTAACCACAAGTAAATACAAAGTCTTTTATGACATTTAGTCTTTTATGACAAACATACAGAACTGACGAAAGATTCCTGCAAACAACAGACAGACAGACAAACATAGGAACTGACCAACATAATTGCCGAATCAAAAGATTTCGGCAAATGACGAACAGGGGTGAATACATAACCTCAAACTCCGTTGGCGAAGCTAACAAGTAAATGAACATTAATAAATGTGAATAATTTTTCAGCTTGTTGGGCTCTGCCATGGCACATCAGGCAATGCAACTTTCACTTCAGTAATAACATGTGAACAACAATAAAAAGGTGCATGTGCGATAATGATATTGTAGGTACACTATATGTAGTGTTTCTGTTTATCATCCGGTTTGCACGACAATTTTACATCTTTATAGTAAAAATACTTACAGCTAGATAGCAGAGAGAGAGAGAGAGAGAGAGAGAGAAAGAGAGAGAGAGAGAGAAAACAAATATATAATATATATAATATATATATATATATATATATATATATATATATATATATATATATATATATATATATATATATATATATATATATATATATATATATATATATATATATATATATATATATATATATATATATATATATATATATATATATATATATATATATATATATATATATATATATATATAGTAGCTGCCAGTCACACGGGATATTCTCAAGAATTAAACTTAAGGAATCGATTGTCGGTAATGCCCACAGGAGGACTTAGTCAAAATTGTTAGACGGATAAGACAGAGCAAGAGCAACTCTCTGGTTTAGATCTTTTTTTTTTTTAAGCAAGAAAGAAGGAACCAAAGGTCAGGGGCCCAGAAACCGTTCCTTCCAATAAAAAAAACAAAAACAATACAAAAGCGAGCCAACTTCAAGATCCGCTCATTTCGAGATGCCTGGACACACTGCGTTTAAAAGACTGGAGATCATAGGAAGCAGGAAATACAGACAGAGGGAGACAGTTGCAGAGTTTACTTGTTGCATAAATGAAGGACTGGGAGTAACGGTTAACCCCTTAAGTCCTAATTGCATCAATTGTTGCGATTTGAGTTTTATGCCAAAATGCCTAATGACATCAATTGAACGTGGCCTGCAAAAAACTGTGGAGCGCTTGCTCCACCCCGATTATGATGTACATGGCTTCAGGCCAATGAGAACCCGCTCCTGATGTGGCGTGAGGGGGGATCGGACCAACCTGGGCAGTGGGGGGGGCACCCCCCATCTCGGCCGCCTCCATGTCACCCTTTACTCCACTCCCTCACGCCCTCCTTGTTCCCGATCACCCTCCCACCCCTCCACGCAACTGCATCTCTCCTCCAACAACAACGTGCATCCCTTCCCACCCTCTCTTGCCCCTCCTCCCTCCCTGCTAGCCTCGTCTCCCCCCACCACCCCACCCCATCTCTCCCTCCTTGTCCCTCACTGCCCTTCCAACCCCAAACAGGCCCCCGAGTGTCAGGCCTGATGTACGTACCTGTTTCATATTATTTCTATTTCTTTCCAAATTTTTACTTCTCACTCTGTTCATTTCTCACTTCGTACCTACCAGTCTCTGTATGTACGTAGTTGGAGAATGCTGTATGTTGTACTACATACAATGCATCTTATTATTACCGTATTATTATTTTTTTCATTCTCCCTACCTGCCCAGATTAGCACCTCTGAGTGCCTTGTAGGGCTACTCCCCGCACCTGTTTCATCTCCCCACACATACAAACTGTAATGATAAGTGTGATGAAGTGTAATGATTATGTGATAATTGTAATGGTGTGATAAATGTGTAACGACAAGTTGTGACAGTAAAGGGAGAAATCGGAAACAAATTATTTTTTTCCCTTTCTTATGCATGCATTTATAGCATTATTCAACTTTATTTCGATGTCCTTGATGTTTATAAACATTTATATGTGTCTGTGTTAGTTTTGGAATGACTATGAGGCCTTGTTGGGCTTCTCCCCACACCTGTTTTATCTCCCCACACCTACATACAGACCTGTTTTTATGGCTGGTATGACAAATCCCATTGAAATGGAGGGTTTCCACAAGGGAATTTGATTGTTGCCAAAATTTTTCTCCCCAAGCACCACAAAGGCCTTGTAGGCCTACTCCCTACACCTACATAAACACCTGCTTTCATGGTAGATGTTACAGAACACACTGAAGTGCTTTTTTGTCATGCGAATAGCTGGTTAATTCCAACCCCCGTACCTATAGGCCTACTCTCCACAGCCCACTTTATTTCCCCACAGTCTAGTAATCTCCCCACACCTTCATACACCTGTTTTCATGGCTGGTGTGACAAAACAATTTGAAATTACCTGTTTCAATAAAAAAAATAAGTAGTTATCAAAATGTTCATGTTTTTTATTGTTTTCGAGGGGTGACTATAACAAACTTTGTTTCTAACTTTGACGGGCGATTGTGCGGCAACCATTAGGCCTACTGGGGTACGGATTCCGTTGTCAGGTGTGTAAATTCTTCCTTTTTAGCCAGAACACAGTCAATTTGGCCATGGTGAAAGTCGCCAAAACACCCCTGAATTGCGATTGTGCGAGGTACCCTGCCTGAAACAATTGCGGACTTAAGGGGTTAACTATTGTATTAGAGAGCTGGACAGAAAAGGGATAAGAGTTTGTTGCTAGACGGGTGCTACGCGCCCGTCGTAGAGGTGGAGGGATGTAAGCAGATAGTTGAGAGGAGCAGGGACCATTGAAGTAGCGATAGAAAAGAGATAAAAATGCAACAGTGCGGTGAAGAGACAGAGGTTGAAGGGAGTCAGTAAGAGGAGGAGAGGTAATGAGACGAAAAGCCTTTGTCTCCACCCTATTGAGAAGACCGGTATGTGGGAAGCCTCCCCACACATGAGAGTTGTACTCTACACAGGGGAGAATAAAACCAGTGTATAAAGTCAACAACTGTGCAGGGGTAAAGAAGGAACGGGGTCGGCTTAGCACACCTAATCTCTTGGAAGTAGATTTTGCAAGAGTTGCAGTATGATCTTTCCAAAATAAGTCCTGAATGAATGAAACCCCAAGCATGTTCAAGGATAATGCGGGATTGAGCTGAATATTATTATACATCAGTGGGTACTCCTGTAGAAGACTGTCAGGTTGATAGGTGTAAAAACTGAGTCTGATGCATAAAAAACAACAAGGTTATTCTTACCCCAGTCAGAGATACGAGCCAAGTCAGTGCCATTGCCTCATCCCTTGTTTGTTAAAGTAACTGCTGAGATGGACGTTGCAGGATCCGAACGGAAAGGTGAAGAGTGGAATCACCATCGTACGAGTGCATAGGGTTAGTTGTACAACTCAGAAGGTCATTGATGAATAAAAGGAAGAGAGTCGGTGATACGACACAGCCCTGAGGAACACCACTGTTGATAGATCTAGGAGAAGGATGATGGCCGTCTACAACAGTGGCTGTATTGTAGAACAACCAGAAGGGAAGCCATAGATGAAGGCACAGGTAGAAGGATAGAAACCGTAAGAGGGCAATTGGAAATTAAAGATTTATGCCAGACTCGATCGGAAGCTTTTGAGAGGTCAAGTGCAATGGTAAAGCTTTCGCCAAAGTCCCGAAAGGAGGATGACCAGAAGTCTGAAAGGTAGGTGAGAAGATCGCCAGTGAAGCGTCCCTGACGGAACCCATACTGATGATCAGAAAGAAGGTTGTGATCAGAAAGATGCTTTAAATTTTGTTTTTTGTTAAGAAAAGATGAAAACTTTTAAGACACAGGATGTTATAGCAATTGGACGATAATTAGAGGGTTGGGAATGTTCACCCTTCCTTGGGACTGGCTGAATGAGAGAAAACTTCCAGCAAGAAGGAAAGGTACAAATTGTCAGACAAAGGCAAAAGAGTTTACCTAGGCAGGGTGTAAGCACAGAAGTACAGTTCTTGAGGACAACAGGAGGGACTCCATCTGGTACTACAATGCCGATGATGAAAAAACTGTAAGGCTCTCAGTACCACTTGAAACAAGAAAGTTTTACAAGGCACATATGATGTTACTTTTAACTGGAAATAAGCAAATTTGGCAAAGACATGTTAATCAGAATGTCGAGCATTCATGATATGGTTTTTATTGTGTGAGTATGTATTAAAACTGAACATTTCCCTAATCTGCGTGCGTGTGTGTGTGTGTGTGTGTGTGTGTGTGTGTGTGTGTGTGTGTGTGTGTGTGTGTGTTTAGATGGAATTGTAGACACACACATTAACTGCTTCTTGCTCTTCCTCTTGCCTTACCCTAATTCTGCTTAATTTAATGGCATAAAAATGTATATGAAATAAGTTTTTCTATGTAGTTTTGTCGTGCCTCTGGAGAGTCCAACAAAAACAGTGAACACTGTTTTTACCCGCTATGTGCCAGTGCCGTTTTAAAACAGTCTGACATAATTTCGTGGCCAGTGCCAGTGCTGTTTTAAAACAGTTTAAAATAAAGAAATTCACTGTGACCGCATTATTCAAGATTCGCAGGTACTCGTAAAAATTGGCAGGCATGTATGGCAACTGTTCCTCTACCATCCCCCAGGCTGTCAAGGCCATACACTCACTCGCTCCCCCCCCCACACTCTCTGTCTCACTCTATGTCTGTGTGCCTCACCCAGTGCTGTACATAGTGAAG
Source organism: Coenobita brevimanus (assembly GCF_032717465.1). NCBI lineage: Eukaryota > Metazoa > Arthropoda > Malacostraca > Decapoda > Coenobitidae > Coenobita > Coenobita brevimanus. Next base: position 55,615,982 of record NC_136993.1, on the reverse strand, counting down.
GAATTTTGTAAATATTTTCATGTAAGTGTAAGTTGTAAAGATTTTCTTGTAAGGGTAAAGACTATACAGTGAAGTCAAATTGTAAATACCTTCTTGTAAGTGCCAGGACTGTACGTTATGAAGTCAGGTTGTACCTCTCTTGAAGTATGTGTAAGATAATGCATTCACAGTGAGAAAGACACGCAAATTGTGATAGATGCTGAAGTAATAAGTAACCAGGAAAGTGTACTGAACATTGCTATACCTTCCCAGCATAAACACCTGAGTATACCTTAAACAGAAAACGGCTTTCTCTCACGTATGTGGTGAGTGTGAGAGAGTGGTTATACCTGTACACGAGTATGCATGACTCAATAAAACCCATTTCCGGGCATCAGTGAACATTTTAATGGCGAAATTCGTTGTTTCCACATCAAAATCTATCATTTTAGCAAAAAAAAAAAAAAAAAAAAAAGTTGAAAAATGGCCGGCACTGGGGTGAACCATAGGGCTAAAAATAGCCGGCACACGGTGGGTTAAATGAAATAACTAAACCAAAAAGTCAAGTTTACAGGATGTTTACTAAGCTTTGTAGAATGGTTCAAGTTAAAGCAATGATAAAGGTATTCTATTTTGATAGCAATTACCAAAGTTCAAGGTCACTCAGGAAGTTCATATATCAGTCAACTGGGTAAATTTAACTCAAACATTTTCCTTATGATATGTATCAAAGTTGGTGGAAGGGTTAAATTTGGGCAATATTGATGCAATTCGATTTTGGGAGTAAGCTACCTAATGTGAAGGTAACGTAGTTAAGTCAATATTTGGCAGTAAGACCAGTTGGTCATGACATTATCAAATGCTCCTTCCTGTTCTTATATTATTTAAGAAACAAACATGCAAACAGAGAGGAAACAGATGTCATTAACATATTTAACTATGATATCTCTCTTATTAATGTTTATAGTCACATTGTTACTGGAATGCATTACATATGTGGGATGCCTTCTTGTACTCAAACTGTTAGTAATACAGATTTTTTTATATCCATTGTACAATCATTTGTTACTCCACTACAGCCGAAAGAGACCGAGGCAATGTTACTCACCTTCAACATTTAAGGCAAGAATGACCAACCTCATTAGGCTCTGAGCAGCATTATGTAAGCAATGAACCCCAACCACCTCCACATGAAAACCTTTTATGTCACATCCAGTTGGATTACCCATGCCCATGCGGCTACTGGGTGTCCATTTCAGTTTATGGCTGCCATCCAACGGAGTAAATGGTCTCCCGAATTACTGGAAGCCATCTGGGTTGCCAATAAATGTAAACTCACGTGAAAGCTTCTTTTTAAAGAGTGAATGAACGATGGAAGTTTTGAAGATTTTTCCACGTCACTGACGAATATAGGCCGACAAGTAATGACAAGCTTCTGTTGTTTATTATTTATAAGAATGCGACCAGCAATACGAGGATTATTCAGTGTGGTAGTTATAGTTGCAGAGTATTAACTTTTACCAATGTCCAGACCATCATTTAACGTCAAAATGAGTACAAAATAAGCTGAAAACTTTCAGTGCTGAGTGTGTCAATGCCTTCAACTACATTATTATTATGCCATCAGAAGCCAGCAGACACTTTACTGCTACAGACTAAAAATAGTAGGGTACAGTTACCTATGTACAATATTACTTCTTCATGGAAGAATAGATCTTCACCAATTATTCAACTGTGTCTTTTTCAATTTCCTTCCTGATGGATCACATCAAGGACGATTATGTTCACGGGCAGAGAAAACATACGAAACTTCTCTCATCTTCGGAATAACAGCCAACAGAATAAAGGGGGATGCAGTCGATTCGATATCAGGTGACCTTCTGCCAAGGAATGTACTATGGACATTAAAGAACACTACATATTTTTCCTTTTGCCATCAAAGATGTATAACCAGTGAGTAAAACCAGTGGACAGAAGAGCATAAAAGCATACTTATTGTCATGATCCTGACTTAGGCAAACCTAAGTTTATATTTTGTCAGTAAAATACATCAGGTTTCTTAGTAACAACATGACTGAGGCTTATTCAGTACACTTAGTATAGATATTATTTAATTTGCATTATTTATTAACAAGAACCTCATTGATTAGAATACCCGGTACTCTTAATACACGCCTTATTACCAACCGCAATAGCAAAGCTGGTATTATTTTGAGTTTGTGTGTGTGTGTGTGTCTGTGTGTCTGTACGATAACTTGGCAACAGCTCAAGATATCACAACATTTTACAGGTGTGTTGTTGGGAAAAAATCGATCACGAGTCAGAAATTGGTGAAAGTAGGTCAAGGTCTGTGTTCCTGTTACCGCGATAACTTCGCAACCACCCAAGATAACACCACAAAACTTTATATGTTTGTAGAAGGGATGAAAATCTTCTATGAGTATTGTTTTCAGTTTGTCTTTCTATAGTTCTGTGTATCATTTAGCACGATAACGTCACAATCGCTCACGCTATCATCACAAAATTTTATAGGTGTGAAGTAGGGATGAAAATACCCTATGAGCTCGAAATTGGTGAAAGGTCAAGATCTGTGGGTCTCTTACCAAGATAACTTAGCAGCCGGTCAAGATATTATCACAGAATTTTACATGTGTGTAGTATGGATGAAAATCTCCTACGAGTTCGAAATTTGTGAAAGTAGGTCAAGGTCAAGGTCATATTCCGAACCGCGCTTGGTATGTTTCTGCTCGCGGCTGGTGTGATTCCTCCCCTGGGGGATCCTCTAGTCCATACTGTATATCTACATTATTTTTGTTAATTGCCTTCAAAAACGAAGCAATGATCAACAAGCCCAAGAGAGACAAGATTCCACATCATTACAACCTGTAATCCTATCTGTTACAGTAAAGCAGATTTAAAAGATTTAAACTTTCAAAAATAGAAAATTAGTCATAACTTGGCCACCTAGAATTCCTTTCAAAATTTCGAAAAGATGGGCATCAACATCCAACATGGACCTACTATCATACAAAATATGAGAAAAATCCAACATATAGTTTCTGAGATACAGCGTGGAACAGATGTAAGGACAAACGGATGTACGTATGGATGGACATGACCTAACCTAAGATTCCACATCGTGAGACGGAAGGTGGAATAACAAGGCATATCAGTGTCAGCGAACACTTTACTTAGGGATGGCTCCGACGCGCCATTACATCTTAACAAAGAAAATCCTTTGTGATTTACAAAAACGGAGGTATTAAACAGTTAAAAGCATGTCACAATAATCCTCATACTTTTCTATGGCCAAAATTTCACATAAAATAGCAAAAGAATGAATAAATAAATAAATATAGGTAGCATGCTAAAGCACAATATATATATATATATATATATATATATATATATATATATATATATATATATATATATATTCTTTCTGATTTATAGACTCATCAAAGTCTAACATAGTGAAGCTGATCACCCTGGTGTTTTCACAGGTTGGTTTCGTTCTGTAGGCTACTGGGTCTGATGCACGATAGATATTACTCGAAAATATCTAAGGTAATTGAAATAAATCAGCTTTTAGTTTTGATCCGATTTAGACCAAATATAGTATATGGGTTGTGGCTGGAAAATGGGTGAAGTGGTTAAATAATTATCAGAACAATCTGTTAAAATGAAGGGTTACAGAACAAGGTCAAACTTTTGGCCCTTTAACTAAACAAGTTTTTATTCAGTTCTTGGTGGAATAGTTTAGGGTTAGCCAAAGATTAAATTATTTAGATCAAATTCATAGGGCAAGGTCAACTTGCGCATTTCTGATCCAAGCATATTTGGGGTGCTGAGTCACACAAAGATGGACTATTTCAAGTTGGAGAAAGGTCAAGGGGACAGAACAAAGTCAAAAGTTTGGTCACATACCAGTTGGAAGGTTCGGGTCATAATCTATGTAAGTGCTCATTGTTTTTGTCTCCAGATTTTATTAAGCTCAAGAAAGACTTTTTGAACTTGAGTGGGATAGGTTTAGTCTTCATAAACCAATCCACAACTACATCACTCTTATGATAAGAACTTTCAAGAACTTTTGGAACCTTCTTACAGAATTTTTTTTTTTTTTTTTTATTCAGTGAAACAAGTATAAAAATTTAAAATGCATGATGACGCAGAACATCAGAACAAATGTGAGACAGTAAAGAGATGTAACTTCATCAATACTGTTCTTTTAACTCTAGTATGTACTATTATGATGTAACATAAATTCACCCAAAAACAGTCATGATAATATATCGGTTAACCAACCATGCGGTCCACAAATGTATGCCATAAAATAATGTAGGCAGGAGGATATCCTTTTATTACCTTGCCCTTGTTCCAATGAATTTAGGAGCACTGTCGTCCCTATTATCGTCATAAATTTTATGATATACATGTATATACTTTCTGTATAACAATCATCATTTTCTTTTCGGAATTAAGTCAGTTTAATTAGGCTGACTGTAAAGGCTTTACTTTTAACTCCTGTCAGAGGGGAGGTCGGAGGAGGGATATTTTTATGCTGTGTTACATGGGCAATATCCATTTCCTAATTTAATATTTCTTATTTGTTATTGCATTGACTAAAAACTGGCAGTCGTTATTCAGCCGACTGTTTCTTTCGTGGGAAAAACTACCCAGTGAGGGTGGCAGATGTACAGGGTGGTAGGGAAACGAGGTCGGTGGGCACTTTTGAGCCTGTGGGTTGATGTGGTGAGTTGGGGTGGGATTGCATAGGTGGCTGAACGGGTGGACAATGTGAGTGGCTGGGTGGGTAGTGGTAAAATAGGTTAATGAATGAACAGGTATATCGATGAATTGGTTCATGCAGAATACATCCTTGACACATTCAGGCCAAGGGGAAACATAAATCCAATAGTTTATATGTTTTTACCCAAGGAATACTGGAATCCGTGGTAATTCTTTTTTTTTTTTATGTGTCCGACTCTGGGCAAAGGCTTCAGGGCCTATATCTTAGGGGCAGTAGCCTATCCCAAGGCCCAGTAGTTGTTGGACATAAGGGTATAATGGTGTAAAAGATAATGCAAAGGTTGTTTCAGATTTAGGCAGAAAGGGCTAAATCCTCATCCATTCAGCAGCCATTAACTCCCAGCCTGAGGATTTTTTCTTTCCTCTACCTCTTTGGGTTAGTAAGAGCACAGTACTTTTCAACAGTCTCGTATGGCTAGTAAAATCTTTATAAATCTCATAGAACCCATCTTTATAATTATAACTGTTTTATTACGAGGATTATATTAATAATTTATTTCCAGATATCAAAGGGGATGGTGTACTTGTATTTCACATGGATGACTGCGTTTCTGATGGTTTACACAACTTCTTCCACCAAATTATCACTATTCTCTGGTAAGCCACTGACAGTTGAATGTGAAACATTATAATCAATTATATAAATTTATGAAGTACAGATTATATATATATATAAAAACAGAATAGATGGAAAAGCAAATATCTCATTTTACTCGTTGCATTTCAGATGAAAATCGGCATTATCTAGTACCTCAGGCTCTTAATACAATGTTGCTTCCTTTGGATTCAAAATGTCCACTGCTCATAGTAGCTACAGGCACTGCTTCTTCATCATTTTATAAGGTAAATATTATTTGTCTTTTTGATTTAGTAACTGCGCAAGTAGTTGCTGAAATGGGGAATGAGAAAACTTGGAATCGAGCAGTGGCAGGTCAGAGTGGTTATGACAATGTACGGGGCTGTTCAAAACAAGATGAGAGTGAACGGAGGTTTGAGTGATGAGTTTTCCGTGATACCTGAAGTGCATTAGATATAAATTTTAATCTCCTGTTTGTTGATCATGGTGCTTGGAGCTCTCTCGCTTGGTTTCAGAACTAGATTCCCATGAGAAGTGTTGTGTACTGATAACTTGCATTTGATCGCAATTGATCGCGGAGAATGAGAGAGGGGGGGAGGAAAGATTTACGAAACGCAGATATGAAATGAGGTATAAGGTTTGAGATTAAACGCAGATCATACAAAAGTAAAGATATTTAAGGCTAGTGACGGTAGTCAAATTAGAGAGAATGAGGCCATTGGTAATCTGCCACAGGGTTGTGGGAAGTAAATCCATCTTTTGCAGTGCATGTAATAAATGGATGAATAAGAAATGTATTGGTATCAAAGACGGGCTGCTAAATAATGCTGAATTTATGTTTGCGGTGTTAACGGGGGAACCATGGAGAGAGAGAGAGAGAGAGAGAGAGAGAGAGAGGACTGACCTAAGAGTGTTTCTTGAGAGTGTAGATGAATTTTACTATTTGTGGGGCATGTTATGTACTGGAGGTGCGGCTAGAGATAGTTCTGTGGCTAGGGTAAGGAGTGATTAGAGGAAGTTCAGGTAATTGTTGCCTCTCCTAACACTGAGAGAGCTCTCCTTCTGTGCTAGAGCTGTTGTATGCAACATGTGTTAGTAGCTTAATGCTGTACGGTAATGAGACCTAGAGAGTAAAAGAAGAAGCTATAGACTTAAGCGCATATAAATGATAATGATTAGATGGATGTGTAGTGCGTCTTTGAATGTCAGGACTGGGGGGGTTAGGGCTAGGGATGAAGAGTCGAGAGGGAACATGGACTTCAGTGAAATAATACTGTGATGAGATGGAGTAGATTGATATGGTTTTGACGTGTGTAGTTGACTGAGAATAACAACTGGGTTCAGAGAGTGAGGTGTGAATGCTGAGGGTAGGGTTGCGAGAGGCAAACAGAAAAAGACCTGGGTCGTGTCGACAGGGTCTGGCCTCAGTGATAAAAGACTAAACTATGGAAGATGCTAGAGAAGAGAAACTTGGAGAACCACTGTTAGGGGACAAAGGTCAATGCATGGAAGCATATTTGACCCATAATAATAAAAAAGTAAAGAAATGAATTGCTGGAGAATAGATACAGTAGATTTAAGTAAATTTTAGGGATATGCTTTGCATTCAAGGTGTAACCTGAATTATTTTCAACGATCATGGTGTTAGATAGTTTGCAAAGGCTTGTGCAGTGCTTATCTTAGTTTCTGTCTCCCAAATATCTCTAGTTATTAACGTTGCGATGTATGGTTGAAATAATGACAGTGATGATTTTTAGGATGTGTCTGAGCAGCTAGAGCAAAGAAGTGTGGGTGTGTTCGAGGTGGGTGCGGATGGCCAGGACGCTAATGTGACGCAGGCACAGCTCTCCCGGGTGGTCAACCAGGCTCGCCGGGTAGGTCATCTCACATTACTGCTGAGGCTGCTAGGTCATCTCACATTACTGCTGAGAAGGGTAGGTCATTCACATTATTGCTGGGGTGGGTAGGTCACTCACATTATTCCTGAGGCAGGTGCGCTAAGTCACTCTCACATAACTGTCGAGATGGGAAGGTCATTTTTCAATCTGCACTTGATGATTAGTTTAAAGTTTAACATGATTTTGCCTTCCTTTTGAAGTAGTAATGTAGATATTATATTTTCTGTGTTATACATTTTAGCCAGTTCGGCTGAGGGACCACAGCAATATTTCTGAAAGGTACAGCTTTACAGCTTTTGAGGTTTTCTATAGACTTTCAACAAATAAAACACTGAGTAGATTTGAATTCGCAACTTACGACTAAGCTAAATGACAGAATATTCAGCCAAAATTCTCTGCAGACTTTTTTATCGTAGGATTTTCAACCAAATAGAGGTATCTCAATTATCTTCTGAGATATTTCAGTTTGAAGTTCGTAATTTTGGCAACAAAAATGAGTATATAACTTCAAAAATAGATCAAGGTCATTTTGTTTTTGGCATAAGTACTTGGGTTACCTTAGGGTACCTTCCTGTATAATATCAAGATCTAAGAAAAAACTTGGGAATAAGAATAACAATTATAGTCACGAAAACAATATATAAGCTTTATATGGCAAAGCTTTAATATCGCATAGGAAGAAGTGCTATGTGATCTTATACTTGTGCTTATTATGCTGTGCGATGAGACATTTCAGTGAAGGCAAAGTGACAGATATGTGTTTGGGAGATTTGGTTTATAGAAATGGTTTGATAACAATTTTGCCAGATAAAAGGCCCAAAAGTCATTGGCATATAACTCATACTTTAAATTAAAAAAAAAAAACGCCTGAACCACTCTCAACTTAAAATTGCTAGGAACCATACAAAAGTTATAATAAATCTTGCTAAATCAAAGTTTCTTCAAAACCAAGCATCGAAACTACTTAAAAATCCTAATGACAATAGAATATTCTGGTCAACTCTCAATTCTTTTACTAATAACTTCAAAAAGTCATTATCCATTCCCCCACTTAAGTCGTCAGATGGTAACATTACAAATGGTCCATGTGGTAAATCGAATATCCTTGCCAGTACGTTTGCCACAAAATTTTTCTTTCAGTCTTTCTCCTCCAGTTCCACCTTAGACGATTCCGGTGCTGTTCCTCCATCACTTCCCCTCTCTGGCTTCCTCATGGCTGACATTAAAATTTCTTCAGCTGATGTATTTTCTGCCATCACTGGCCTCAATACTAACAAGGCATATGGGCCTGATGGAGTATTTCCTGTTGTCCTCAATAACTATGCTTCTGTACTTAAACCCTGCCTAGGTAAACTCTTTCCCCTTTGTCTGTCAATTTTGTACCTTTCCTTCCTGCTGGAAGTTTGCTCTTATTCAGCCAGTCTCAAAGAAGGGTGACCATTCCCAACCCTCTAACTATCGTCCAATTGCTTTAACATCCTATGTCTCAAAAGTTTTCGAGCTTATTCTTCACATAAAAATTTTAAAGCACCATTCCTATCACAACCTTCTTTCTGATCGTCAGTATGAGTTCAGCCAGGGACGCTCCACTGGCGATCTTCTCACCTACCTTTCAGACTCCTGGTCATCCTCCTTTCAGGACTTTGGCGAAAGCTTTGCCATGGCACTTGACATCTCAAGGCTTTCGATCGAGTCAGGCATAAATCTTTAATTTCCAAACTGCCCTCTTACGATTTCTATCCTTCTATCTGTGCCTTCATCTATAGCTTCCTTTCTGGGGTTCAATAGCCGCTGTTGTAGACGGCCATCATTCTTCTCCTACATCTATCAACAGTGGTGTTCCTCAGGGCTTTGTCCTATCACCAACTCTCTTTTTTTTTTTATTCATCAATGACCTTCTAAGCTGTACATCTAACCCTATCCACTCATGCGCTGATGACTCCACCCTTCACCTTTCCATTTGGTTCCCGCAACGTCCATCTCAGCAGTTACTTCAACAAACAAGGGATGAAGCTATGGCACACCTAATGTCTGACTTGGGTCATATCTCTGACTGGGGTAAAAATATCCGGTTGTTTTTAATGCATCAAAGACTCAGTTTTTACACTTATCAACCCGAGAAAATCTTCGACAGATATACCCACTAATGTTTAATAATATTCAGTACAATCCTGCATCATCCTTGAACATGCTTGGGGTTTCATTTACTCAGGACTTATCTTGGAAAGATCGTATTACATCTCTTGTAAAATCTGCTTCCAAGAGATTAGGTGTGCTAAGCTGACTCTGTACCTTCTTTACCTTTGCACAGTTGATGACATTATACACCGGTTTTATTTGCCCCTGTGCAGAGTACAACTCTCATGTGTGGGGAGGCTCCTCACATACAGGTCTTCTCAATAGGGTGGAGTCAAAGGCTTTACATCTCATTAACTCTCATCCTTTTACTGGCTTCCCTCAACCTCTGTCTCTTCGTCAAACTGTTGCATATTTATCTCTTTTCTATCGTTACTTCAATGGTCATTGCTGCTCTGAACTGTCTGCTTGCATCACTCCACCTGTACGAGGGATGTGTAGCACCCATTTAGCAACAAACTCTCATCCTTTTTCTGTCCAGCTTTTTAATGCAAGAGTTAACCGTTACTCCCAGTCTTTCATTAATGCAACAGGTCAACTCTGGAACTGTCTCCCTTTGTCTGTATTTCCTACTTCCTATGATCTCCAGCCCTTCAAACGGAGTGCGTCCAGGCATCTTGAAATGAACGGATCTTGAATTTGGCTCTCTTTTGTATTGTTTTAGTTTTTTTTCTTTGGAAGAAACGGTTTGGGGGCTCCTGGCCTTTGGTTCCTTCTTCCTTCATAAAAAAAAAAGCACGACCGTGTACTAAAACTTGACTCTCCCGAAACTGTTCCTCTTAAAATACAGACTAGATACGAAAAAATTCATCCTAGACAATTTACTGTCCAATAATGCTCCATGCCCAGATGGAATTCCTCCAGTTGCTTTGAAAAGGTACTCTTCTGAACTTGCCTCAGTTCTAATTAAATTTTTCAGACTACGCATACGTACTTCTTCACTCTATAATTCATGGAAAGGAGCTAATATCCACCCGATACGAAAGAAAGGAAGATCCTCTGACCCCTCTGTTTACAGACCAATAGATATCAAGTCTTCTCTTGGCAAAATATTGGAAATAGTGATTTAGTAGCACATTGTTAAACACCTTTAATCCAACAACTTAATCAGTGATAGACAATATGGTTTTCGTAATGAGAGATCCTCTATTGATATACTCAGTCTCCTGACTCATACAATCCATCATTCAATTGACTATCATAAAGAAACTTATGCAGTAGCCCTTGATATTTCAAAAGCTTTCGACAGAGTGTGGCACTATTCATTGTTATCCAAACTCCCTTGCTATGGACTAACGTCTTTTGTTCCTCTGCTTTCCTCATAACTCAGCGACAGAAAAATAAAAGTAAAAGTAGATGATGTATATTCCAATTTCTACTTAGTTAACGTCGGTGTCCAACATGGATCAGTTCTGGTGCCAATCCTATTCCCAGTCCATATTAATGATTTCCCACCCACAATCCCATTTATTCATAAGCAGATGACTCAACACGTCAGTGTTCGTTCATATTCAAGCATCCAGTCAGAGAGTTTAATATCTCTAACTCTCAACTAAGTGCAGCCATCTCCATAAATCAAGACTTATCTAAGATTACAGAATGGGGCAAAATATCCTTATCTAATTTAATGCTATTAGAACCAAATATGTACAATTTACTGATAGACAGATATTGCCAGATTCGTATATTACCTTCAGTGTTACTAATATTCTCATCTCCAAAAGTGGTGAAATTCTCTGTGTTTCACTTATCAGTTCCCTCAGCTGGACCTCTCATGTCAGATCACTTGTTATAACCGCTTCAAAGCTTACTGCACAAAGTCCGTAACTTCTTCACTGACGAGCAGTTAGCTATAATATATAAGAGTCATGTGCGCTCTCAGCTATTGTTCACTCTTGTGAAATGGATGTGGAGAGATTGCCCTAAAACAACAAGACAAAATTCTAAACAAAGCTGTTGAAAATGTTAATAACCCTGCTATTACAAAATAAACTACCTCCCCTACAAGTAAGAAGGAATGTTGCCTCCGATTCACTACTTTACAGATACTTTTATGGCAAATGCTCAGACGATGTTGCATCCATTGTACCACCTCTCCGTGCATTCCCACGTGCTACATAGGCATCTAGTAGCGCTCATGACTGGAGTGTCACACTGCCATATTGCAGAACTTCTACCAATCAGAATTCTTTTATTATCCGGACTGCATCTCTCTGAAACTCTCTTCCCATGAACTGTTTCCCCCCCAAATTTGAACCTACAGCTCAAGTCCATCTGTAATGGATTTTTTTTATGAATTGAGGACCCCAGTAATCTGGTGTATGGATTTTTTTTTTTCCTTCCTCTATTCTTTTATTAACAAAAATAGAAGGGGAATACTCATGGCGATTTTGTGCTTTATAGTCTATTAAATTAACTCTTGGTAATAATAAACAAATGATTGTAGTAGTCATGTGTTATATTAACCCGCCCCGTCCCGTCGACGTATGGGTACGTTGCAACGATTTGCATTTGCCAGTTCCGGCGACGTACCGGTACATCGTGCAATTGCAAGGTCCCTAATTTGCACAATTTTCAATTTTCGTGCGTGATTTTTTATATGTATCCACGGGACACCTTCCTCTATTCCTCTACAAGATGCCAAGCAGGGACAATGCCTTACACCGTATAACCTCCCCCCTCCCCCCTCATGCCATTGTCTCGGCAATTCACCTGTTATCAGTGACCTGGCCAGTAAAGATATTCAGGGCTAGAGTGATTCCCCAATCGATGACAATGTGGAGGACAATGTTTAGATAGCATTAGAAGAAGAAAGAGTCAGAAATAATGATCAGGTAATGTGGCAAAAAAGGGTCAGGTATGGTGATTAGTGAGTGAAACAATGCTTATAATGCCTTTATTACTGCTTGAAAACCAATATACTCTCATACTACATATAAATTCGTACCAAGTAAATAAATAAATACCATTTATGAGTGGATAAAATAGTTACCCTCCCATAGAACTCGTTTTCTTTGGAGCCAGCATGTTAGAAATCCCAGTCAGGTAAGGAGGAACTCCTACCTGGATTGAGTTTTTTAAACCTCAGGTGAGCGATTTCTCTATGAATTTTCGATGTTTCTCACCAAGCAGCGAAGGTTTTAGCCAAAAAAAAATTTTTTTGAAAATACCTCGGGATTGGGGGATGTCGGAGGTGCGGAAAACCTTGGGACATGACGGGTTAAGACGTAGTTTCATGTGAGGTTTGATTATATTAAGGACGTAAGTTGGTTGTTTAGTAATTTTAATTTTATCTTGTCAAATACCTTCTGACGTGGTGTAAACTGTTATTGGACGATAAAACAGTAATTTTAATGAAGCAGTCTTTCATGTTCATGTAAAATTTATTATATATATATATATATATATATATATATATATATATATATATATATATATATATTATTACGGAACAGAGAGAGATAATGAACACTTCAAGTGAGAATACTAAAATCACTACTGTCCTGCAAAGTTCCAGGTTCAAAACAAAAAGATTTAGGTAAAATTACAAGTTAAAGTTTAATGCTCAAACTAACAACTAAACATTCAGGACTCATAAGGATAATGTAATGGCAAAACAGGTTACATATATTGTTAACCGCAATAGCCTCTATTAACACGAAATTAGCAAGAGCAAATTTATCTAAGTCAGCCCTGATAAAATGTGAAAACCGGATAATGAATGCTCAGTTAAAGCAAGATATAATACTATTACAGATACAAAATATTACTAATACTGTCTGACAGTATGGAACCAATATGAATCATATGCCGCGTTTTTGTCATCCAAGCTGAGGGATTGGATACGAAGCCATCTTCGGTAAAACCAAGCTGCGCTGTTTTTGTCGGCCAAAGTGATACGAAGCCGGCCCAAGCGTTTGTCATCAAAACCAAGACCGTTTTCGTATCCCACCCAAGCGTGGTCGCGAGCAGTCTTGGTGTAGCTTGGGGAGAGTGAGATTGGTCAGCAAGGACACATAAATGATAAATATCCTGAAATTAGCATTATGTACATAAAATTAGGGTGCAGGTGGCTAATATTAATGACATATAAAGCCAGTTCAGCACAAATAACGGCTACATGTAAGTTGCATATTCATCAGAAGATCGTCTTCGGTGAACTCCCTGTTTACTTTGCGATTGGCACGTAATTTTTCGGTTCTACGTATCCTGGATTCTTTTTGCGGACAAAAACCAAGCGCCCCAAGATGCGCTTCGAATCCCAAGCTCCAGCTTGGACGACAAAAACACGCCTATAAAAACTTTACCAGGCTTACAAATTAACGCCTTAGGCTATACAGTACAAGAAAAATGGTAATAACAATTATACTCAAATTATACACCAGCTAGATGGCTGGAGACTTCCTGAGCACTCACAAAATTAATAATATACTGTACAGGGGAGGACAGAGATGTGAACAGAATGAGGAGTAGATCTAACTGGCAACTAATGCAGAGACTGAGCTCATTATACAGGGGGCCGGCAGAGCTTGATTCAACTTGTAAGAAGGACGCGCAAATGAAGGCATTAGAGGACGGAGAGTTGACAATCCTGCTCTGAACAACAGAAAGAACGACTTACTCTACTATAAGGGGGAGAAGGGGGGAGTGAGGTAGAACACGCAAGCCTGGTCACTATGGAAGCCACGTGGCGGATCGTGAACAAACATGCAGCATACTGTACGAGTACATTAGGATCATACAAAGGATGATGCAATCGTGAACAAAACTGTATCATAAGTTAGAATTATACAAGGGATGATGAAATCATAGGCTATGTAACACCTCCTCACAAAGAAAAAGAAATTTGCAAAGGAAATTTCTTATTACTCTAAAACAATCTGTCTAAAGTCTAGATAAGCACTCTGCAATAACATTTTCTTTCCCCTTGACATGTTGTATGTCTAATGAATACTCCTGAAGAAGTAGACTCCATCTTGTCAATCTCTGATTTTTATCAAACTTACTAAGGAATTTCAGTGGGTTATGATCGGTATAAATGACTATGGGGTCAAAACCAGATCACAAATAAAATGAAAGATGCTGTAAACCCAAAATCAAGGCCAAAAGCTCTTTCTCAATAGTTGAGTAGTTCTTTTGAGGTGGAGTGAACTTCTTACTGTAATAAGATACAGGTGTTCAATACCCTGATCATCCTCTTGCAGCAAAACAGCCCCAGCTCCTGTGTCACTTGCGTCAACAGCCATCTGAAAAGGCTTAGCAAAATTTGGAGTAGCGAGCACTGGCTGACTTAATAGGATAGCTTTAAGTTCACTGAAAGAGGATTCACAGTTATCGGTCCAGACAAATTTAACTCCTTTTTTCAGTAGGTCTGTAAGTGGTGATACAAGAATTGAAAAGTTAAGAACAAATCTCCTGTAATAACCTACCATTCCCAAAAATCTTTGTAGCTCTTTCCTACTTTTAGGTCTGGGAAGATCACTTATAACCTGAACTTTAGCTCCTGGTGGTGCAACGTGTCCATCACCAATTACGTACCCAAGGTACTGAACTTTAGCTTGACCAAACTCACACTTTGATAAATTAGCTGCAAGATTAGCCTGAACCAAATGCTCAAGAAATTTACTGACATGGCATAGGTGATCTTTTCAGTTGTCACTGAAGATTAATACATCATCATTATAAACAACACACCCTGCCAAACCCTCTGTTACAACATTCATGAGCTTCTGAAAAGTGGCTTGTGCATTCTTCATACCATATGGCATTAAAGAACATGCAAAAGTCTTTCCTAGTGTTACAAAACATGAGATTTCCCTAGCACGTTCAGTCATAGGTACTTGCCAGTATCCCTTTAACAAATCAACCTTACTCATGTACCTAGCCTTTCCGATCTTGTCTATGCAATCTTCCACGCGAGGGAGAGGGTAAGTGTCTGTTTTGGTTATCTGATTAACACGTCTGTAGTCGATGCAAAGCCGCTGTGACCCACCTGGTTTAGGGCCTAAAGTGACAGGAGAACTCCACTCGCTCTGACAGGGCTCAATCATCTTGTGGTCCAACAGGTAGCCAAGCTCCTTCTGGAGAGAGGAACTTTCACTGCGTTCACATGGTAAGGAGGCAGTTTAATTGGCTTTGTGTCTCCAACATCGACATCATGCATCAACACAGTGGTTCTTCCTGGAGTGTCACAGAACACTTGCGGGTACTCCTGCAGTAATGCCGAAAACTCCTGCCTTTCCTCGGGAGCTAGATGAGAAAGCTTAGTCTGGAGATCATTCATGATATCAGGATTCTTCCCCAAACTGTCACTCAGGCTCATACTGCTTGGGAGAGCTTCACTTGCAGACTCGGGTGGAACAGCTACAGTGCAGACTGGGTTATTTTCGTCCCGCCTGTGATATAACTTTAGCATGTTGATGTGACAAAGTTGCTTGTTCTTTCTACGATCTGGTGTGGTGATGACATAGTTGACATCACTAAGTTTCTTCTCCACGAAATAAGGACCGCTAAACTTGGCTTGAAGAGATTGCCCATGCACTGGTAGCAGAATCAAAACCTGATCTCCTGACTGAAAGTGGCGTAACCTGGACTTCTTATCATACCAAGTCTTCATCTTCTCCTGAGCAGCTCCTAAATTCTCTCTTGCCAGCTGTAAAGCAGTGGACAGCCGTTCTTTGAACTTCATCACATACTCCAGCAGGTTGACGTCATCTTCCTCCGACAGCCAGCATTCCT
Organism: Coenobita brevimanus; assembly: GCF_032717465.1. Classification (NCBI taxonomy): domain Eukaryota; kingdom Metazoa; phylum Arthropoda; class Malacostraca; order Decapoda; family Coenobitidae; genus Coenobita; species Coenobita brevimanus. The sequence goes on along the minus strand of NC_136993.1, from coordinate 55,599,845 downwards.
TGAGTAGCTTAAGGGGTCCTCTTACTTCATGGCCAAACAGTAGTTCAAAGGGTGAAAAGCCCAGTGATTCATTTGGAGATTCTCTTGCCGCAAATACAATGAATGGAAGACCTTTATCCCAATCTTTCTGATGTTCCAAACAGTATTTCCTGAGCATCGATTTGAGTGTTTGATGATATCTCTCCAACGCTCCTTGGGTCTGGGGATGGTAAGCTGAAGACGTGATCTGGGTGATGCCCAACTCTTTCAGAGACTGCTTGAAAACACTTGACATGAAATTACTTCCCCGGTCTGACTGTACCTCCTTGGGCAGACCAAACTTGGTGAAGAACCCTAGCATTTCCTTAACCACGTTCTTTGCTGAGATATTTCTAAGTGGAATGGCTTCAGGATAACGAGTAGCCATATCAATCAGGGTCAAAACAAGAAAATCCTGAAGAAGTCTTAGGAATAGGGCCCACAATATCCACCAACACACGGGTGAATGGCGCCTCAGAAGGAGGAATGGGAACTAGAGGTGCAACCTTTTCGGTCTGATTACACTTCCCCACAACTTGATAGGTGTGACAAGACTTACAATACCAGGAAACATCTCTGAAGATACCTGGCCAGTAGAAGTGTTTCAAATGCGTGCCACAGTCTTCCTCACCCCAAGGTGTCCTGCCAAACTGGAATCATGAACCACTCTAATGATATCCTGCCTACAAACACGAGGGATGACAACTTGATGTACAACCTCCCATTCACAGTCGGCTGATGCTGTTGGGGGTCTCCACTTCCTTATAAGTACTCCTGACTTTATATAATAACAAGTAGAAGCACCGGCTGACTCTTCCTCACCGCAAGCAGAGTTAGCTAGACCTTTCAGCTCAGGGTCAGCAACCTGCAACTCAACCAACTCTTGACGAGACAAATTATCAACACTATGGGGTACTGCCTCATCTGGTGATTGGTCCAAATTTGCAAGAAAAGTGTCAGCTAGGATAACATCATCATCATCATTATCCTCTAAGTCACTAGTAACTTTAGACTTAGCCCTAGTGACAGCACATGCAGAGAACACATCAGGGACATCACAATCCTGGGTCGCAGTCACTGGTTCACTAGACAATTGAGGAACTTGACACACTTGACTTCCACCAATATCATTTCCAAGTAAGAAAGTTACACCTGACATTGGGAGTGTCTCAACCAAGCCAACCATAACGGAACCATTAACAAAACCAGACTCTAAATTCACTTTGCACAGAGGGACAGAGAAGTAATTATTCCCTACACCTTGTAAGATTACAGTTTCATCAGAGGAATTAACATTAGAGCCTAGAACACTGGTCAGCATAAGGGATTGGCAAGCACCTGTATCACGATATATTTTAATTGATTTCCTGTCATTGCTGTCCAGAGGACTGACAAAACCATCAGAGAGGAAATTAGCACATGAACTCTTGATAGTGTCACCCACGTTACTGCTCAAAAGAGGAGCTTCATCATGAGAATTTAATTTACCCCTCAAAGCAGATTCAGTTAACTCGGTTAAAGAATTATGGGAACTCTCAAGGGTGGACATTAGACCAATTGACTGAATATTTAAAGACACCTTTTTGTTCACATCACGCTGTCTCCTGAAACATTTCTCCGTAGTATGACCAAGCTTACTACAATAAGTACATTTACTTTTCTGAAATCTAGATGTGGAGCTGGTATTTACTTCCTGAGAAATATCATCTTTATTCTCTTTCCTGTTACCTGTACTCTGAGTAGAGGCAACGTACTTACTCTCAGCTTTCCTTTTTTCTTTAGAATATCTCTTGTGAGTTAGAACATATTCATCAGCTAAAACTGCAGCATCAGACAAATTATCTATTCTTTTCTCATCAAGATACAGGCTTACATCTTTATTAATACACCTTTTGAAGTCCTCCAGCAAAATTATCTGCTTAAATTTATCAAAATCAGAATTTACATTCTTAGAATTTAACCACTGCTCTAACAGATCTTCTTTGATTTTTGCATACTCAACATGGGATTGCTTATCTTGCTTATAAGCTGTCCTAAATTTTACTCTATAGGCTTCAGGAACAAGCTCATAGGCCTTAAGAATCAAGCTCTTAACTACATCATAATTATCAGATTGATCCTGAGGCAAAGATGCATAAGTTACTTGAGCTTTACCGGTGAGAACACTCTGAAGGAGTACTGGCCAATACTTTTTGGGCCAATTAAAACCTGTAGCTACCCTCTCAAACAACTGAAAATACTTTGTTAAATCAGATTCATTAAAAGGAGGTACAAGTTTAACATTTTTAGCCACATCAAAATCATCAGAGCAAGATGATCCAGTTCCACCTTGTTTCATGCGATACTCATGGTCTGCTTGAATCCTAGCAAGTTCAATTTGTGCCTGAGCCTGTGCCTGTGCCTCCTGAATACGAGCCTGAGACTCAGCCTCCTTAGCATGTGCCTGAAACTCAGCCTCCTTAGCATGAGCCTGAAACTCAGCCTCATTAGCACGAGCCTCCTGCAGGGCTAGCTGATACTTAGCTATTTCAATCTGCGTTTGCTCATCTGGAGGAGTTACATTAAACAAGCTTTTATTAATCATGCCAACAATTTGATCTTTAGAATGATGAGAGTGAACAGCAATTCCCAATTGTTGAGCAACAAGCTTAAGTTCATTCTTTGTTCTGTTTTCTACATCACACACTGTTTCCACATTTGACAAAAAATCTTTGGCTTCATCAAGAGTAGTAATAGTAGACATCATGAATAAATCACAGTCACAAAATATCATGCAATATCCTTATGATATTATCCTGAATATCCTGGTAGGGTCGCCAAATTAATGTTATGGAACAGTGAGAGATAATGAACACTTCAAGCGAGAATACTAAAATCACTACTGTCCCGCAAAGTTCCAGGTTCAAAACAAAAAGACTTAGGTAAAATTACAAGTTAAAGTTTAATGCTCAAACTAACAACTAAACATTCAGGACTCATAAGGATAATGTAATGGCAAAACAGGTTACATATATGGTTAACTGGAATAGCCTCTATTAACACGAAATTAGCAAGAGCAAATTTATCTAAGTCAGCGCTGATAAAATGAGAAAACCGGATAATGCTCAGTTAAAGCAAGATATAATACTATTACAGATACAAAATTTCACTAATACTGGCTGACAGTATGGAACCACTATGAATCATAAAAACTTTACCAGGCTTACGAATTAACGCCTTAGGCTATACAGTACAAGAAAAATGGTAATAACGCTTATACTCAAAATATACAGCAGCTAGATGGTTGGAGACTTCCTGAGCACTCACAAAAATAATAATATACTGTACAGGGGAGGAGAGAGATGTGAACAGAATGAGGAGTAGATCTAAGTGGCAACTAATGCAGAGACTGAGCTCATTATATAGGGGACTGGCAGAGCTTGATTCAACTTGTAAGAAGGACACGCAAATGAAGGCATAAGAGGACGAAGAGTTGACAATCCTGCTCTGAACAACAGAAAGAACGACTTACTCTACTATAAGGGCGAGAAGGGGGAAGTGAGGTAGAACACACAAGCCTGGTCACTATGGAAGCCACGTGGCGAGTCGTGAACAAACATGCAGCATACTGTACATTAGGATCATACAAAGGATGATGCAATCGTGAACAAAACTGTATCATAAGTTAGAATTATACAAGGGATGATGAATCATAGGCTATGTAACAATATATATATATATATATATATATATATATATATATATATATATATATATATATATATATATATATATATATATATATATATATGCAGCACTTATATATAAGTGGTAGGTGGGGACGCCCATCATCCACCCACTGAGTGTACTGTTGCTCTGTTATTAGGGTAACTCTACATTGAGTTACAAGCCAAATAATTTCCTGTAAACCAGGAAATCATTAACAATGCTGGGTGGTAATATTATAACCAACCAACACGTGTTCCCTATGTGACAATAAGTTGGTTGGCAGAGGGTTAGCGTCCCTTCCCGGAAAACAACTAACTAAAAATACTAACAAGAAGCCTCAGACCAGGACTGACGAAAAGGTGACAACTAAAGACCGAACAAAGGACATGGTACGGATAGCTACATGGAATGTAAGCGGTGTGAATGATGAGGTGAAAGAGAGATTGTCCAGGTGCTTGAGGGTGCAAAAGTGGATGTATGTGGATTAACTGAAACTAAATGGTGTTGTAGAGTGTGAGAGAACGGAAGTATGGATGGGGTATATGCGCGGGAGTAGGTGAGAATGGGAGGGCAAAAGAAGGAGTGGGTATTGTTGTAAGTAACAGATGGAAGGAAGTTATAAGAGAGTATTGATCAGTTGGCTCAAAGATTGTATCGGTAAGATTGAAAGTTGGACTATGAATGTGGGTGATTGTGTGTGTGTGTGTGTGTGTGTGTGTGTGTGTGTGTGTGTGTATGCGCCAACGCAAGATCATGCAAGTAGTGTGAAAAGAGTTCTGAACAAATGTGGAAGTGTGCATGAAAAAGTTTCAGTGGAATGAGAGAGTGTTTTTGACTGAATATATGAATGGAAAAGTAGGGAATGTGAAGGTGGATGGAGTAGTTAGTGAATGGGGTGTGCCTGCTGAGACAGATGAGAATGGCAGTGCTGTAATTGACATTTGTGCCGGAAGGCAGTTGGTGATAGCCAATACCCTCTTCAGGCACAAAATGATCCACAGGTATACATGGCGAGTGATGAGAAGGATGGATGGTGAACTGAATGAACGGGAGGCAATGACTGATTATGTATGTGTGGATAACAGGATGAGAAGGTGTGTAATGGATGCAAGAGTATATAGAGGTTGCAGGAGTGGACACTCTGACCACCACTTGGTGGTAGTCAGAATCAGTGTCCAGACTATCTGTCTATCTGTTTATTGCAAGACGCCTTAATCCCGTAAGGGATGGCCACAAAATAATCACCTCCATGTCGCTCAGTCCCCCACCATTTCACTGCCCTGCTCTCAGCTTACACCCCTCCTCCCTCATATACCTCTCCACTCCATCCCTCCATCTCATCCTTGGCCTCGTCCTCCCTTTCCCCCCTCCACCTCACTCATATACACTCTCCTCGTCAGTCTCTAACTCTCCATCCTCTCCACATGGCCACCCACCTCAATGTGTTTCTCCTAACGCTTCCTATTACATCCACATCCACACCACAACACGACTTCACTTCCTCATTTTTCAGTCTGTCTCTCCATGTGACTCCACATGCTCCTCCCAAATAACTCATTTCCACTGCTTTCACTCTTGACTTCTGTCCCACCAGCAAGGTCCAAGCTTCAGTACCATACGTTAGAGATGGTATCACAATACTGTCATGTAGTAGCTTTTTCACTTCCAAGCTCACTTCCATGTTTCTTATAATGGTTTCAAGAAACCAGCAACCTTTCTTCCCTGCTGCACTGTTTCAAGCACTTCACCCTCTAACCTTCCATCCTTACTCATCACACTACCCAAGTATTTAAAGGCACTCACATTTTCAATTTCCTTCCCATCCCATCTCACTGTACAATCACTGACTTCACTTCTCTCGAAGACCATCACTTTACTCTTCCCTACATTCACCTTTAGATTCCGTTTCTCACACACTCTCCCAATCTCATCCACCAAACCTTGCAGCTCCACTTCATCGTCACGTAACAACACAGTATCATCTGCAAACAGCAGTACCGGTAGCTTCCAAACACTGCCATCTCTCACTAGGGCCACTTCAACATCCAGTGCCATACCTTGTATCTCTTTTATAACCCCATAGATATACAGATTGAGCAACAATTGAGACATGGCACATTCTTGTTTCAACCCAAACTTCAAATAGAAAAATTCACTCGGTTCTCTATCCACACGCACTGTAGCCCTAGCACCCTCATACTGTACATATTCTTCACGACCTTCAACACCTTCCCATCTACTTCATATATTCTAAATAATTTCCACAATCCTTGTCTATCCACCCCGTCATATGCTTTCTCCAAATCCATGAAAGCTGCATACAACTTCTCTCCCTTCTCTTGAAACTTTTCCACCAAAGATCTAAGAATGACTGTCTGATCTACACAACCCTATCCCTTCCTAAAACCTCCCTGTTCTTCTCCAACTAATTCCTCTGTTATTTCCCTAATTCTGTCAATAAGTATCCTGCCATATCTTTTTTCTATTACACTAAGAAGACAAATGCCCCTATGATTACCACAAATTTCTTTTTCCCCTTGTCCTTTGTACAGGGGAATTATTATACCTGGCTTCCAATCCTGTGGGACTCTAACTTCCTCCCAGGCCAATCTGCACATCTTCCACATCCATTCTGTTATTATCTCTCCCCCATGCTTCAGCATTTCACCAAACACTCCATCAATTCCTGGGGTTTTCCCCGTTTAAACTTTCTTCGTTGCTTCCACAACTTCCATCCTACTGATTTCTTCCTGTCTTCTCATCTCCCTCCTTCTCCCAGCCATTCCCCAGCCACTTATACTAGCATTACTTTCATTCTCTATGTTAAACAGTTTATTAAAATGTTCTCTCCATCTGCTCACTTTTTCTCCCTTCTCCACTAGTAATCTACCATCTTTATCTTTCACTCCCCAACTAACTTCTTTGGCACCCTGTCTAACTCTTTACCTCTTTCTAGAACATTTTCTTACATTCCCTCAAATTTACACTAGATTCCTTCCAAAATCCACATCCACTCTCTTCTTACTCTCTCTTACTAATCTTTTCACCTCTCTCTTCCTTTCCACATATTACTCTCTTTTCCATCTAACTCTCTTTTCCATCTAACAACTTCTTTGACGTCCGTTTCTCATCCACTCAATATATGCTTTCTTCTTTTGTGCCACAGCCTCTCTCATTTTTTCATTCAAACATGCTGTTCCCTGCATCCCCCTTCGTCTTCTCCTCACCCCACACACCACCTGACATGCTGCACAGATTTCTTCTGTGAATATCTTGCACATACCTTCCACGTCCTCCATCTACTGCAATCTTTATTTATGCAATCACCCCTTCACTTTCCTCTAATATTCTGCCTTTTTTTCCATTCTCTTGTAACTTTTCTACCCTCCTTGTAAGAACTACTTCCTCCTGTCCTTTTCTTCTATTTCTTCATTTTGTTTGGACTTTGATTCTGACCACCACCAAGTGGTGGTCCGAAAGTCAACTCCACCAACCTCTATATACTCTTGCATCCAATACACACATTCTCATCATTTCATCCACACACACATAATCAATTATTACCTTCCGTTCATTTGGTTCACCATCCACCCTTCTTATCACTCGCCAAGTATACATATGGATCATTTTGTGCCTGAAGAGGGTTTTAGCTATCCCCCCCCCCCCCCGGCACAAATACCTACTACAGCACTACCATTCTCATCCATCTCTGCAGGCACACCCCACTCACCAACTACTCCATCGACCTTCACATTCCCTACTTTTCCATTCATATCTCCAGTCAAAAACAGTCTCTCATTCCTGTCAAACTTTTCCAAGCATGCTTCCACATTTGTCCAGAACTCTTCTCTCAGTGTCCAAACGAAATGAAGAAATAAAAGAAGGGAAGGACAGGAGGAAGTAGTTCATACAAGGAGGGTGGAAAGGTTACAAGAGGATGGAAAAAGGGCAGAATACAAGAGGAAACTGGAGGAGCGACTGGTTAATACGGATTGGAGCAGACAGGGGACGTGGAAGGTGTGTGCAAGATATTCACAAAAGAAATCTGTGTAGCATGTGAGGTGGTGTACTGGATGAAGAAAAGACGAAAGAGGGTGTTGGGAACAGCATGGTGGACTATTTACATAGATAAAGGGAATATTTGGCTTTCGTTTAATTAAAACTAAGAGTAAATTAAGTTACTTCATGAAGTAATTTAACTGTATTTAGCCAATTGTAATCAATATATGATTGGCATCTCAAAATCCTATGAGGGAGAATAGACTCGCCATTTCTACGACTCTGTTTCCAAAGCTCGTTCAAGCTGCACGTTAATACGCACCTAAGGACGCTAGGAAGCCCCAGGCAAACCGACCGAGACTTCAGGCCCGTCGTTATCTGTTATTCCGACTCTCATCTAGCTAAGTAACCTTTAAGATTTGGCCATATCGGGGGGAACTAACTAGGATATCAGGAGAATAATTATTGGTGAGTTTGAGTATTAATTATACCCTAATCTCCTAAGAGATATATGAACTGTAAATTTATTATTGGTCGTGTTTAGACTAACACTCGTCAGATAGAGGAGTGTATAAAAAGCTCTGACACACTTTGGTGCCCTGAGTGAGGAGAACAGATATGTCCAGAGGCACTGAACAAGTTAAAGGGCGGATCTGGGGGGCACAGTCTATTTCTGCATTCCATAGAAGTGGAGGACACTGAAATACATATTTACAGAGCTCCTGGTGGAAGGGTAAGTTCCTTTTCTTATGATGAGCTGCTAAATGTCATATTGGATTTGGAGCATGATAGCACTAGCCTTTTCCTGGGAGGAAATGACAATTATAAAGATGTGGAAATTGATAAAATTATTGAAAACATTTTAGCCGCGGTAGGAGCCATTGAAGGTTCATGTAAATCCTCAGTAACCATAACCTTTCTTGAGCCTAGAAAACTACCATATGGTTCACCAGTTTGCTACAGTGGGTATGAATTAGTTAGCAGGGTCGTAAATAGGAAGTTGCAGAGGCTAAGGCAGGGAAAAGATTTTATCCATTTTAATCCAAAACTCTTCCAGGCAACTGTAAAAGCCGATGGTATACACTGGAATCACCATGGCCGAGAAGCAGTCCTGGAGAAATTTGTAAATTATATCTAGTTGAAGAAAGAACAATTCTACGCTCTATAGGCTGGGTGGTTCTACGTTATATTAAGATGTTAATTTGTTCTAAGCTCAGGGAAATTTGGGTTATTTTGGAAACGGAGTGTGGAAATAAAGACATAACCCCAGAGGTTTAACAGCCCAGGGAGATAGGTTTAATACCATAAGTCCAATCCCTACACCCCTGACAGTTTAAAATGATTAATAGTTCTGAGCCCAAGGAAATTTTGGTTATTTGGAAATTGAGTGTGGAGATAAAGACATAACCCCAGAGGTTTAACAACCCAGGGATATAAGTGTAATACCATAAACCCAATCCCTACACTCCTCAAAATTTAAAATGATTAATAACTACTGAGCTCAGGTAAATTTGTAGTTGTAAAATTGAAATTAATGATATTTCAGGTATCTTAGAAATTAGTCAAAATATCTATTTCCTAATTCCAGAGGTCATCCAGTCGTAGGGTAGGATGGGTAACTAGAGCCATAAATGTTTATAGGCAATTATTAGATGAAACACCTCAGACGAGGGAAAAATTAAGTAGTCTTCTGAATACACTAAAAGACAGATGGACTAAGTATGAAGAAAGTTACTTAAATTTAGAAGCAGCAATAGTGAAACGTGATGATAAATATCCTCTGGAGTCGGAGACTACCAAATTTGAAGTTAAATTAAAGTCGGGCCTGTGTTGGAAGCGGAGCCTGGTCGTGGCTGCTGGACTGGGCCTCGAAAGGAGGCATCCAGGGGGCGGCGAGGTGGCGGGAGGGGGCCCCGGGTGCGGGTGTGTCGTCGTGGTGGCGTCACTGGCGGTGGTGGTGGTGTCCCTGGTGTGGTGGTGTGGTGTGGGGCGGTCCGGTGGTCGGTGGTGGGTTCCCACCGGCGACGGGGGTGGCTGCAGCAGTTCTCGGGCCGTGCTCGCGCTCTGGCGTGGGTGCTCAGCCCCCCCGCCGTCGTCGTTGTCGTCTGTGCCTCCCGCCTCTCTGAAGCTGGGCAGCCGCCTCCCCCGCCCCCGCCGAGCACCGCCACCGTTGCCGCCGCGTGGCTGTCGCTGCGGGGGCCCCCGCTTTCCCTCTCTTCCCCCGCCGAGTCGCTCCCGTTATGGCGGGTGCCTCTGCCCCTCGTGATGACTCGAGCTCGGACCGGTGTGTCCACGACCTTTCCGTGGAAAGCACATGGCAGCGTGAGATTCTAAGGAATATATAACATTAGTGAAGCTGTTAGATTCTAAATTGGCTAATACTACTTCAGAAACACAAGTTGTAGAACAGCGGAGTAAAGCTGCACTACCACAAATTACTCTTCCGGAGTTTGATGGGGAGCAAAATTTAAAATCCTTTTGGGATCAATTTAAATATTTAGTCCATTACAGAATAGATCTCCCCAATGTGAGTAAGTTCTCATATCTGTTAGGACAGGTCAAGGGGACGCCTTAGAAGTTGACAAAGGAATTGCCTGTGGAAGAAAACAATTATGAGGCGGCTTTGACTATCCTTAGACAGAATTATGAAGACAGGAAGCAGGTCATTACCCAAGTACTGAAGGCTCTAATTGCATTACCCATACCTAAACATGATTTTGATTCCTTGCAAAATTTTAAGATTGTGATGAGTTGTAATTTAAAGGCTTTAGGTCCTTAAGAAGATGTTAAGGCAGCAGATTGGGTGCTTTCTAGAATTGTGTCCTTAAAGCTTCTAACTAGAACCAAGGATGCCTTGTATGGTAGGTACCAAAAGGATGATTTCTCCTGTGAGGAGATTGAGGACGGCTTGATGCAACTTTGTAAACATTTGTAAGGAACAGTAAAGCCTGCTGAAATTAAACAGAAGGCTGAAATAAGGAAAAGAACCAATAACCTAAGTCAGGGACGGCTAAGTATGTACCTAAAGAAGAGGTGGGTACTTTACTTAGTTCTTTATAATCTGAGGATAAATATTAAAGACAAGGAATAGACAAGCTAATGAAAATATGAAGGTCAAAATTTCCACAGTAAAGGACAGGAAGGTCTGTGTGTTTTGTTTTGAACAACATTCCAGTGCATCTTGTCAACATTATCCTGATTACGCTTCTAAAACAGTGAGGCTTCAGGAATTGGGAATCTTTGTCTCAAATGTAAAAATGACAATCATCACAGTGCTTTGTTCCCAAGGATGATAAAATATGAGGTTCCTATAACTGCAGTTGTCAATATGACAGTTGTGAAAGTGAATTCTCCATTAATAATGCCAGCTGCAGTTCCAATTGCAGATGTGAAGGTAATGATTGAGAATAGAAACAAATCTGCATGTTCTCTCTTTGATACGGGTACACAGAACACCTTCATTTCTGCATAAATTGTGAAGAAATTAAAGTTACCTATTATTGGCAAAGTAAGTCTAGCCATTACAGAATTCTAAACTACTAAGGAGGCTTGGTCCTTTGATTTAGTTAGACCTGTAATACAACTTGGAGGATATAAATCCCGTATAACAGCAACTGTACTAGATAATATGGAAACAAGTATACAGTATACATAAAAGGACTGAAGGAAACCGCTGATCATCTTCAAAGCTCGAGGATAATGTTGGTCAAACGGAATGTGAAATCAGATACTGTGGGTCCCATAAAAATTATAATTGGTTCGGAATACTGTGGAGGATTCCTTCATTGGCCTTTCAAGAAGAACAAAGTACAATTGTTCAAGAGTCCAGGAGGTAACCTTATTATGGGTCAGTTGCCTTTTCCAAACCAAGTTAAAGGAGAGGCCAAACTGGTAGACTCAGTCTTTGTTACCCCCACACAGTCATTGATGGTAGCTAGAATATGTGCAGAATTAGAACCTACTTAGATAAATTACTTACTGGATTAAAAAATCTAACCTGTACACAAATTGTGGGACCTAAACAGTGTAGGATAACACTCTGAGGAACCAACCCCTGAAGATAAAATAACTTTGGATTTGTAACCAGTCTGTGGAATTTAAAGATGGACAGTATTGGGTAGGATTACCATGGAAACTAAACCATTCAGAGTTACCAACAGATTACCAAGCAGCTAAAGCTCAGCTAAATTCTCTTGTAAGAAAGTTGAGATACAGATCAGAACATCTAACTATATATGATAATATTATAAAAGATCAATTGAAGAATAAATTCATAGAAGAGGCAGAATTCCCTGTTAACCACAAGGAAGGACATTATTTATCACATCATGCTGTAAGCAAGGATTAAGTAACTACTCCCAAAAGGATAGTTTTCAACTGTAGAAGTAAAGCGTCCAAAGGATAGCTACCTTGAACGACTGCCTATACTCTGGACCTACACTAACAGGGAAGTTACGGAATGTATTACTAAGATTTAGAGTGAAACCTTATGCTTATACAGCAGACATTAGTAAGGCTTTTCTCAGAATAGAATTGAGAGAGGATGATAGGAAATTTACTTAACTCCTCTGGCCTCAAGATCCTCAAAATGAGGATAGTCCATTGAGAACTTACTGATTCCGATCGGTGCTCTTTGGCTCTTGTGCTAGTCCTTTCCTACTTTGCAACGCTTTGAAGCATCATTCTGGAAATGCCAAATGCCCAGTAATAGGGAAGGCTTTTTACATGGATAATTTGCAAGGTGTTGCTGATACTGAGACGGAAGCATTTGAAGGCTTATGAAGTAGCCAGTTCCAAATGTGGGAGGGCAAATTTGCCGTTACTGAGCTGGAATGCAAATTCACCGCTTTTGATGAATAAAATACAAGAGGACTATCCAAAAACTGACATTTCCAAAACTCAAAAGGTGTTGGGTCTTAATTTGGATACAAAGGCTGATGAAATAAGTTTAAAGCCGATGAAGTTCTCTTATGTCACTCTCACCAAGAGGTCCTTGTTAAGTCAGGTCTCCATGTTATTTGACCCATTAGGATTGGTCAGTCCTATAGTTATTAGGGGCAAATGTTTAGTGCAAGAGGCTTGGCGGGAAAAGTTAGACTGGGACAAGGAATTAGGTGAGACATATGTGGAACAATGGGAACAGATTAGAAAGGATACTATGTTTGAGGATATTTATATATGGACTGACAGTGAGATTTGTCTTTACTGGATAGGGAAGAAAGGCAGTAAAATTCCTTTCGTCCACAATAGAGTGAAGACTATTAAAGAACTGTCTTCCAAATTTAAATTCATGCATGTAACCTTCAAGCAAAATCCAGCTGATCTGCTCTCGAGAGGTTCGACTGTAAAGAAACTGGTCAAAGATAACTTTCGGTTTAAAGGTCCTAAATGGCTACTCACTAAAGATTGGCCTGAGCAGAAACAGTATAGTATTGCTGAGGTTAGTGTAGTAAGCTTGGATCATGTAATACCTGAACCAGATGTGACACATTAGATTTTCATCAATAAGAACAACTTCTTAACACTACTATATTGGTTGTAAAATTATTGAATAAGAAAGTGGGGTTTGAGGACTTTGATCCTATAGAATACTGGCTGAAAAGGCTTCAAAGAAAATATTACGGAGACATTTTTTTATCTTTTATGCCAAGGCACTGACAGCAATAGTAAGCTGACAGGAGATTTAGGATTGTTCTTAGACGGAAACAGTCTACTTAGATGCCGTGGCAGAATAGTAAAGGGTGATTTGCCTCTCCAAACTAGAACTTTGGGGGATGAAGTACGTGATAGGGTACAGCAGGGAAGAAAGGTTGTTGGTACACTGAAAGCAGTGATGAGAAATAGGGAGGTGAGTATGGAAGTTAAGAAGTCACTGCATGATGGTATTGTGATCCCTACCCTGACGTATGGAAGCGAGGCATGGACCTTGCAAGAGGGGAACAAGTCAAGAGTGAGAGCAGTGGAAATGAGTTACTTGAGAGGAGCATGTGGAGTGACGTGGAGGGACAGGTTGACGAATGAAGAAGTGAAGGAACGTTGTGGGGTAGATGTGGATGTGGTTGAAAAGATTAGGAGAAATACACTGAGGTGGTTTGGACATGTGGAGAGAATGGAGAATGAAAGACTGACTAAGAGGGTGTATGTAGGTGAGGTGGAGGGAGGAAGAGGGAGGGGTAGACCGAGGATGAGGTGGAGGGATGGAGTTGAGAGGTATATGAGGGAGGGGGGGGTGAGTTGGGGGGAGGGGAGTCAAATGGTGGGTGACAGAGTGACTTGGAGGCGTTTTGTCTGCGGCCACCCTTTGCGGGATTAGGGCGTCGGGCTATAGATAGATAGAGATAGATAATTGTTAAGGAAGCCCATGAGTTGACTCTTCATGGAAGTGTACTACAGACTTTGGCCTGAATCCGAGAAAGGTATTGGATCCCTAAGGGTAGACAAATCGTAAAGAAACATCTCAAGAGTTGCATTATATATAGAAGATATGAACAACGACCATATGACTATCCAGGCCCACCTGCTTTACCGAAGGATTGGGTAAATGTAAGTCGGCCCTTCAAGGTAACTGGAGTTGATCACACAGGGGCTATAACTGTTACGGGTGAGGGAACTCCCCATAAGGTGTATATATGTTTGTTTACTTACACAATGGCAGTCCATTTAGAAATAGAAGAAGACTTAAGTTAAGAGACATTCCTGAATGTATTTAGAAGGTTTCCAGCTAGAAGTTCTTGTCCAGTAGATTAATAAGCGACAACGGAACCATTTTCGTTGGAGCAGCACCTCTACTTTTAAATATTATGAATGACCCAATGGCTAAGTCAGTGCTGGGAATCCAAAATTTTACCTGGCAGTTCATAGCTCCAAGAGCACCATGGCAAAGTGGATTTACAGATCGAATAATTGGTATGGTGAAGAAATGCCTTAGGAAAACATTACATATAACTAAGATCGCCAGAGAGGAGCTGAGAACAGTGATAACTGAAACTGAAGCTAGGATTAATGATAGACCTTTAACCTATCTGGATGACACCAGCTTTTCAACTGAGGCATTGACACCGGCTTTTATGTTGTATAGCAGAAAGCTCCATCCACTGCCTTGTGTGGTTATCCAGGAGGAAGTAGATGATCTTACAACAGAAAATAAAGAATTAGGATAACATCTGCGTGAGGGATACCAACATCTGAAAAGGGTATTGCACGCCTGGAATAGACACTGGAGCGAAGAATATCTTTTGAGCCAAAGAGAAAGATTTTATGGGGCTCAGGCTGCCTGCAACAAGTCAGTTATAAACATAGATGTGGTCTTAGTAAAAACAGAACAACCAAGATCCTATTGGCCATTACCTAAAGTGATGTACACACATCCTGATTCGAAGGGGGTGCTGAGACTTGTAAAAATTTATTGTAGGCGACATACCAATATAAAAACTATTGATAAACTGGTGCCCCTTGAGTTAACGGCTACCCCAGAGACAGTGGATGGTGGATAGCAATTGGGTCAAAATGCACGACCTAGAAGGGCCGCAGCACAGGGTTCTTGAGACCTATGGAAAGAGCCCCTTGCTAACAGTCACATTACATTATACAGCGTATCACTTTTCATTGGCCCCAAAACTGTGGGAAATATCTTCCCCCAGAGTGGTTGTGCTCTTTACTTTCTAATATAGTTGACCCTGTTGAAAGCAGAGGAAAACCTAAAGGGTGTTAATGACTAATTCAAGCAGTTTTATAACTCAGATATTACGTGCTCTTAATAATTCTTATTATTAATCAAATAAATGCCAAAGCATTTAACCCTTATGGTGGAATGACGTGCCTAAAGTGAGAAGCAGATGAGGGTTTAATACACAGTTATATAGATAAAGGGTGTATTTGGTTTTAGTTTAATTAAAATTAAGATTAAATTAAGTTAGTTTCACCTTATATAGTTCATGAAGTAATTTAACTGTATTTTGCCAGTTGTAATTAATAAACAGTTGGAATCTCAAAATCCTCTGAGGGAGAAGAGACTCGCCATTTCTACGACTCTGTTTCCACAGCCCGTTCAAGCTGCACGCTGTAAGCAACCTTTATGATTTGGCCAAATCGGGGGGAACTAGCTAGGATATAAGGAGAATAATTATTGGTGAGTTAGAGTGTTAATTATACTCTAATCTTATGAGACATTTGTATATATACTATTGGTCGTGTTTAGACTAACACTTGTCAGACAGAGGAGTGTATAAAAATTTCTGACAGAAGTATTCCAGTGAATGTTCAAACATGGAGGAATGTCTACACAGAGGGAGAGGTTGGTTAATAATTATGATATATGAGTGAATTTCATGTTTATGTGTGTTCACAGTAGAAGGAGTGATGGTTGATTTTGATATTCTAAACCATATACTCTGGTAATATGAACTATTGAAGTAAGTGAGTTGCATGTTCTCTTCCAATGAGTTGTAATTTGGCTAAGTTATCAGCATGCTTAAGCAATTTCCCAGTAAAGAGTGAGTGGTAGACCAGAAGACGAAGCCGTGTGATTTAGCATTGTCAGAGACTTTACACATATTTTAATATTGGTTAAAGACCTGGGATTGCCCGTCTGAAATTTATTCACGTTATGGTTTTCAGTGTGTAGTACCATATATTGTTATCACCCGCCCTTAGTAAGGCTGAGCGATATTTCTTTTACCCTCGTCTGTGTGTGTGTGTGTTTGTGTGTGTGTGTTACCATTATATCTCATGAACGGCTTGAACCATCAACATGAAACCTTCAGGGTAGAAAGATATGCCCAAAATCCTGGACGAGTTCGAAAATGGGCACTCTGGGTCAAGGTCAGGGTTACCAAAGTGGCTGCCAAAGGTCAACTAGTTTTTACTGCTTGCATTTAGCACCATTATATTTAATGAACGGCTTGAGCTATCAACATGAAACCTTAAGGGTGTCAAGTTATAGCCAAAATCTTGAGCGAGTTCAAAAATGGGCACGCTTGGTCAAGGAGAAGGTCTCCAAAATGGCTGCCAAAAGGCAACAACTTTTTTTCATGGATTGGCATTTTGTAAAAAGTGGTAACTAAATTCCGTAGTTTTCCAAATTTTCTTAACATTTGGTTTGTAAGTAACTTGCAACCTAGCCAACAGCATCTTCTGGCTGGCAATTAGCATTCCGCTCCAGAATGCTTTTCTATCATTTTGCTAAGAAAATAAAATATATATCACGGTGTATTAAGTGAATCCTTTGTTTCCATTCATCCAAAAGAAGTATCAAATATTGAACGTGTGTGTGTGTGTGTGTGTGTGTGTGTGTGTGTGTGTGTGTGTGTGTGTGTGTGTGATGTTACACATTCACAAAGATCCTCAGAGAGCGTAATGTCAGAAGCTGATGTTCCCAGCAGTGCGATCATTCATAATATACTATTACAGAGATGAAGCTGGAATACCTCCATCCCTTTTCTGTAATATACAAGGGATGAATGTATTTGTGAAAATGATTATAGAAGTTAATTAAACATGATCTATGTAAATGACTGGGAAATAATTGCGGTACAGTAAATTATTCCATTTTGTAATAATGTTACCTACTTTTGCATAAACCAACCTGTTTTTTATTTTTATTACATATTTTATCCCACTTCTAAATGTGGTGGGCATGGACATCATTACTGAAATTAGTTTGCACTTGTCTAACAAAGTAATGTCGTCAGCTGCGGCAGATATCGTGGTGCGTGACGGTGGTATTAGTCAGTGACGACCCAGCCTTCCTCGCCACCTTTGCTGACTCATCCCTCAAGGGTCGCCTCCTGCAATGGTCCACAAGGCTCATCATCGTCAGTCGCCTAGCACTGCAGCAG
Source organism: Coenobita brevimanus (assembly GCF_032717465.1). Lineage (NCBI taxonomy): Eukaryota > Metazoa > Arthropoda > Malacostraca > Decapoda > Coenobitidae > Coenobita > Coenobita brevimanus. The sequence goes on along the minus strand of NC_136993.1, from coordinate 55,582,284 downwards.
CTGAGGCCACTCATGTCCACCAAATACACCTTTGCAAATATGAGTGTAGCTGTGGTGGCTCCATCTGAATCGAATATTAATTTTGGGTATGAATGATGTTTTCCAGTTAAAACATATTACTATGGTTATTATGTGTTTCCAAAGTATTTAAATGCTGCCCCAATGCAGCAACAATTGTAAGGTTGCACACGGCGTTATTTAGCTGAAGCTCGCTAAGGCTGGTGTAGGAGTCATTCACAGGAGGCAATCACTAAGTGTGTGTTCACACTTAGGCTGGAACCTATATTTTTCCCTGCACAAATTGTTGGATCATATACACTGGGCCAGAAATTGAAAGAAGAAGACACTGTTTCACATGCTAAGAATTTTCAAATGTTACCTGCATTAAGTGTGATACCGAGAAACAGTGGAGAAGTGTTTTGCTTTTGTTTTTGTTATTTTCAGCTTTCATCCCTCCTTTGCATTCGTACACTACATCTAATATACTATAGCACTAGCCGTGTGTGTGTGTGTGTGTGTGTGTGTGTGTGTGTGTGTGTGTGTGTGTGTATTTTGGGCAGCCGAAACTACACATTCAAATTGCACCAAAATTGGCACAAAAATCGCAAAAAATTCGCTGATGTGAAAGAAATTGGTCCTATCACGATTGAAAAACGTTTACTAATTAAAATGAGCAATCACATTTTGACAAAAAAACGACGCTTCCGGCGGCCGGCATTGGATCTCCGTAGAATTTTTTGTCCGTAACTATAAAATATATTATAGAAGCGAGAGAGCCCTCCGCAGAAGCAAGTGCAAGGGGCCGGTTCTGGTTCAGAGGGAATACTGAGCTAGGTCCAAAGGTGCTTCAAGCCTTGACATAGCGAATTGTATCTTGCAAATAATGCACTTACTTCACAAATAATACTACATTTCACGTTGTCAATTGCTGTCATTGTCATATTACAGTTGTAATGTCACATCATGCCAGTGTTGTTATGTCTTCGCCATCTCATCTAATGATATTTCATGTCGATGTTGCCATTTCATATTCATATCACGCCACGCCATGTCATGTCACTTGTTCATGTTATATCATGCATGCCGTGTCAGTACTTCTCATAAATCATTGCTATTACGTCATGTCACTTCATCTCAGTGCTTCATGTCACCTCATGCATGTCATTTCAATATTCTTATCATGTAAATTAATTGTTGTCATATCTGATGTATATTAGTGGTGTAATGTTTTATGCCATGTTAATGTTTTTATGTTAGTGCTGTTATGTACTGCTATGTCATGTCATGTCATATCAGTCAATCATGTCAGTAATGTCATCCATTCATTCAGTTAGTCAGCAGCTCCTCTGAACTGTCCGCTTGCATCTCTCCACCACTACAGTGGGTTTGTGGCACCAATCTAGCAATAAAGTCTCATCCCTTTTCTGCCCAACACTCTAATTCAAGGGTTAACCATCAGTCCCTGTCCTTCATGTATGCAACATATCAACTCCGTAACTGTCTTCTTCTGTTTGTATTTTATACTCCCTATGACCTCCAATCATTCAAAAGCAGTCTTTCCAGGCAACTCGAACTGAACAAACCTTGAATTTGGCTCTGTTGCCTTCCTTTTGTTATTTCTTGGGGGGAACAGTCTTGCTGTCTTCTGGCTTTTGGTTCGTTCTTCCTTGCATAAAAAAAAAATATATATAATAATTTCTGGCAGACAGAGATGTTTTCCACAAGGTATCCCCTGTAATTAAGACATGTCTTACCTACAGTAAAGGTAGTGGCAGATGCCATGAGGTGCTTAGCCACGGTGATCATCTCCGTAACTAAGGCATCTCAGCCTGTAGAAGATTATTTGTCCATTGCCCTGGGGTACAAGACCACTACATCACATAGGTTATCATAGTTACTTTCCCCAGGTGTTACTTTACTTACTCATTTTACCTATGAACCCACAAAGGGGTGATGGACACTTCAGTTGTATGGTGTCAGCTGTCTGCAGTAGGATTCGTACCCTAGCTCTAATGGGTTTCCAATTCGTACATAGCAACGCTAACCACTTGGCTACGATGTGATAACCTGGGGGTGCCCAATGGTCAGGCATGTGGTAGATGTGCATCGCGTTTATGGTTAACCGTACAACAACCTTAAGTTCTTTAGATAAGGCTGGCCTTTCGGCTACCTTCAGACCGAGTTGAGTTTCCCAGCACGTATATTATTCCATTAGTGAAGCAAGGTTGAACGTCAGGTAATTATGCCAGTTATGATGATTAGTAGTTTCATTTTGGAGCAGATATTTGTTTGATATCTTGCCCTTCAACCTGCCACTTACATTTGGGGTACAGAAGTATTATCTAAATATGTTAAGGCCAAACAACATTGTCCATATACAAATAGTTAACCTCAAAATATATTACAGTACCTAAATATTGCTCTGATAAATTCTATCCAACTAGACTAATACCATTAAGTTAACAAGTCACCACTATCACCGTCACTGGTCCTGCAGATCACAGGGGCTGCGGGGGTGCTACAAAGATAACCGCTGCACCAGCTGTCTCCACCTTTGACGGTTAAGGTCAAGTGCCTGGGTTGTGGCAAAGCTCCTCTGAATCCACTCAGCAGTTATCTGCACACCACTGTCTCTGTCTACCCTGTCTCCTGATAACCTTGTACTATTCCATGGAGAATAACCTTTGAGAGTCTGCATGATTTGATCAGATGCCTATAACTTCATCAGACTTCTTTTCCTTAACGTGGTCAACCGGTCTTTACAATGTTTCTCACGTTGCCAGATCGTTCTGCAGACGTCATCCTTTTTGACATGCCCCATATAGGAGATGCCAAAATTCACCTGAAGCATCTCATCTCCACTCCTTGGATCTTCCTTTGCAGTTCTGCTGTCAGTGTCTTTAAATCGCATGCATACAGGAAGATAGTACAAGTGATTGCAAAGATTATCATTTGGATGGAGAGGAGATATTTCTATCCCTCCACACTGGTTTGAGTTTTGCAAGTGGTAATGACGATTGTGCAGTTCGTGCAAGGACTTCAGTTTTCGATTCATCTTGAATGATGATGGGGCCAAGGTATTTTAAAAAGTTCACAGTCTCTAGTTCTTTTCCACTGACTGTGGTCTTTGTCTCATTTGGCTCTGTGCTGTTTTATCAAATTTGTTTTTTCTGTGCTGATTGCCATACCATATCTTGCAGATGTTTCATCTAGGCAATTCACCAGGTTGGAGTTTTCATTTCCAGCCAGCCCGTTGATGTTACTGGCGAACCTGAGGTTTGTGATGGTCTATAGTCCAGTGCTGACTGTTCCAGAATGGTCTTCCAGGGCATGTAATTATTCGCTCCAAGAAAACGTTGAACAATGTCTGTGATAAGAGACAGCCTTTATGGACTCTGACTGATGTATGGAACCAATCTCCTGCTGTGCCGTAAACAAGTCCCATCCTGGTGGCCTTTGTGTGCAGCTGCCTGATACTTTGGATCAGCTCCTGGCCCATGCTGTATTTCTTCACTGTGTCCCACAGTACATCGTGCCACACCCTGCTGAACGCTTTATTGAAGTCCATGAACACATGGTACATGTCCAGTTGATACTGACTCTTTCTCACACAGAACTCATAAATTGAAAATCCTTTCTGCCGTACTCTCTCCACTACAGAATCCATCCTGTTCCTCAGCAACTACTTCTTCCACTTGCAGTTTCAGCTTGTTTAAGATTACTTTCAGCATCGCTTTGCTTCCAGGCTGATGAGACTAATTATTGTGTAATTCTGCCATGTGATACGTAACAGGTAAAGGAATGGAGCACTGAGTAAATAAGCTCCAGTCTTATTAATATTTGTGATAAAAGTAATTTATATTTTCGGTATATGACACGTAGAAGAAAAGTATAACAGCAAATGCCCCCACCATCCACCCCTAACCCGGTGATGACTCATCGAGATGCCTGGAACCACTGACTCACTCCTTCTTCATTTTGGAACATTCGCAGCCTTTCCTCTAAATTTTGCTCTGCTGAGCACCAGCTCTCCTAACCTAAACCTCACCTTCTCTTCCTAACTAAGACTTAGCTGTCTGAGGCAACTGATAGCAAACTCTTTTCTGTATCCTCCTACTTTCTCTATACTCATTTCAAAGTCAAAGGTGGTGTTGTGTATATGTATGCAACAACTTATCTTGCTATCATGTTCCTGAACTTGATTCTTCTGAATTCCCTACTCTCTGGCTTCGGCTTTCCTGTCATTCTCTGACTAAATATATCTGTGCTGTTTATTTATCCCCTAATTCTACTGGCTATCAAAAATTCTTCGACTATCGTACTTCTACGATGGAACACGTTCTATTAATTTCTCCCTTCTCTGAAATCTCCATTCTAGGAGATTTGAATGTTCACCACCATCTTTGGCTTTCCTTTCCTTTCACTGATCCACCTGGTGAACAAGCCTACATCTTTTCTATCCTTAATGACCTAGGGCAGCTTGTGCAGCACCCAACCTGTATCCCTCACCACCTTGGAGAGAGCTCCAACGTACTTGGCCTATTCCTTACAACTAATCTCTCTGCTTACACTGTTAATCTTTCCTCTCCGTTGGGCTCCTTCGATCATAATCATATTGCCTTAACCTGTCCTATCGCTCCAGTACGGCCTGAGGACCCTCCAAAGAAATGTCGATTGTGTCACTTTGGAGCTGCGGATTGGGGAACCCTCAGGCAGTACATCTTTGATTTTTCCTGGAATGATTTTTGCTTCCATGGCCAGGAGCAATCTGCGTGTGCCTTGTGAAATACAGAGGTTATTCTCTCGGGCATGGCAGCATGCATTCCCTTCTCATATCCTTTGACTAATGCAAGAAAGAATTGGTTTAATCACACTTGTTCTAATGCTGTCCAGAACAAGGAGAGGGCCTATAAAATGTACCAGAGCCAACCCACCTCTTAATCACATCTTTTTTATTTCTGCCTGGAATCGTGCTAAGTATGTTCTTCGCTCTGCTAAAAATAATTTCATCCGTACTAAATGCTCTCATCTCTCCAACGAATTCCTTCCACTCCTTCTGGCACATTGCTAAAAACCTTTCTAACAACTTTACCTGATCATCCTTCCTTCCTCTTTTCTACTCTGATGGCTCTGTAGCTATTTCCTCTACTGGTAAATCAGATCAATTCACTCAACTTTCTTCTCCAATTCCACCTTAGACAATTCCGGTGCTGTTCCTCCATCACTTCCCCCCCACTGATATCCTCATAGCTGACGTTAAAATTTCTTCAGCTGATGTATTTTCTGCCATCAATGGCCTCAATACTAACAAGGCATATGGGCCTGATGGAGTCCCTTCTGTTGTCCTCAAGAAATGTGCTACTTTGCTTACATCCTGCCTAGGTAAACTCATTCTCCTTTGTATATCAACTTGTACCTTTCCTTCTTGCTGGAAGTTTGCTCTCATTCAGCCAGTCCCAAAGAAGGGTGACCATTCCCAATCCTCTAACTATCGTCCAATTGCTTTAACATCCTGTGTCTCAAAAGGTTTCGAGTCTATATTTAACAAAACATTTTTAAGCATCTTCCCTATCACAACCTTCTTTCTGATAGTCGGTATGGGTTCCCATCAGGGACGCTCCACACTCGATCGTCTCACCTATCTTTCAGACTTCTGGTCATCCTCCTTGAGGGACTTTGGCGAAGGCTTTGCCATTGCCATTGCACTTGACATCTCAAAGGCTTTTCGACCGAGTCTGGCTTAAATCTTTAATTTCCAAACTGCACTCTTACGATTTCTTTCTTTCTATCTGTGCCTGCATCTGTAGCTTCCTTTCTGGTCGTTCTGTAGCTGATGTTATAATGTAGACGGCCATCGTTCTTCTCCTATATTTACAAACAGTGGTGTTCCTCAGGGCTCTGCCCTACAGTATCACCATCTCTCTTCCACTCGTATGCTGATGACTCCATCCTTCACCTTTCCATTCAGTTCCCTCAACGTCCATCTCAGCAAACAAAGGATGAGTCTATGGCACACCTAAGGTCTGACCTGGCTTGTATCTCTGACTGGGGTGAAATAATATTCATTTTAATGCATCAAAGACTCAATTCTTACACCTATCAACCCGATAAAATCTTCCACAGGAGTACCCACTAATGTTTTAAAATATCCAGGTCAATCCTGCATCATCCTTGAACATGCTTGGTGTGTCATTCAGTCGGAACTCATCTTGGAAAGATCATATTACATCTCTTGTAAAATCTGCTTCCAAGAGATTAGGTGTGTTAAGCCGACTCTGTACCTTCTTTACACCTGCACAGTTGTTGACCTTATACACGGGTTTTATTCTCCCCTGTGGAGTACAACTCTCATCTGTAGGGAGGCTCCCCACATTCAGCCCTTCTCAATAGGATGGAGTCAAAGGCTATTCGTCTCATCAGCTCTCCTCCTCTTACTGGCTCCCTTCAACCTGTGTCTCTTCGCCACTCTGTTGCATCTTTATCTCTTTTCTATCGCTGCTTCAATGGTCACTGCTCCTCTGAACTGTCTGCTTGCATCCCTCGATCTCTACGATGGGTGCATAGCACCCGTGTAGCAGCAAACTCTCATCCCTTTTTTGTCCAGCTCTCTAATGCATGAGTTAACCGTTACTCCCAGTCCTTCATTGATGCAACAGGTCAACTCTGGAACTTTCTCCTCTGTCTGTATTTCCTACTTCCTATGATCTCCAGTCTTTCAAACGCAGTCTGTCCAGGCATGTCGAAATGAATGGATCTTGAATTTGGCTCTCATTGGTATTGTTTTTGCTTTTTTTTGCTTGGAAGAAACGGTTTGCGGGCTCCTGACCTTTGGTTCCTTCTACCTTGTATATAAAAAGGGATTAAGCCACATTAAATGAATTAACGGTATTTGACTGATGTAGGGCACCTGTACACAATGCCTCTAGAATGGGATTGACGTATTTCTGGAATTTGTGCAAAATGACGATGGTTTAATGGACGATGGACCTAGTCGTCCTGGAATGTTTTCATGAATGATTATCTTATTAACTGCTTCATGCAGAGAACGACTTTGCAATTTGTTTGTAGTTCACGTTAGACTTTTTTTTTTTTTACTTGAGAAATTCTCCTTAATTATGAAAGGGCTAACTAAGACTTTGTCAAAACCTTCCGATTCGCAAAGTTTCTCAAAAGCTGACTTAATCGATCGGAAGATATTTAAAACAAAATAAAGACACCACTGAAGTAAAGAAGATAACATTTTCCTTGATTACCCATCCCCGCCCCGGAGGAACTCGGGGATGGGTATTGTTTTTATTTGGTTTGTCTATTCGGTTGTCTGTCTGCCTGTCTGTCTGTTAACGACATTACATTAAAACTATTAAATACGATTTTGATAAAATTACAGGGATGGTGGGCTATGACCTTCTGATCACCTGACAAAATTATGGGCTAAATTGGGCCAAGGACTGGGCTGTAGGGAAAAAAAAAAAAAAAAAAAAAAAAAAAAACAGGGAAGGGTACAATCGTTTTTTTCGTCGTAACTCCTTTCAAGTTCCTCATATCGACACGAAACCCAAAGCTAAAGGTGCATTTTTCAAATTTGCATCTCATAACATTACTCATTACTGTGCGTCGGAGGGTCATCCCCAGTTAGCAGTATGGGGGTCAATGTCAGGTGGTTCGGGCCTAAAATGTCTAATGGGCATAGAATCGTCAATTTTCACCCGATTTACTCCAATATTGTTATGTCACACCTTTGACTAGATATCCTGTTGTGTTTATACGTCAGCACTAAAATGACTGCCCAGGGACTGTGCCTTGACCCAGCTTCTAGTTTATATTTCACTTGACAATCACATTATTATTATGGAATATATTCTTTCTGGCGAAGACTGTGCATCCCAAACATAAGGATAAGTAGAACCATAATAAAATGTCCTTCCTTTATAGACTCATTGAAATGTTGTGGTAAATATATGCAGTAAGGTGTTCTAGCGCTTACAATGTACAGTAGGTTACCATATTTATGTTCACCTTTCAGGGAAAGAGACAGCTTATCTGTTATTAATTATTCACACCAAATTATGATAATTGTCATGGGGGTTATTATTTTATTTTAAAAAATAATGTTGGGTATTTCCCTGCATCCCTAAGGATTTGGAAAATTTTAGTCAACTAACATATAGGATGTGATGTTGGATAATTGACGGTAGTAAATTATATTTCTACAGCCCATCAAACAACGGTTAAAAATGTGTTACAATGAAATATTTTTTACGTTACAGATATCACGTTTATGCACACCTACCATTTGGACCTCACGGAGCCGAAGTATTACGGGTGGCTTCCTGGACCAGACATGGAGGACTAAGGTTTACATCTGATTATCCTCTTTTTCCAGAGAAGTACGATAAGTAAGTATATCACCTAGTTCATAAAAGATGAAGAAATGGTGCTTCAACTTTTTTCCCTATTCGTTGGTACCTGCAAAGTTCTTCCATGTAATACAGTGTATTTCGGTCCAGTTTTATAAACAGTAGTTGAAAATGCATAAAACAGTTCATATAAAATAAATGATTCAAGGTTATACGCAACTATTCTGAGGTAAAAGTTACAAAGCAAAGTCAAGTGTTTAGCCTTTTAACTCGAATAGTTGTTACTTAATGTGGGCCATACTTGGTGGAAAGGTTTGAGCCTAGCCAAGGATGAAGAAATTTTCATTTTAGCACAAGAAGTCCAATGCAGTTTGGTTCTGTTTTCGGAAAGACAAAATTATATACATATATTCAGACAATCGGTATATCACCCTTCCTAAACTCGTAACAACATTTGCATGTTTGACAGACACCCTACTTCCTGCAATCCTACGGCTTAAGCGGCATTAACAACTTACAAGCCGCAAATAACGAGTAATGTAACGAGCTGTCTTATTCCTGCACAGCTTTAACGGTGCCACTGTTCTTCTCTTATCAGCTACCTAAAGACTATTATGAATGAGAAGTGAAACAATAATGATAGAAAAATATAAAGCTGACTCACCCCAACTACAATAAACTACTGGTGTTAATGTACCGGTAAGTCTATGAGTTATTACCTAGTTCTCGCCGTGATAGTGTACGAGTGGTATTTTCAACCTACAAGCTCTTACTGATGGATAGCTAAATAAAAACGTGTGGTATAAGAAAGACTATACCACAAACGATGTCTTGTGGATGATGTGGTGTAGGTGATTATATACAACCTTATGATTTCTTTTCCACACTTTCGACGGTGCTTTTGGTTCAGGTAGATTCATGGTGCATACGATAACCCATACTGCCATCAATGACTGTATCATACAATGGAGACTCTCAGAGCTGAATGAAATCTGTGGGCAGCAAGATGAAAATATTAATAATAATAAAAAAGCTTCATCTTGTAGAAAGGGTTAACATGGTGCACACTTGTGGTACAGACGACAATACAACAAGCCACGTTTTTCCCCAGCAGTTTCCACGGTGCTAGAGTCCGAGTGGCGGCAACAACCTACAAACCCCTGTGGATGGAGAGGCAGGAGATCACCCCAGATGGCCGGATAGTGATTCACCGCTCAGGGATAGATTACTTGCTCTTTGAGGCTGTGGCACAGGCAATGAATTTTACCTTTGACGTTATACCCATCAAACTCTGGAAGGAGGTAAAAACAAAAGAATGCTTATGTCTGTTACCATAAGCTGCTAAGCCCTCCCCCCCAAAAAAAAAAAAAAAAAAAAAAAAAAAACAAGACGAGTGGGGATGGGGGATACCTCTCTTAACCATTAACATGACCTGATGATACTTTGTGGAGAGAGCTTGGACTGAAGATGGTTCGGCATTTGAGATGGAAACAGGATTCCAGGGATATTAATCATGTATGTATAAATTACTATATGATCTATTCACACTGGGCATACTGTTCGCTGTGCTTCCTCTCTTGTACCTTCTCACTCCTTTTTGCTGACTCCATTCCCACCCCATTCTTTGGTGAAAAAGGTGAAAATGATGAGAATTAGACAGAGTGAACAAATGTGCTGGGGATGGGAAACTTATTTCTTGCACAAGTAAAAAGCATTCTGAGTAATAAAAAATATCTCTTGCCCTGTGCCCTTAACGTTTGAAATATCGACCTCAAAATGGAATCACTCCATTCATACTTGATCTGTTGGCCATCCACCAAGTTTGGTTTAAATTGGGTCAAAGATGTTTTAGTTGCCCCTGTCTTCTGATCTTCATTTCGGACATATCGTTCTGAAATTAGATTTTGTTCTTTCATGCTCGGCTAGCTGTAAACCCATCCACCAGGTCTGATACGCATGAAATATAAAACAGTAGGTATCTTTTACCTCAGACCAATCGTTCAGAATCTGAATCACTCCGTCTCCTGTCCCTCAACTCTTCCACTAAATTTTGTCAAAATCTTTTCAAAGCCGAATAAGCTGGATTATCTTTACACTGTGACTTGGTACCTTTTCTTTCAACGAATATTTCTCTAATGGCCATCAACCGACATGGCAAATTTGGTACAATATTGTACAGTAAATATATATATATATATATATATATATATATATATATATATATATATATATATATATATATATATATATATATATATATCCACAATTGGCGAACAAGCGGAATACATTCCACTTCTTTACAACCTGTAATCCTATCTAGTAAAGGAAATATAAAGGATTTAGAGTTTGAAAAATAGAAAATTGGTCAAAAGTTGGTCATCTTGGATTTGAAAAGACAGTTATCAACCTTCTATACGTGGCCCTACAATCATACAAAATATGAGAAAATTCCAACGAATGGTTTCTGAGATACAGCGTGGAATGGACGAATGGACATGACCTAACATAAGATTTCACTTCAGGGGAAACTAAGTGGAATGACAAACCGAGCCAAACACATAACCCCATCTCGCTCTCCTGCTCAGGTGTAAAAGACAGTCATATATAAAGATATCTGTGTGTGTGTGTGTGTGTGTGTGTGTGTTGTGTGTGTGTGTGTGTGTGTGTGTGTGTGTGTGTGTGTATTGATTATTTAACTCATGGTTGCATTTTCTCTAGTAGTGCATACAGTCTAACCCTAAGATTGTTGTATTCAGCTGGGTGAATCACAGATGTGTGGATGTTAATATCAACACCATTAACATCTCTTGATCATAGCAGCTTAGCATTCTGTTCATGGTATTGTCAGATGTTTTTATTCAGCTGTGATTGCGTTATTACAGTCTGATTGTTAAGTTAAGCTAAATACACTACAACACCAATCTTCCAGTAACAATAGAAAAAGAGTATATCGTGTGAATAGTTACAGAGATACATGGGAAATCAAGACGAGAGTTTCCATGTTAAGTCTGTCTCCCCCTTGTACCTGTTCGCCTGGCTGGCAGTACATTTGAGAGACTGGACGTAAATTGATTATTGTATGTCAGATTGGAGCCTCTGTGGTACAATGGTAGAGTGTGCGTTTCGTGCTCGGGTGAACCAGGCTTCGTGCCCCGCCAGGGTAATAAACTTTGGGAGTGTTCACCCGGCCACGTACTGCATTGGCGGACACAAGAGGTGCTGTGGTTGAACCAATGTCGCTTACTATAAAGTATGCTTGCACCCAGTCGGCTTGCGCCGGCCGTTTACACTTGGTTCACAGACTACACACACATACAAAGCCACTCCAACACTACAATCACACTTACAAGCACTTCTCACCCTACATACAATCACTACTAGACAGCCTAAGCCACTTGGTAGAGATACATGGGCGGTATCGTCCCGACTTCGGTCGGGATAGGCCAGTCCTGCAGTGGATACTCAAACGACTGATGATGATGATGATGATGATGTCAAATTACTGAAGGAGGTGGAAATAGCAAAAACTCATACTGTGTAAATACACGTGTGCAGACGTTACCCATCAACCCTCAGTATTCTTCATATCCTTCTTTCATCTTCTCATCTAATTTGGAGGGTCTCATGTGTCGACCTATGCAGGAACTGGGTCTTACCTTTCACCGTACAGCTCTAGCGACTGCAGTTTTCCACACGTCCTCTACTACCACTTCCAAAACCTTATTTTTCATTGTGGATTGTAAGGAACCTATCGGTTTTGGATATATTTGGAGATAAAAATATATAAATTTCGAGATACACAAATGCAAAGAGAGAGAGAGAGAGAGAGAGAGAGAGAGAGAGAATTCATATCAGTTAATCATGTAATGAATCTCAGGGTGTGGACCTCACCTCTCAGCGCAAGGCATTGACAGTCCCGGTATACTTCACATTCCTCTACCATGCCTTGGAGAAAATTGATTTCACCGTGGGCTACACTTATGGGTTCTACTGCTTCGCTATGGCCAAACCCAAGCTTGTCACCAACTGGTTCAGTCTTTACTATCCACTGTCAGGGGATGTTTGGGTCGCTACCCTGGTCGTTCTGCTTACAATGCCAGTCATCTTATATATAGTAAGTTAATCTTATCTATGTGATGATGTCAGTATTAGATTGCAGCTATTTTTAACAACATTTAATTTAGGTAAACTCATCTACTTGGTTAACTAATTCCTCAGTATTGTAACATTGTTAGGTCTCTACTCCGCAGTATGCAGACCTAATGTATTTCCTCAGTTTTTTTTTTTTTTTCTTTTCTCTCTCCTCCCATTACTTTTCACCTTGTTAACACTCTTTTTTTCCTTCACAAATTAGCTTCATACTTGGCACAGGACATATTTGTCTCTTTGGCCATTACCCTCAGACCCGATAGTTATCGCCGACCTAGCGAGGAGATTATGTAACCGTCTGCTTTGTGTGTGTGTGAGTGTGTGTTCTTACCTACCTAATTGTTCTTTACAGGAATGAGTCAAGCTCGTACTGTCCCGTGTCTTAAACCATATTTTTCGTACATATCCTTAAATTTGTGAATTGTTTTGGCACACACTGTTTCATTCGGTAGTGCATTCCACTGATCAATTGCTCTATTTGGGGATCTAAATTTCCTTACGTCTTTATCACCTCTCTTTTTATGCAGTTTTTTGCAGTGTCCTCTTGCTGATGCTTCCCCATATGTTAAGTAATCATTTATGTCTATTTTCTCCTTCCCTGATATGCATTTATATAGTATAATCATGTCACCTCTTTTCCTTCTCTCCTCTAGTGTTTGTAGATTCAGTTTATTTAGTCTTTCTTCGTAGCTTAGATCCCTTAAGCTTGGTACCCATCTTGTAGCGGCCCTTTGAACTTTTTCAATCTTGTCTATGTGTTTTTTGAGATGAGGACTTCAGACTACTGATGCATACTGCAGGGTTGGTCTGAAGAATGATGTTATTATCTTTCTTAACATGTCTTCATTTATGTATCTGAATGCTATTCTCATATTTGCAAGCAGTGTATACATGTTCCGTACCTTCTCACTGATGTGGTCAGCCGGAGATTGTCTGTTATTGATAATCACACCTAGGTCCTTCTCTCTTTCTGATGTGTGTAGGGTTTTATTTCCTAACGTATAATCCCAATCAGGTCTTTTTCCACTTTTACCAAACTTGATTACATGACACTTGTCCAAATTTAATTCCATTTGCCATGTATTACTCCATTCACGAAGATTATTTAATTCTTCTTGTAGCTCTTTACAAGAGTCTGTGTTAGTAATTCTGCTTTGAATTTTTGCATCATCTGCAAACATATTTAGATAGCTTTCATTTCCAGTGTTACTGTCTATATCATTTATATACACTAAAGACATGATTGGTGCCAGCACTGAGCCCTGTGGTACTCCATTAGTCATTTCTTTCCATGATGAGTAATTACTCCTTAGTACTGTTCTCATTTTTCTTTTCATAAGAAAATCTTGCATCCAACAATACAGTTTGCCTCGAATTCCTCCTTGATGGTACAGTTTCCATAAAAGTCTTTAGTGTAATACTGTGTCAAATGCTTTCTTGAAATCTAAATAGATACTGTCCACCCATCCTTCTCTTTCATGTTATGTGTTTGTTACTCTGTCATATTAGCTCAACAGATTAGTAACACATGATTTTCCTTTTCTGAAACCAAACTGTCTTTCTGTTATCATACTGTGTTCTTCTAGATGATTTACCCAAGCTTTTCTTATAAGCTTTTCTAATACCTTGCTTACAACACTGGTCAGTGATACTGGTCGGTAGTTGAGTGGATTTTGTCTATTTCCTTTCTTGAATAAGAGGACAATATTTGCTTTCTTCCAAATATCAGGTAGTTTACCTTGACTCAAGGATATCTTGAAAATTAAAAATAATGGTTTACTTAACTCCTTTGCACATTCACGTAGCACCCAACATGAAATTTCATCAGGACCATTTGCTTTTCCTTTGTCTAATTTACTTAGCACCTCCTGTATTTCTTTTTCTGATGTTTGTGTGTGTGTGTGTGTGTGTGTGTGTGTGTGTGTGTGTGTGTGTGTGTGTGTGTGTGTGTGTGTGTGTGTGTGTGTTATCAAAATATCTCTATATCAAGGGGGTTGTATCCAAACTGTGTGGGCAGCACTGGAGGATATGTAGTGTGAGCTGATCAAATTTTGGCGAAGCTAATGGTATGCCTTCTATTCTAAAGGATTACCGATCTAGCTGTTCATTATTTAGACAGGAATGCAAAGAGATAGTGAAACGTGGGAGACGAAATCAAAAGACTTTCTCTGATTTTGTCATTTTTTACTATTGTCCGCCTAGCAAGGTGACAATGTGATCGCCTGTTTCTATGTGTGTCTGTTATTTATCAAAATATCTCCAAAAGCTATTGGACAAACTATATCCAAACGTTCTGGGCAGTATCCCCGGATATCTCACTTGAACTGATTAGATTTGGTGAAGCTACAATGATATGCCTCCATGTGCCAGATGATTGCTGGCCTAGTTTTTTGTTTTTAAGTGATGGCAGGCGATACGACTTCGTGGGTGAATGCTTTTGCTGTCCATATTTCTGTTATCTTTTTTTTTTTTTTTTTTTCAGACTTTTAAAGTTTTTTTGGGGGGGTCAAAGGTCATACTATATAAATGCTCAAATTGAGGGATCCTGTGCTTTTAATGTTCATCAACCACAATTACTATTTGCACAGATGTACTGTATATCAGTTTTATGTAGCCGAGCCATGTAGCGATCATACTGCATTCGTTTTGGATGCTGGCAATCATTCATTATTTTATTATAGTATAGATTTTGAAAGGGTGTCAAAGAAGTTAGTGGGGAGTCATTGATAAAAATGGTAGATTGCTAGTGGAGAAGGAAGGAAAAGTGGGCAGATGGAGAGAACACTTTAAGGAACAGATGAACATAGATAATGAAAGTAATAAGAGTATAAGTGACTGGGGAATGGCTGGGAGATGGAGGGATGTGAGAAGAGAGGAAGAAATCAATAGGATGGAAGTAATGGAAGCAATGAAGAAAGTCAAAATGAGGAAAGCCCCAGGCTTTGATGGAGTGTGTGTGATGAAATGCTGAACCATGAGGGAGAGAGACTAGTAGAATCGATGTGTAAGATGTGCAGATTGGCCTGGGAGGAAGGTAGAGTCCCGGAGGATTGGAAGTCAGATTTAATTATTTCCCTGTACAGAGCAAAAGGGGAAAAAATGTGTGTCGTAATGACAGGGGCATTTGTCTTCTTAGTGTAATAGGAAACGTTCATGGCTGGATACTTATTTACAGAGTTAGGGAAATGACAGGGGAATTACTTGGAAAAGAAGAGAGAGGATTTAAGAAGGGAAGAGGTTATGTAGATCAGATTTTTATTCTTAGGCCTTTAGTGGAAAAGTTTCTAGAGAAGGGAGAGAAATTTAATGCGGCCTTCAAGGATTTGGAAAAAGCACACAACAGCGTGGATAGACAAGGATTGTGGAAAGTATTGGGAATATATGTAGTGAATGGGATATTTTTGAATGCTGTGAAGAGGATGTATGAGGATGACAAGGCTGCAGTGCATGTGGATAGTGAACTGAGTGAATTTTACTATTTAAAGGTTGGATTGAAACAGATGTGTCATGTCTCCATGGTTGTTCAATCTGTATATGGATGGGGTTTTAACAGAGAAACAAGGTATGGCAGTGGATGTTGGAACTGCCCTAATGAAAGAGGGCAGTGTTTGAAAACTCCATGTACTGTTGTTTGCATATGATACTGTGTTGTTAAGTGAAGACGAAGGGGAGCTGCAAGGCTTGGTGGATTAGTCTGGGAGTGTGTAAGAAACAGAATCCAAAGCTGAATGTGAGTAAGAGTAAAGTTATTGTCTTTGAGAGAAATGGGGTCAGTGAATGTTGAGTGAGTTTGGATGAGGAGGAAATGGAAAGTGTGAGTGTGTTTAAGTACTTGTTCCTTGGAAGCAATGATAAGAAACAGGAAGTGAGTAAGCTACTGCATGAGAGTATTAAGATAACAACTCTAGCGTATGGAAGCGAAGCTTGAACCTTGTTGGAGGGACACAGGTGAAGAGTGAGATCAATGGAAATGAATTATTTGAGAGGAGCATGTGGAGTCAACGGAGAGACAGACTGACAAATGAGAAAGTGAAGGAGCGTTGTGGTGTGGATGTGAATATGATAGGAAGCGTTAGGAGAAAAACTGTGAGATGGTTTGGCCATGTAGAGAGGATAGAGACGAGAAACTGACGGGAAGAGTGAATTTGAGTGAGCTGGAGGGGGGGAGAGAGAGGAGGCGGGCACGGATGAGATGGAGGGATGGAATGGGGAGGTAAATGAGAGAGGGGAGTGTGAGCTGGGAATAGGGGAGTGACATTGCGGGAAACAGGGCGACATGGAGGCGATTTGTTTGTGGCCACCCTGTACGAGATCAAGGCGTCTGGCAATAAATAGATAGAAAGATGGATAACTCTGGATTACTTATTGTTCACTCATGCTGTTTCTACTCACCTTTTTTCACGTAAGATCACTTTCCTTCAAACACTAAACACACATTTACTAATCCTAATTTAACAATTTACATGGAACTCTCGCATCTTGAAAATCTAAAGCTCTTTACTAACTGGCAATGTCGTTATCACCTGGTCATCCTCCTTTTAATGCTGATTATCTTGCATTTGTAAAGTTAATTTTTGAGAAGTGACCCAGATTTAGTTGAGCCAACATCGGACAGAAAAACAAGAAAGGAGTAAAGTGGATTAAAAAAAATAAAAATTAGACGGATTTAAGCCCATCGGCTGTGATGGCAATGTTTTGGCCTCCAGAGATTTTCATATTCCATTTTATGATATCACCTCTATATTATATCATGAATAAAAGCATAGTTTCTTTTTCGTATTTACAGTGTATAATCGAGCTATTAAAATTACATATTGCCCCACTGTATTAAATGGTACTTTTCTTTTGGCAACTTAGTCAGTCTTCTACTAATTCAAGGTAATTACTTTAAGGTGAGCTATCTATCAGAAACGTATTATTATTTTATGCCCCTCTTCAGTAGCACCCAAGTTGGAGATGGGCGTCAACTCCGTCTCTACCACACATTATATTTTATTTCAAACTTCTTATTCACAACCAAACATATATGCACTGAGGTCCCCTCAAAACTATTTTATTAAATCAGTCTGTTCACAAGAATGAACTGTGCCTTTCCCATTATTTTAAAATTTTATTATGTATCGGTTATAAGATCTAAACATTCCCTTAAACATTGATTTCACACAAATTTCACCCCTCCAAAAAAAAAAAAAAAAAAAATGTAGATGCAGAAATACACAAGACTCAAAGACAGTTTCCACAGGCCTTAGCCCCAAATTTGACTATTGAAAAAAACACCCTTTATACTAGCGCTTTATTTAATGAGAATGAATTGTCTGTAAGGTTGATTACTCCATTGTTTTCATCTTGAATAGCATATTAATTGTGATTTATCCGTAGATGATGCGTCTTGTGGCCCAATTTGAGGAAGCTAGAAGCCTGTCTGGAGTGGACTGTGCAAACACTGTGTTCGTACTCTTGCTGGACCAGTGTGTGCTAGAGAGTTTGCCAAGACAAGACTCACCGAGGACACTAATTCTGACCTGGATGGTGGTGACATTCATTCTTGGTGCTGGCTATCGAGGGTCACTTATCGCCTCCCTCACCTTGCCCAAATACCCGCCACGAGTAGAGACGATAGAGGATTTGGTAAACACAGTCGATAAGTAAGTGTAGCGTATTATTTTCCTGAGAGTGTCACCAGCATCCACAACTGACTTCCATTTTTGTTAGCACCCTTAGTTTCCAATGACTTACTTTATGTTGAACAAAATCATATGAAACTATGTGAAATTAAATACTATTCCAAGCCAAAAACGCCAGTGGGATGGGTGTGCTGGATAAGGTGCTAAAACAAGACTCACTTGGGCTACTAATGTTGATCTGGATGTTGATGACAATCGCTCTTGGTGCTCGCTATTGAAGGTCGCTAGTTACCTCTATCACGCCCTCCAAATATCGCCCCTTAAGCGGTAGACAGGTGGCCTGCAGTCCTTCTGGATCCAGGTTCAAATCCCCACTGAGGCAGGGAACAGTTTAAGGATTTGAATTTCATAGAATCAGACTTTACTGATCTACCAGAAGACCCGCCAACATATCGTAAAAATACCCCCTCTAATACCAATTCACCAGTCCTATATGAGACAGTCCTAGCATGTATTCAATATGGATGGTGGGTGTAAGCGCCAAAGTGGTGACATATAGAGGTGTGCGGTATGTCGGAGGATTACTGGGCGCTGGAAGTAGGCTGTGAGGCCTGTGCCCAGAGTCACACACACACACACACACACACACACACACACACACACACACACACACACACACACACACACACACACACGGGTATACTGCAAAACACAAAGGAATTAGTAAGAACAGCTGATAAGTAAGTTTACCGATTCATTTAGCTAATAGCATTTTATCGTGGTCCTAATTCAGGTCCCATTTCTGTTTGCACTCTTAGGGTCTTATGTGCCACTGTCAGCTGAGAGTAAATGTCAGTGGGAAGAGTGTGGCTCATACGGTGCCAAGGCGAGTCTCATTAGCGACACTAGATGGTGGTAATCTTCATGCTGCTGGGTCGCTTATCGCTCTACCAAAGCAAACGACACGATTAGCGTGACAGAGAATTTGGTTTATATTGTACATTAGCAAGTTACAGATTTGTTCATATATCTTACATTAACCTACCCAATTATACTCATAAGCTAAACACTTTCAGGATTATGTGACTCACTGTAAGCAGTGGCGTATCCAGGATTTTTGCCAGGGGGGACAGACACTTGGAATATTTCCCCAAAATATCTGTCACTACAAATTCTCCTAGATTTGATGTTTTATGTCATCAGAAATAATTACATCATTACTGTCGCATTTGTGCCCATGTCTTAAAGAAAAACTATCTTTTCCCCATATATTCACAGCTTTCATGGAGTAACTTTAAGTAAATAGCTAATAATCCTTTCAGAGGAGAGTATGTAAAAACACTTAGTACATAATGTTACCAGAGGTCTCCTCTTTCATTAGAAAGCAAAAGGAAACTATCTATCTATCTATTGCCAGACGCCATAATCCCGTAAAGGGTGGCCATTTGACTTTGAATTATTTGTTTTACGGGGAAGGGCACTAACCCTCCACCAACCCACTTGTTGACACGTAGGGAGCACGTATGGTTTGGTTATATGGTTACCACCCAGCGTTGTAAATGGTTTCTTGGTTTACCGGAAACCATTTGGTTTGTCAATGTAAAGCCACCTGTAAAGGAAAGAAAATCAATAAGAAGTGACAGGAAAGATGGGAGAAATAGGAAGAGAGGAGGGCAGACACAGAAAAAAAAAAAAAAAAATCACCAGCAATAAATTAGAAGGCACTGGAGTTTCCACAGTAAAGACATCTTCTTGTCACTAGTATCATTGTTCATTATGGTCACTCTTGTAGATGGTATTATTATCGATATATGCATGCGAACTTCAGTCCGTTCTACCTCAAAACATGTTTTTTTTTCGGTACCACAAATTTCTTGTGCACTTTTATTGCTGAAAAAAGCACTGTCACACTATACTCTTAGCACATCATTTACCTGCTGTCTTTATCTCTCCGTACATATAAGGAAGAACAGCAATTTTGCTTAATAACCGACGAAATTATCATGAAATATACCACTCATCGGCATAGCACCTACCATACGAGAGGCAATGGCGTCCATCCTATCTGTTTATATTCGGAAATAAACCTTGTATTTTGACTGACTCCTGGAAGAAAAATGGCAGAATGGATAAGCCGATGAAGACATTTTCTGGCGAGTGTCCCGAACACACACTTTCCCACATACGTGATACTATCGCTATTTTTCTACGTAGGATTCAAACACAAGAGGAATAACATATATTTGGAAAACTGTCATTAGTGCACCGGGTGAAGGTGTTTCTTACTTTTATTGTCTTTCGTAATCCTTAGTTCCTTGTGCTTAAACCTTAAATCAGAAAGTGGAATGCATACCCTTTATATTTCCTTGCCATTTTCGGACAGCCTGTGGCTATTAGCGTCAACAAACATATTCCAGGGCTAAGTATAGTCCATTTTCCCCACTAACTTAGAAATTTGCATAAAAAAATAGGGAGTATGCATTACGCTGACAGATTGTGATTAAATATACTATCATTGGTTTTACTCCACAGGCGGCATAATTCAAATGAATCTTCACTTTGGTATAACTCTCATGGCTTTCTCTTCACTACTATGTTATTTCAGCCAAAGCCTGACGATTATGTTCAGCTGAGAGTGAATCATAGGAATCTGGGAGTCGGTCAAGCCTAGTACCCTGTCCCAGCTAACACCAAATCATTTTATTGGTCTGGGGTGTGAGTCGTAGGAGCACGGAGGTGTACAGTGAATAATTCTATTCGGTTTATTGGCAGTTTATATAAGAATGTGCAGTTGCATCAGTGTATTTCTTTCCCCCCGTGATGTCTGGCATACCTGTGGTAGCACTGTATTGACAGGATAAATGTATGAATGCATGTCTGTGTGCACAAAGTGTCTATTCATTTAGATACACATTCTAGTGCTGCCACACTGCCGCATGTACGTTAAGGGTTACTGAGGGAGTAGTACTTTGAAAAAAAAAAAAAAAAAAAAAAAATTGCGCACATTGCCAGACATTCACATCTCTCCCTGTCAGTTTTTTTTTTTTTTTTTTTTTCGTACTGTTGAGAAGCAGTATTTACTAGAAGTTTCCAGATGTTTCTCATACCGTACTTCCGTTACGAGTCAGAATTGCTAGTTGGCCTGTTGTTTTTGAGTGAGCTATTTTGTAAGCTGTACATTATATAGTGAGTAAAAGATGGAAGAAGAGCATAAGACAATATGGATCAGTTGGGTCAAGGATTGTGTGGGTAAAGTTGAAAGTTGGAATACAAATGTGGGCGATTGTGTGTGTGTATGCGCCAACGCAAGATCGTACTAGAAGAATGAGAGAAGAGTTCTGGACAAATGTAGAAGTGTGCATGGAAAAGTTTGGAAGGAATGAGAGAGTGTTTTTGATTGGTGATATGAATGGTAAAGTTGGGAATGCGAAGGTGGATGGAATAGTTGGTGAGTGGGGTGTGCCTGCTGAGATAGATGAGAATGGGAGTGCGTTAGTGGACATTTGTGCTGGGAGGGGGCTGGTGGTAGCCAATACCCTCTTCAGGCATAAAATGATCCACAGGTATACATGGCGAGTGATGAGAAGGGTGGGTGGTGAACTGAATGAAAGGAAGGCAATGATTGATTATGTGTGTGTGGATGAAAGGATGCGAAGATGTGTAATGGATGCAAGAGTTTATAGAGGTTGGGGGAGTGGACTTTCTGACCACTACTTGGTGGTGGCCAGAATCAAGGTCCAATTAGAATGGAGAAATAGAAGAAGAGAAAGACGAGAGGAAAGAGTAGTTGCAAGGAGAGTGGAAAGGTTACAAGAGGATGAGAAAAAGGCAGAGTAAAAGAGAGAAGTGGAGGAACGATTGTGCAAATATGAATGGGAGCAGATGGGAGACGTGGAAGGTGTGTGTAGCATATTTACAGAAGAAATATGTGCAGCATGTGATGTGGTGTGTGGAAGGAAGAGAAGACGGAGGGGGGTGCAAGGAACAGCGTGGTGGACTGAAGAGGTGAAACAGGCTGTGGCACAAAAGAAGAAAGCATACAATGAATGAATGAGAAATAGGGGCGTGGAAGAAGGTGAGAGGCGGAAGAGAGAGTTATATGTAGAAAGAAAGAGAGAGGTGAAAAGATTAGTAAGAGAGAGTAAGAAGAGAGTGGGTGAGGAATTTGGAAGGAATTTGAGTGTAAAGTGGAGGGACTGTAAGAAAATGTTCTGGAAAGAGGTGAAAAGAGTAAGACAGGGTGGAAGTGAAGTTAGCAGGGGAGTGAAAAATAAAAATGGTAGATTACTAGTGGAGAAGGGAGAAAAAGTGAGCAGATGGAGAGAACACTTTAAGGAATTGTTGAACGTAGAGGATGGAAGTAATGCGAGTATAAGTGGCTGGGGAATGGCTGGGAGAAGGAGGGAGGTGAGAAGACAGGAAGAAATCAGTAGGATAGAAGTTGTGGAAGCAATGAAGAAAGTTAAATCTGGGAAAGCCCCAGGAATTGATGGAGTGTGTGGTGAAATGCTGAAGCATGGAGGAGAGATAGTAGTAGAATGGATGTGGAAGATGTGCAGATTGGCCTGGGAGGAAGGTAGAGTCCCGGAGGATTGGAAGTCAGGTATAATTATTCCCTTGTACAAAGGAAAAGGGGAAAAAGAAGTGTGTGGTAATCATAAGGGCATTTGTCTTCTTAGTATAATAGGAAAAGTGTATGGTAGGATACTTATTGACAGAGTTAGAGAAAGAACAGATAAATTAGTTGGAGAAGAACAGGGAGGCTTTAGGAAGGGAAGAGGTTGTGTAGATCAGATATTCATTCTTAGATCTTTAGTGGAAAAGTTTCTAGAGAAGGGAAAGAAGTTGTATGCGGCTTTCATGGATTTGGAGAAAGCATATGTCAGGGTGGATAGACAAGGATTGTGGAAAGTGTTAAGAATATATGGAGTAGATGGGAAGTTGTTGAATGCTGTGAAGAGTATGTACGATGGTGCGAAGGCTGCAGTGCGTGTGGATGGTGAACTAAGCGAATTTTTCTCTTTGAAAGTTGGTTTGAAACAGGGATGTGTCATGTCTCCATGGTTGTTCAATCTGTACATGGATGGGGTAATAAAAGAGGTACAAGGTAGGGTAGTGGATGTTGGAGTGGCCCTGGTGAGAGAGGATAGTGTTTGGAAACTCCCTGTACTGTTGTTTGCAGATGATACTGTGTTGTTGAGTGAAGACGAAGGGGAGCTGCAAGGCTTGATGGATGAGTTTGGGAGAGTGTGTAAGAAACGGAATCTGAATGTGAATGTAGGGAAGAGTAAAGTGATGGTCTTTGAGAGAGGTGCAGTCAGTGAATGTACAGCGATGTTGGATGGTGAGGAATTGGAAAATGTGAGTACGTTTAAGTACTTGGGTAGTGTGATGAGTAAGGATGGAGGTTTGGAGGGTGAAGTGCTTGAAAGGGTACAGCAGGGAAGAAAGGTTGTTGGTTCTTTGAAAGCAGTGATAAGAAACAGGGAAGTGAGCATGGAAGTGAAAAAGTTACTACATGACAGTACTGTGATACCAACTCTAACGTACGGAAGTGAAGTTTGGACATTGTTGGAAGGACACAAGTCAAGAGTGAGAGCACTGGAAATGAGTTATTTAAGAGGAGCCTGTGGAGTCACATGGAGAGATAGGCTGACTAATGAGGATATAAAGGAACGTTGTGGTGTTGATGTGGATGTGATAGGGAGCGTTATGAGGAACACACTGAGGTGGTTTGGCCATGTGGAGAGGATGGAGGGTGAAAGACTGACGAAGAGAGTGTATGTGAGTGAGGTGGAGGGGGGAAGAGGGAGGGGGAGGCCGAGGATGAGATGGAGAGGTATATGAGAGAGGGGGGTGTGAGTTGGGAGCAGGGCAGTGAAATGGCTGGGGACAGGGCGACATGGAGGCGATTTGTTTGTGGCCACCCCAAACGGGATTGAGGCGTCTGGCAATAGATAGATAGATAGACATTATTTTTTTTTTTGCCCTTTTTCTCTATATTTTATTCATGTGATTGTTTCTTAAATTATGTAATTTAATTTAAATTTGTATGCTAAATAATTTAGTGTTATGGAGTGTAAGGAAATGCTGGCATGTTTTGGATGTCGCCGAGTTGGTAACTGGTGTAACCATTATTCCCTCGGGAATTTATGAGAACTGTGAGGAAGTGTAGAACACTCTAGAATACAGGAACTTTATATATGGATGGGGAAAAGCCTAGAGCAGTTCAGTCAGTTTTCAGTTCAGTTTGAGTGTAGTGCAGTGTCTGTGAATTTTGTGAAGTTGGTATGCAATAAGTGTAATTATATGGAAATAAAGACAGTGAACTTAAGGAGCCAGTGTGTGTGTGTGCGTGTGTGTGTGTGTGTGTGTGTGTGTGTGTTTACAACACCTCAGCTGGTCTTGTTGCACACCAAAAGGCTGCCTCTAGGAAGAACAAGTCACTGGACAACGTCCTTGTTATGCTGCACTACTGCTGTTGGAGCCTGTTGCAGTGTGGGACGGGAATGTAACAGTGGTGTCTGGAGTGTGGATATTTAGAAAGTGCTGCAGGGATTCTGATCATCGACATGGAGCAAGAAGGTGTACAGACCCAAGGCCAAGCAAGGCAAGAGGACGCATTGCTGGCTGCAATGATGAAGCTATTGCATGCACAAAGTGTACAATTACAAGCACAAAGTGTCCAACCTCAAGCACAGAATGAAGGACAGAAAGAACTCACAGAACAATTACAGCCACAACGTGAAGAACAAAAAGGACGTATGAACAACTTCAAGAGGTGATACAGGAGCAAAATAGGGTATTACAACTGAGGATGCAAGGACAGCTTTTTTTTTTTTTAATGAGAGGAAGAAGGAACCAAAGGCCATGAGCCCGCAATAACAGTTCCCTCCAAGAGAAAAACAAAGTACAATAAAAAGCCAAATTCAAGATCCGATCATTTTTAGATCCCTGGACACACTGCATTTGAAAGACTGGAGATCATAGACAGCAAGAAATACAGACAGAGGGAGACAGTTCCAGAGTTGACCTGTTGCATAAATGAAAAACTGGGAGTAACGGTTAACCCTTGCATTAGAGAGTTGGACAGGAAAGGGATGAGAGTTTGCAGCTAGACGGGTGTTACGCACCCATCGTAGAGGTGCAGGAATGCATGCAGACTGTTCAGAGGAGCAGTGACCATTAAAGTAGCGATAGAAAAGAGATAAAGATGCAACAGTGTGGCGAAGAGACAGAGGTTGAAGGGAGTCACTAAGAGGAGCAGAGTTAATGAGACGAAAAGCCTCTGACTCCACCCTATTGAGAAGAGCTGTATGTGGGGAGCCTCCCAACACATGAGAGTTGTACTCCACACAGGGGCAGATAAAACCCCTGTATAGATTCAACAATTGTGCAGGGGTAAAGAAAGAATGGAGTCGGCTTAGCACACCCAATCTCTTGGAAACAGATTTTACAAGAGGTGTAATATGATCTTTCGAGTAAATGAAACCCCAAACATGTTCAAGGATGATGCAGGATTAAGCTGAATATTATTAAACATTAGTGGGTATATCTGTGAAAGATTCTGTTGGGCTGATATGTGTAAGAACTGAGTCTTAGATGCATTAAAAACAACCAGATTATTTTTACCCTAGTCAGAGATACGAGCCAAGTCAGACATTAGGTGTGCCATAGCCTCATCCCTTGTTTGTTGAAGTAACTGCTGAGATGGGCGTTGCAGGAACCGAATGGAGAGGTGAAGGCTGGAGTCATCAGCATATGAATGGATAGGGTTAGATGTACGGCTGAGAAGGTCACTGATAAATAAAAGGAAGAGAGTTGGTGATAGGACAGAGCCCTGAGGAACACCACTGTTGATAGATATAGGAGAAGAATGATGATCGTCTACAACAGCGGCTATAGAACGACCAGAAAGGAAGCTAGCGATGAAGGCACAGATAGAAGGATAGAAACCGTAAGAGGGCAGTTTGGAAATTAAAGATTTATGCCAGACTCGATCGAAAGCCATTGAGATGTCAAGTGCAATGGCAAAGCTTTCGCCAAAGTCCCGAAAGGAGGATGACCAGGAGTCTGAAAGGTAGGTGAGAAGATCGCCAGTGGAGCGTCCTTGACGGAACCCCTACTGTTGATTAGAAAGAAGTTTATGACAGGAAAGATGCCTTAAAATTTTTTTATTGAGAATTGACTCGAAAACTTTTGAAATACAGGACATTAAAGCAATTGGACGATAATTGGAGGGTTGGGAGTTGTCACCCTTCTTTGGGACTGGCTGAATGAGAGCAAACTTCCAGCAAGAAGGAATGATACAAGTTGACAGACAAAGACGAAAGAGCTTGCCTAGGCAAGGTGTAAGCACAGAAGCACAGTTCTTGAGAACAGCAGGAGGGACTCCATCAGACTCTTATGCTTTCTTAGTATTGAGGCCAGTGATGGCAGAAAATACATCAGCTGAAGAAATTTTAATGTCAGCCATGAGGAGGTCAGAGGGGGGAAATGATGGAGGAACAGCACCGGAATTGTCTAAGGTGGAATTGGAGGAGAACGTCTGTGCAAAGAGATCTGCTTTATCAATAGAAGTAATAGCTACAGAACCATCAGAGTAGAAAAGAGGAGGGAAGGATGATGAGGTTAAGTTGTTAGAAAGGTTTTTGGCAAGGTGCCAGAAGGAGCGGGAAGAATTCGAGTTGGAGAGTTGAAAGCATTGAGTACGGGTGAAATTATTTTTAGCAGAGCGAAGAACAGACTTAGCACGATTCTGGGCAGAAACGTAAAGATGATGTGATTCAGGGGTGGGTTGGCTCCAGTACCTTTATGTAGGCCCTCTCCTTTTTGCAGACAGCATTAGAACAAGCGTGATTAAACCAAAGCTTTTTTGCGTTAGTTAAAGGATATGAGAAAGGGGTGTATCCTTCCATGCTAGAGAGAATAACCTCCGAAATGCGCAAGGCGCACTCAGATGGCTCCCGGTCATGGAAGTAATAATCATTCCAGGAAAAATCAAGGTTCAAGATGCTTTCATGGGGGAAATGAAGGAAGAACAGCAACAGCTTAAGAAGGAAGTAGATGCCAAGCTTGAGCAGCAGAAGTATGAGGTAAACAATAATGTGATGGAGTGCAGACTGCATGTAGATGACCAGTTCAAGCATGTAGACGCCATGTGAAGATAATTTGGGAGAGAATTGGGGCTGTAGAGAAATAATGCACTGCTGAGCCTCAGGTTAGTGTACAGGGAGCATATGAAAAAAATGGACAGTGTTTGGTGGATCTTGACGAATCCCAAGCATCTAAAAGTACCATTACAGGATTCAACTATCAGAATGCAGAAATTTTACGTCCTTGACTTAATTATGATGCCCCAGTTTTTAGGCTTGAAACCAGTGTAGTGCATGACTATAATGGGGGTCCAATTAACTCGAGGCATCCCATCGATGTATGGGTATGTCACAACATTTTGTCACAGCTAGACCCGTCGAAGTACTGGCACGTTGCGCAATTGCAAGGTTCATAATTTGCACAATTTTCAATTTTCGCACGTGATTTTTGGTACGTACACACGGGACACCTTCCTCTATTCCTCTATAAGATGCCAGGCAGGGGTAATGCCTTATCCCGCATGACCTTCCCTCCCCCCCACATGCCATTGTCTTAGCAATTCACCTGTTACCAGTGACCTGACCAATAAAGACATTCAGGGCCAGAGTGATTCCCTAATCGATGACAATGTGGAGGATAAACTTTACATAGCATTAGAGGAAGAAACAGTCAGAAATGATGAACAGGTAATGTCATCAAAAAAGGTTATGTATGTTGATGTGTTAGTGAGTGAAACAATGCTTATATTGCCTATATTACTGTTTGAAAACCAATATACTCTTGTACTACATATAAATTCGTTCCAAATAAATAAATAAATACCGTTTATGAGTGGTGTGGAATAGTTACCCTCCCATAGAACTCGTTTTCTTTGGAGCCAGCCTGATAGAAAACACAGTAAGGGAAGGAGGTACTGCTACCTGTATCGAGTATTATAAACCTCAAGTGGGCAATTTCTCTATGAATTTTCGATCTTTCTCACCATAAGCAGAGGTTTGAGCCAAAATTTTTTTTTTCCAAAATTGGTCGGGACTGGGGGGAAAATCGGTCGGGACATGACAGGTTAAAATGAAACCTCAGGAATTTGACAGTAGAGTATCTTGGGAAGCTTACTGTGCACAGTTTGAGTTACTTTCTGATCAGAGTGGTTGGGATGATAGGCCGAGGGCAGTGCAGCTTGCTACTAGCCTTAAGGGTGCCACAGTGGATATTCTGGGCCAGATGTCAGTAGAGGAGAGGAACTGTTATCACTCCTTAGTAGAAGTTCTGGAGCACAGATATGGACCATGTACCAGACTAAGGTTTACAGAGCAAGATCCCAGAGCCATGTACGGGCTCATGACCTGGAGAGTATGGCATACAAGGTGTACCCTGGAGCAACACCTAACCTGTTGGCTATACTTCTGAGGGACCAGTTCATTGATGCTCTTGATTATGCAGAGCTGAAAGTGCAAGTGAAACAGGCACATCCCAGAAGCATGCAAAAAGCATTAGCCATGGGTCTAGAATTTGAGTCCTACATCAGGTCTTGTACGTTCACTATTTAGGCATGTCATAGTGCAGGATTCAAGGCAAGAAAGGTGCAGGTATGTGAAGTGGAAAATTTTGGAGGATGGTGCTGGGACTGTGAAAAACCATGACATAGGAAAGAGGACTGTTATAAGTGGAACAAGGAACAGGAGAAGATCAATGGAAGTTGCTGGTATTGTGAGAAGCCGAGACTTCGAAAAGTGGACTGCAACAAGTGGAAGTGAGAACAGAAGATCAGATGAGGTTGCTGGTTCTCCGAGAAACTAGGACACAAGAAGGTGGATTGTTAGAAATGGAAAAAGGAGCAAGAACAGAACAGTGCAAGGAAACCCACGATTGCAACAAACTTGGACATGTGGTGAGGTGGGACACTTCAGCTATGAATGTTGAAATGAGAAGGATGAGGGCTAATTAGTAAAGGCTGGTGACAAGAGACAACAACCAGCCAGTTATTCCTAAGAAGCCCCACCACTGAGGAAATGAAGGAGAACCTTGATGGATAATGTGCAAGAAAACGGAAGAAGAGATGGCACACAGTTCAGTAGGAATGGGAATTTTGGCAAGAAATGCTGCTGTACTGCTGTGACAAGGCCAGCATCAGATGAAGAAGACCTGAAGAGGATGCAGATGAAGGATGCAGATTTCCAACCAGTGCTTGAATGATTGCAGTGGAGTACAGTGCAACCATCTTGGGAAGAGGTTTCTAGGTTTAGCCCTGCAACCAAGAGCTACTGGAGTGAGTGGGGCGTTCTTTGTTTGGACAGTGGGCTACTGGAGAATCAGTGGGAGACAGCCGATGGTTGCAGCAAGTACTGGCAACGGGTGGTTCTGAAGAAAATGAGGTCTGGGATCTTGGATGAGTCTCATAACCAGATCACTATTGGGCACCTGGGAGGGAAGAATACTCTAAGTCGGCTGCGACAGTGGTTCTACTGGACTAGCATACGTCAGGACGTTGAAGAGTGGTGACGGGCCTGAGATGTATGCTGTGCCAAGAAGGGAACCAAGAAACGTGGTTGTGCCCCTTTCCAGCTGCACCAAGTGAGTGCACCGATGGAAAGAGTCGCAGTGAACAATGCTGAACCTCTGCCACTCACTGCGGAAACCGGTATATATGTGTCGCCATGGACTACTTCACAACATGACCAGAAGCCTATGCAATCCCTGATCAAGAGGCTGTGACTGTTGCTCAGGTGTTGGTTGACCAGTTCTGTCAATTTGGGTTGCCACAAGAGCTACATTCAGACCAGGGTAGAAATTTCGAGTCTGCTGTATTCTGTGAGTGCTGCAAGTTACTGTAGATCAAGAAGACCAGGACAACCCCACTATGGCCACTGACAGATAGGATGGTGGAGAAATTCAACTGAACCCTGGGACAAGAACTGACCAAGTACTGCATACAGGGATGAACAGAATCGGACCAGAAATTACCCACATTGTTGATGGCATATCGGTCTGCAACCCATAAGTCTACAGGCTACACCTCTGCAAAACTGATGTTGAGACACGAATTATGCTTACCAGTTGACTTGTTAGTGGGAAGACCACCTGGCGAAGTGCTGTCTACAGACACCTCCAACTATGCGAAGCAGCGTCAGGAAAGGCTTGCTGAGATATATCATAAGGTGCAAGAAGCTCTGAAGTTTTTGAGTGAAGTGATGAAGTGCACGTATGATGCCAAGGCAAGCGAGAAGAGCTTTGGGGATTGTAACCAAGTTTGGTTATACAATCCTCAGCAAAAGAAGGGACAGTCACCGAAGCTGCAGAGCCCATGGAACGGGCCTTACACTGTGTTGGACCGCCTATTAGACGTAATGTAATGGATTTAGGGAGGCAGGAAATATTGCTCACAGGTCATATGCATGAACTGTCTGTGGCAATACCATGGACCAGGACAGTACAGCTGGGACAACTCCGTGGAATCATGCTCACCTGCAGCCAAGGATGTTGAGAAGGAACAAGGAGCTGAAGTGCAAGAGGATGGTGACGGTTTCCCAATAGAAGAAGTGCATCAGGAGGAAGATCAACACATTCCAGGAGGACTGGACTGTGTGGAAGAGCAGGGACGTCGTCAGAAGCGGCATAGAAGAAGACCTGATAAGTTGAAGGATTATTTTGGGTATAATTAGATGTTTCATTTGGATTTAGGATTATGTTTGTATACATTGTGTAGATCTGTCGGGACGACAAAGGACTAGTGAGGGGGCAGGGTTGAGAAGTAGGATTTACTAGTTTTCCGATGTTTCTCTTACCGTAGTTCCATTTCAAGTCAGAGTTGCTAGTTACCCTGCTGATTTTGAGAGAGTTATTTTGTAAGCTGTATATTAATTTTTTTGCTCCTTTTCTCTATAATGTTATATTTATGTGATTGTTTATTGAACTATGTAATTTAAGTATGTATGCTAAATAATTTAGAGTGTTATGCAGTGCAAGGAAATCCTGGCATGTTTTGGATGTCTCCGAGTTGATAACATTTATGACCATTACTCCCTTGGGAGTGCACGAGAACTGTGGAGAAGTGTAGAACACTCTATAATACAGGAAACTTATACTCGTACATGGATCGGGATGAGACTGGAGCAGTTCAGTAAGATTTTAGTTCAGTTTGAGTGTGGTGCAGTGTCAGTGAAGTTTGTGAAGTTGGTAAGCATTACGTGAAATTTTCTGAAAAATATAGACAGTAAACTTAAGAAGCCAGTGTTTATTTACAATGCATCAGCTGGCCTTGTTGCACATCAAAAGGCTGCCTCTAGGAAGAACAACTTCCTGGACAACGTCCTCTCTCTGCTGTTGGAGCCTGTGGCAGTGTGGGACGGGGATGTAACAGTATGTTTTTCAAACCTCACTTTCTCATGTATTCTCTTCAAGTATCTCTTGCACTTGAAGTGACTCTGAGTTCTTTATTAACAATTCTACTTGTCATTCCGCATTATAACTTATATGCACAATTATCTATCTATCTATCTATATACCTAGGCTGCTTCCCCAAGGAAAAGGGAGGTAGCCGAGACAGGACAACACACTCCCCATTTACTCATCCATTCAACCACATTCATTCGCATCTTAGCCCCAAAGGGGAGAAGGGACAGATCCTCATCGCACCACACAACACAAGGGTCAACTGCGCAGTGCAATCAGTGACATCCGCAGCAGGGCCCGACAGCAGAGCTGGTTTACCCCTGCCACATCATGATAAACCCATCCCCTTGCCCGCACCTGACCTGACTAGCTGATCAGACCAAATGTGGGAGAATATCCCCTCAGGGCTGCATCATCATTTATTCATTCATAACTTCTCTCCATTTATTTCTGTCATGCACAGCCACTCTTCATTGCCCAACAGACATCCCTCTCGCATCTAGCGCTCTCTTCACACTGTTTATATTCTTTTCAAAACTTTACTTAATAATGGCTATCAACACCAGTGTTTTGGTGTCCCTCCTGGTGTGGACCATGGACATTTCATAAGAAATTCTGCACTATTGTCTGACTTGCACGATGTGTGGGGCAAGTTCATGCAACCAAGGATCATTAACAGAACCTTTCCACGGTTTGTTATTTTTAACATTTTTGTATATAAACAAATGCACTAGTATATAAAACGTAACTGTGCAATGTTGCAGGTTTTAGTGTGCAGTTCTGGGGTCAGAATTAAATTTAGGTAAACACAAACATACATTGTTACATCATTTAACTCACCAGCCTAAGACAGTATTTATAAAATATTTTTGCTCTTCAGATAATCTTATTTACCTTAGGAGAGAGTTCTGAAGTAGAAGGGGTTGGTAATACCCATCAGCAATTATTTTCTCCAAGATTCGCTTCCGAAGTTGAATTTAATACTCTGGTGTTAGGGATAAATATATTAAAAAACGTGCTGCAGTGCTAAAGGTTTTAACTATCATTGTTCAGAACCATCGCAGCCCTAGTTGCACATATGATTTCTAGTCATCATCATAAACTGTCCACTATTGCCTGAACTAAAACTGTAACTTGTTAATACTGAACACTAAACCATAAAAAGAGTTTAACAATAGATTTTTTCTCTTACAGAAGATGAATAGAAGAAGAAATACAAATTAAATACCACAATAAATCCAAAATCAGACTACAAGTTACCTCAGTTCATAAATAAAGTAATGACTGAACTTGAATTTCACATGGTTAAAGCTTGGGAGGAAACAAGCCTGGGGAAGCGAAATCCAAACAAAAGCAGTTCAGGGAATATATGATTTATGATAGGTAGAAGTTGTGCAATATGCCAATGTGACAGACAAGTTATAAGCAGAACCAGATGCCCGTGTAGCATGGGGAAAGGCATGTAGAGGTGGTGCAATGAATACAACTTCATCTGAGCATTTCCAATAGAAGTATCTCTAAAATAATGCAAGGGGACAACATTCCTTCTTACCTGAAGGCGTGGTAGATCATTTATAATGACTGAGTTACTAATTATGCTTTTTGCTTTGTTTTGAATTTTCTCAAGTTGTTTTATTGTAACCGCTTCACATCCTCTGCACAAGTGAACAATATTCGTGCTGAGAACACACATGACACATAAATCATTGCTAACTTCTCGTCGGTGAAGAAGTTACGGACACTCTTCAATAATCTAAGTTTCTCTGAGGCGGTTTTAACAAATCATATATCCTGAGAAGTCCAACTGACAGTAGTGTTAAGCTTTCATTACTGTTCGAGATAGGAATATTGGTTGCATTAAACTTAATGTGGGAATCAGGCTAATGATGCAGTGTGAGTGAAAAGGATATACAACACTATTTATGTATTCCTGTGTGAGTGATATGTAACAAGAGTTTAGCATGGGA
The DNA here is from genome assembly GCF_032717465.1 of Coenobita brevimanus. Taxonomy (NCBI): domain Eukaryota; kingdom Metazoa; phylum Arthropoda; class Malacostraca; order Decapoda; family Coenobitidae; genus Coenobita; species Coenobita brevimanus. The sequence continues at coordinate 55,548,702 of NC_136993.1, read as the reverse complement.
AATTAGCTTCCTTCATGAAAATGTGTTGTGGAATGGACGTATCACCGTAGTATTGCCTTACTTTGTCACTGAACAATGAAAATTACCTGCAAAATGACGAAATAATTGACAAAGTAAAAAATCTTAGGTTCCAGTGACTCAAATAGCTTAAACTTTCCCTAAAATAGAATACTAGAGTTGACCCGAAATCGATAGTCATTAAAATTGCCAGTCTAAGGCTTCTATGACTTACTCGTGGGTAAATAAAGTTGACAAATTAAACACAACAAAAAATGTCAGCACAAGAGGGTTAAGATGGACAGACTGCATTAGAATATATCATTCTCTATTTCTCATAAATTTTCCTGCAGAATGACGGTGATGCCTTGGGGTACAGCCTTCGTCGAGGAATTTAGACAGGCGGGATCACCGCTCTTCAAACGTGTGGCAGACCTGATGGCACCCGGGTTGGACACAGTTCAAGGACTCAGTCAGACACTTTATAAAAAGTAAGTACAGTACATTTTTTTTTTTTTTTTTTTAAATACTGGTTGGCGACCCATAGATAACACTCCTCTTCCACTCTGCCGGGGGAGTTCTCGTATGCTGTGGGGACGGCTTAGTGGAGGTTATGGTTATCTATTCTGCATCATTTATTTACTTACAACTCGCACAGTCGTACCCAAGCACACACCAGGAAATTGACCTTTCCTGAAGAGATCTCAGGTACTACCAGGTCAGTTTCTAGGTAAGCGCTTTAATGGGCCACCATTACTATCTACCAGCTTGTACAGTGTTTGACTGTAAGAAGTTTCACCCTGAGGATTTTCACCTTTTGCCTGATATTTATTTTGCTCATGAGAGTTTCCGAGCTGCAGGAGTTATACCGTACTATATATAATATTTCGTCACCTACAACATGTCAAGAATGAGAGCTGTGGAAGAGAATTATATGAGAGGAACATGTGGAGTTATGCTCTGAGACACAGAAAAATGAAGATTTAGACAGAACAAAAAATAAGAGACTGACAATGAAAGAGTAGGTGAGTGAGGAGGAGGAAGAACGGGAAGGGAGAGACCGAAATAAGGAGGAGGGATGAGGTTCAGAGGTGTAAGAGGGAGGTAAGTGTTAGTTGGAGAGAAGGCAGCCAAATGGTAGAGGGCAGGGTGAATTGCTAGCATCTCGTCTGTGGTGACCATTTGGAGGATTAAGGCGCCTGGCAATAACCAGAGAGATAGATATTTACCCATTCAATGCATGAGTTATTTCTTGAGCGACTAAAATCATGCGAAGGTTGCATGACTAATCCACCAAAATAGCCTTCATCACCATTAAGGTAAGCTTGAATCACCCATGAGAGGTCAAACACATGTATTTATGAGAAGAATGAAAACTAGCTGGTATATATGTTTTGGTAATAGCTGCACTGTGTAACATGCAGTCCAAAAAATCCAAGGAGGCTGGCTATTTTTTGATGAGAATAATTTTAGCTTTCTGGGAGCTTGTTTCGTATTTTTTTTAGCAGTGCTCGCGAAGCAAGAGCATTTTCTGTGTGTGTGTGTGTGTGTGTGTGTGTGTGTGTGTGTGTGTGTGTGTGTGTGTGTGTGTGTGTGTGTGTGAGCATGCTAACAAGTTAAACAAATGTTTTTATCCCATTTTACCTAATTTTCGTGAAATGATTAAAGGTAAACCAGGGGGTAAAGCATAAAAAAAATAAGAAATAAGTCAAAAGTGATATTCACAGGATAAGATCAAACAATGACCTCACCTTAATTAGTTTTTATCCAGTTTAGACCAAACTTAAGAGAACGGTTGAGGGTTAGGGCCAGAATGGAGTCATCTTTGAAAAAGAACCAGTCAAAAGTCAAGATATCAGGGCAAGGCAAAAGTTCCACCCGTGTGTGTTTAACAAAGTAACTCAAACAGTTTTGTTCCTTTGTTGTTTGTTGTTGTTGTTGATATTCGCCCACACTTGGTGGGACACCGGCAAACAGAGAGCACGCCAGAGATACGTAGAAAACAAAAAATAACTAGATAGAGGTCTTAGGACAAAGGCATAAAGTGAAGGCAGTTACCAAGGAGGGGGATAATCTCTCACAGTGTTTAGAAGCCTCTGGTAGGGCGTACTGACAACGACCCCAGCTGCATCAAAGAGATCATCACCAGTATGAAGAAAGCACGAAGGAAGGCGGTTGCCGGGCATTCTAGCAGGTAATGGCAGAGGGGTTCAACGAACCACGCATAGCAATAGAGGAACTGTTTGGGGTTGAAGCCAGCAACCTGGCGATAGCACAGGAACCCCAGGCAGAGATGCCAGATTTTGACTAGTCGGTACGGAAAGAGGAGAATATGAAGTGGCTGTTGTGTACCAGGCGGTCGAGCGTGAGCCTTACGCTTGGAAGTAGTGCTAGCCACCACCCAGAGAACTCGGGAGGCACAAGGGCGGAGCGGGCAAGTGATATCAATGAGGTCACTAGCCTCACTTGCAGTTGCATCCACCAGTTCATTTTCCCCATCTCAACATGCCCTGGGACCCAGTTATAAATCACTGAACCACCATGCCGTTGGATGAGGAAGGAAACTGTGTAGACAGTGGTGAGTAAGAACCGGTGGGATATGAGGGAGAGAGACTCCAGGCACTGAAGGGAGAAAAGTGAGTCAGTGTTTAAAACGACTCGCTGATGTCGGTGTCCATAGGCATGGCACAAGGCAATAAGAATTGCCACCAGCTCAGCCTGAAGGGCAGGTACACCCTTGGAGATGCACCAGGATTTGGTATGCATCCCAGAAACAAAAGCTGCCCCCGCTGAACCATCAGACGAGACTGAACCGTTGGCTTAATAGACTACTGAGGCTGTAGAGTTGAGAGCAGCGATGCTGCTGCTGGAATAGAGTGGCAAGGCTTGGACACTGAGGGATAGACAACAATGAAAGGGAGAGGCGACTAGGGAGAGGGAGGCGAGTACCCCAGATCAGAGTCGCTGCACACCTTCAATGCCACATCAGAGTTGTGAAGTACAGCCATAGTGGCACGACCCCAGCCACGGTGGGGGAGCGGGTCAGGGGGCCTGCTCACCGGACGCCGCAGTAGAACAGAGACAGGCAGTTGCGGATGGGAATGCACTACCCGAAGCGTCTCAGCTGTCACACGCAAAGCAATTCTGTGGGCAAGTGACTGAAACCCACTCTCTATTTGCAGGTTAACCAACCTGGTCCAGCATGGAGCATGCAGCATAACTCGGAGTGCCACATTCTGAAGCATCTCCAAGGACTGGGAGATGTGTGGGGCAGGACCAGTGAGGCATATGGCACTATAATCCACAAGTGAGCAGATGCTGTGAACATAGAAAGTGTATGGGACAGTATAAGACACCCCGAGACTGCTGTGAGAAAGATAGCAGAGAGAGGAAATGCTGGTGGCAGCCTGCTCTCACGGGTATATGACATGCTTAGCAAACATGAGGACAGTATCAAAATATACCCCCAGGTAACGGTGGAGCGTGACAAGCTCGATGCTGCAGCCACCAAGCAAGAAAGGACGGTCTGGAGGGTGGAGACCGAAAGGTAGGCACTTAATCTTCTCGATGTTTACCTTCAACCTGAATCCACTGCACCTGGCATGCAGCCGAGAAAGAGCAACAGGCACCTGGGTGAAACAGTCCCCCCTCGAGAAGACAAGTGCCAAATCGTCTGCATAAACGAGCAGTGTCACGCTGGGGCCGTAGTCCACCGCCAGTAGCCCTTCCACCAGAACATTGAAAAGCAAGGGACTGAGAACGCTCCCCTGGGGCGTGCTGTTTAGATGGTAGTAGAATGAGGAGAGCTGCCCCTGGAATCTGACCCCCGCCATCTGGTTTACTGACCCCCGCCATCTGGTTTAGAAAGAAATCCCCCATCCATGATAGGAGTCTATCCCCGACTCCCTGGACCGAGAGGGCTGCCTGGATGGCAAGGGGGCTTGCCAGCTCAAAGGCTTTCTTGAGGTCGAGGAAGACAGCCATCCCCCATCCACCTCAAAGCTCCTCGAGGAAAGAAGTGAGGCAGTGAGAAGCACTCCTGATGATGTGCAAAAATCCTCAGGTGCAATGGTCCCAGACGCCAGGCAAGGCGAGCACACACAGCCCTTTCTGCTGTCTTAGCCACACAGCTAAGAAGCAAGATAGGGTGCATGGCACCGGGATCGCGGGGTTTGGGAATCGGGTGGATGACAACTGTCTTCCACGACCTCGGCAAACAATCCTCAGACCATGAGAGGTCGAACAGATCAAGGGTTCTCTCAGTAACACAGTCTCCAGCATTGGACAAAACCAAGTAGGTGAGCCCGTCGAGCTCAGGCGCAGTGTTGGTCCTGCTTCACAGTGCCTTATGAAGCTCCCCGCTGGTGATGGGATGATCAGCGGGGTCAGGTCTGGCACAGGCAGCCTGTACAGCAGTGACACGAGAAGTCAACAACTGCTCCTGTAGGACTCGGACAGAGCATGGAAGATTGTGGGAAGCAGAATGGTCCGCAAAATGCTGTGCGAGACAGCTGGCTTCAGCAGCAGGGTCAGGGTGTGACAGCAGGCGAGGAGGATGTGGATCAGAGATGGACCGAATTCACATCCACATCTCAGGGAGAGTGGAGTGAGAATCCAAGGTACAACACCATCTAATCCACGCATCCTCCTTAAGGCAACGTTTTTCCAACGTCACATGACAGCAGTCAGGTACTGATGGTGTGAGGATGGTCAGCACTGCCGGTACTGCCTGCGTGCCACACTGAGCCTGTGATTCATTTCCCTGACTCTGTTGCAGTAAATCCAGCCATATCGATAGCACCACATGGATCATCGTTGCAGTGGAATAGTGAGAGAGGCTGCCTGGGAAAAAGCATGGGCTACTTGATTTGCTTGACTCTTGAGGTCCGGGGCAGGAGACGCCCAAAGACTGCAGATAATGCACAGCCAAAAGCCGACCAGTCAGCCCTGAGATCCCACCTAGCTGCCGTGAGAGGGGGAGGCGGAAGTGGAGCCATCGGTAATGTGTCTTCGACAGTGAAGTGGTCACTAGTGAGATGGGGGTGGAGCAACCAATTCACTGAGCCTGCCAGGGGGGATGACACAAAAGACAGGTCGAGACAGCCTCCACCTACGTGTGTGGCAACCTCAGGATCGTTCAAAAGGGATACACCATCCATCTCCTCCAGAGATGTGCCGCCCTGCATCACTGGACGGAAGAGGCGATGAGAGAAGGGCGTGGTGGGCGTTAAAGTTGCCTCCGATGTACACAGCACCCTTGGCAGCGTGGAAGATCAAGTCTCCCATTTTGAAGAGGCCCCTCTGGCTTTGGTATACGTTGTATACTGTTATGGACGACATCACCAGGTGGAGAACCAAGCCCTGGACCACCACATCAGGTCCACAGAAAGGAGGCTAACAATCAGTGCATGCGATGTGGTCCCGAACCAGAATGGCACATCCCCGTGTGATGCCATAAACATATGGGAGGAGATGGATGGTGTAACCCAAGAGACGAAAAGTGGAACTATCTGGGAGCAGGGTCTCCTGCAGTAGGATAATATGAGGGCGGTCCCTGTCGGCCGCCTCCTGCAAAAGCGGGAGCTTATGCCATGCTCCTAGACAATTCCAATGGAGGAGTCTAAGGGAGGAGTTGTCCTGCCGTATGGAGACAGACAGAGACGATCGTCCTCCGGCATCTGAGGTGGGGCCATGTCTATTACAATCGCCACCGAGGGTTTAGGGGCTTGCCGTTGAAGGGCACGAGGTTGAGTCTGTTCAGGGGTGGGAGATAGGGCGGAGGAATTCCCGGGGCTTGGTCCGCTTCAATGAGCGTGCAGGCCTGCGTGAGGAAGTCCGTGGTCCCCCTGTAGGGCGAGCTGGGCGGCGATGGACAGGATGGGCGCTGAGGCCCTGCAGTTTCTTGTCAATCACTTGATCGACGTTGCTATTGGCAGCAGAGGCAATTGAGACTGCCTTCAAAATAATCCCCAATTTCAGGGAGACGGCTTTGGCAACGACCGCTGCAATCTGCGAGCCCAGGTTTCTGATATCCTCTGCCATGAAAGCGAGGACAGGAGAGTTTTGTTCCGATTTTAACCAAATATGGTAAAAGGGTTGTGGGTCTGGAATAGAATATACCTGTATTTTTAACAGTAAGTCAAAGATTAAGGTCACTGGGAAAGGTCAACATAAACGTAGAAATCCAGTTTAGAAAAACTTTTGTGAAAACGGTTAAATTAAAGCAAGGAATGAAAGGATAAAATTTTGAGAACAATCTGTCAAAAGTCAGTCAAAGGGAAGGTCAAAGTCAAGGTCATATAACAAGATTAATTCAGTTTTGATTTGTTTTCAACCAAACTTCGTGGAAGTGTTACATGCCATGCAAGAATGAAATTATTCAAATTTACTCAAAATCAAAGATCATGAAATTATTCAAATTTACTCACAATCAGTCACAGATCAAGGTCAAAAGGCAAGGGCTAAATTTCGACCCATGTGTCTGTATGAGAAGAAAAGTATTAAAGCAGGTTTTATCTGATCTGGATCAAACTTGGTGGATGAGAATCACTCAAGGTGTTGACAGACTGGTTTATTTTTATAACAGTATCTCAAAGGTCAAGGTCTCGTGTAAAGGCCACCTTATACCACTTTTATATTATATACGGTGTAGACTAGACTTTATGGGAACGTTTAGGCGAAAATAACAATGGAGAGATTCGACTCTGAAAACAGTTATACAAAGAAAATGCCACAGGGAAAGGTCAAAAGTCAGTGTACAGTTTTAATTTGATCTGAAGCAAAATTGTGGAAAGGTCAAGGGCTAGGCAAGAAGGAAAGAATTTGATTGTGGGAGCATTTTGTTGATTCTCTAGTTTAGGTCACAGAGTAAAGTCAAATCTTCTGCTCTGAGACTAGTTCGTGGACAGGTACATTGCACTCTCATAATACTCACTCTTCTATTAGGATATTGAATAATCACCCTAATAATATTGCAAAAACTGCTAATCTTTAGAATTTCATATCCTACGACCAAGTTTGATATTTTGACAGGCCAAGTCAGTATTAAGAATGCATTCTATTTGCACTGTTTTTACTGAGCCTTCTCCTTATGCAGAGCCTTTTGTTTTCTGGTTAATATTTTCAACATTAAAACTATGTTTGGGTATCTTGTAGAATTTCAGTAGTATCAGAATTGAAACCTGTTCATAATACTTATGCAAATATGTATATTATATTTCAGTTTTAATAAGGTAATTAATAAATAAAGAACTTTTAAAATGGATTCTATCTATCTGTCGATATATATATCTATATACACAGTAGATTAATATAGATATAAATATATAAAACTCCAGTTCTTCCTGTTATTAATTGTAAAAATACATGGAGACTGACTGATAGATACATTTATTGCTTTTATAAATAGATAGATACAGATGGATAGATAGGTGTAGATGTAGATAGACATATACACAGATGAAACTTGGTCTTCCTGATTTGTTTAAAGATCGTAATAATAGATATATAGATAGATAGAAAGTGAGACAGATACAAGTATACGAAATTCTAATTCCTTCATTTTCTTGGAGTTCGTCAAAAATTTCTTAGCTCCCGCAACTCGAGTATGATTATATATATTATAGTCTAACTACCAGATAGTGTTACAGTACTTATTTTACAACACCTCAGGAAGGAAAGACATACTGATGGTTATATCCAGTCATTCCAGAACAATGTCTCTCCTATGTTGAATGCAATCGTCTGGAAGCAGCAAATATTAGGAAATGTGTACAAGAAGTGAAAGGGTTTTAAAAAATATAGCTACATTTCCTGCAGATTGAGTTATAGCAAGAACACGAGAACATGTCCAAGTAGTCAAATTTTTAAATGTGTATTATAGTTTTCGCTGATTTAGCTGTTACTGTTATCACTTTTTTGCCCTTGCTACAGCCAGGCTCACATGGAGGCCATGCACAAGATGCAGCAGGACATTGCTGACCACTTCACGAGGGCTGATGGCACTACAAGTGTCTACATCGCCAGAGAGAAGCTTTTGCCAGGGCTATCCGGCTGGCCAATCCCACACGATGCACCATACCGACCCCAGCTGGACAGACACATCACCTCAGTTATCACAGTAGGTGTATTTCTTCATCTCCTTGAGTTTGAAGATGTATTTTAAATTCCATTATTCTTATTTCCAAATAGTTGTGTTATACCTCACTGTCGTCAGTTGTAGGTGAATTCAAAGTCCGGGAGTGGTTTTCTGAAAATGTATTAAGCACTGTTGTACACCTCCACCCTCACTCGCCTCAGTCCTGTTACTAACTGGCTATCCAGCCGGCGTGCTCCTCTGAACTGAGTCTATCAGCAAATTTTGAATCAGGCCAGACCTTAGGTAAGGGATTTGGGGTCACGTCTCCCTACTTAGAACACTTGTAGGCTACTGGTAGAACACACTTACAACATACTTACATACACAATTTTCCCTTGCGTTATAAAAAAAAATATCGTGTCTCCTGACAGCGGTGGATGTATCAGATAATAACATGGCAAGAGTGTAATTGTCTAGACAATACAGTCAACAGTGGACTACATGGGAGTATAATAATAAAAGGAGTATTGTGTTATAATGTAAGGAGTTGGATTCAATAAGGAAAGAAATATATTTACAGTACATGGCCATGGTGGAAAGGCAAAGAAAGTGATAAGCATTAATAAATGTAAAAGTAGAATGTAAACAATGCATTATTATGTTATAGGTAATGACTTAACAGGGCATATAGTATACGACAATTGTAGTAATAACAGACAAAGTTCTGGTCAAATTCACAAATGAGATTTTTAGTTATATATATATATATAGATATATATATATATATATATATATATATATATATATATATATATATATATATATATATATATATATATATATATATAAAGTAGGCATTGATAGTTACAATTATATTCCTATGAGGAACATATAGCAACTGAATACACAATAGTTTATTTTACATAGGAAGGCACTGTTTTGAGGGTGACCATACATTCATTTCCCTTTTCTTATTTGTATTGTATTAGTTATCATGTCACTGGATCACTGTAGTAATTATGACCATCACATTTTGTTTCAGTTAACACAACTTTCAGTCCTCCACAGGGATTCTTCCTTCAGTATTACCTTCACATCTTCACCGACCATAATTAGTGTCACTTAGAACTACCAGTTTCCAGGTCTCGTGGTTGTTGCACTAAAATTCCTGCGACACGGATCTTTTATACTTTCGTTTGACACAACAGCATAGGATACAAAGAGTGACAAAAAATCCAATAAGACAAAGTACCACCGGGGGAAATACAAAGACCGTATGTACCGAGGAACGGTTAAAGGCTGAAGAAAACTGGTTCATAACGAAATCAGTCTGAGAAAGTTCAACATACGTGGGTTGTCTGATGTGATGGAAAGATTGTCAGCTGGCAGATGGAAGGTGATATTAATGGGTTTGAAGATGTCATATTTGTGGGAGCGAAGTGATAATGTGTAGCATTAGCAATGACAGATTCTGATTTTACTGTACAATAATCAGGAGCCTTGTACAAACCAGTTACGGATACCGAGGGAAGAAGAGTCCCAGGACAAATAAGATTGACAGTAGTTGAGACACTAAAGAAGAAATAGCGGATCTAGTTCAGACGAGCATGGTGCACTTGGAGGTTGGGGTCCGGAGCAAAGGCACAGACAGGTTATACTGAGAAATTATGGACTAAGGCAGATTCACAAGGAACAATGTTGCCAGGAAAGATTGTCAAGATGTATGCAGCACAAACTCGAGAGTTTGGTGTAAGAAAAGCACACATATTGAGGTCACTTGAGGAAGTGGGAAGTGAAGGCAATATAGAGATGATCATGTGAGAGACGGAAGTACTCCGAAGAAAAGAGGCTTGTAATAGGCAATTATTGTACCAGAATGAAAAGGGAATGATGTGAAAGAGGTTGAATGTGATAGAAGAACGAAGAGGGATATGAACAACTATATCTTTAGTAAGGAACGTGGCCTCTAGTATTGGGTAGTAGTGTTCTAAGGAAGAAAATGAAATCACTGGAGACAAGTCGAAAGTGGAGTGAGCCCATTCCAATGTAGATCGAAGGTCAGAGATAGGTACTAAATCTACAGTGACATGGCCATCGACAGCATTGACTAGAATACTAATTAAGCTAGAATCTTGGGAGACAAGAGAGTCCAGAGAAACCTGTAGGTTATCTACGTGTAGTTATACATATAAAAGTTCTGATACAATATTGACTTTTGAAATTTCATTTGTTAGAATTCCGGTATGTTTAACGTTTGTATAACATCATTTAAATGGTGTGTGGTCTTTTGTAGCATAGAATGTTGAACATTGATTACTCTATTTTGAGGTTCTAGGGAATTGGCTAATTGAACTAGGTCAGACTTAAATCAAGAAAGGTCACGGGTGGTCGCTGCACCAAAGAGTCTGCTCAGAATTTCTCCTCCAAGATCAAAGGGTCCACGTTTCACTCTTAAACGACCTATGGGTGTTTGGTCAGGGAAGGGGTCCTAGAGATGAGAGAAATGAAACTGAATGTAATCCAATTTCCAGCATATGGGTAGGTAGAGTGGGTACCAACATGTATCCCTAGGATGTTGTTCCTTGATATCTGATAGAAGGTCCTGTAGGTCCTCTAGCTGGCATGCAAAGTCAAGTAGGGCGATGGCCACGGCGGCCAGCGGCTCTAGGTCATAGCTCAAGGAGATTACATCTTTCATCACCATTACCTCGCCTCGCGCACCAACCAAGGCCCCGGGCCATATGACACCATCGTCCTTACCCAATCCAGACCAGACCAGAGTCAGCACTGCCAGCATGTATACCCACAACATCTTTCCTATAAAATAAGGTGATGTTATTGAAGAGGGTTATGATGAGAATGTGAGATGATAATGTTATGCAAGAGACTTGGTGCCAGAACGTAATTTTGCATGAAAGTTATTAGTAGTAGAGGAAGGTGGCATCTTGCTAACAGAAGAAGAGTCTGAAGAAGTGTCAAAAGAAGGACTTGAAGAAGCAGCATTTCCTTGTTGAGAAGGCTCCTCCAATACTATGCCTCTCGATGCACGTTTGAGATCATCGGCATGCATCCATGTTGTCTCTGCTTTGGACAGATAATTAGTTTCGAACTTATTCACCTTACGAGATTTGACAAGGAAAGGACCCAAGAATTTACTATCTAGTTTTGAATCTCGGTCGTGATCTAGGGCAAAAACAAAGTCACCTACTTGGATGGTAACATCTAAGGCAGTGGCATACTGGTTACATACCATTTCTGCATTTGTGAGGGCCAGATTATCCTGAACATACTTATGAATAAGTTAGTCTTTTGTCAAAGCCATAAATGACAAAGAATGCTATTTCACTAGCTGACTTATTGATCAATGAATTAATTGATGCAGTGACATGTGTGATCCAACCATCACAAGTGGAATTCTGATCTCCCACTTTGTGATGCAGAATGTCTTCCTATTCTGGTGCTCGACTAGGCCATTCGAGGCTGGATGATGGGCAACTATATTGCATTTCCTAATTCTGTATCGAAGACAAATTTATTTCAGCACTGACTTGTTCAACTCTGACCCATTATCATATAGAATGACTTCTGGTGTGCAAGGGCAAATTACAGAATTAACAAAAGCATGTGCCACTGCATTAACAGATTGTCATGCAATGGGACTAAGGTGATGAAACTAGAAAAATGATCGACTACCACTAAAGAATAGAAGAAGCCAGATTCAATACGAGGCAGCTTCAGATGATCAAGAGAGACAGTTTGTCAAGGCCTTGAGGGTTCTGGGTACTGTAGTATGGGAGCAGGCTGACTGGTTGTTCCTTTATGACGGGCACACAATAAACATGCATCGCAGTGCGCTTCTATATCCTTTTGCATAGTGGGCCAATAATACAAAAGATGTGCCTACCGTAAGCTTCTGTCTTTGCCAGGCTGTGACGCGTGAGGGGTGTCATGGATAAAATGAAGAGGAGCAGGAATCAAGTCTCTTGGAATGACTAGTTGCTTAATTTTGCGATATGGTTCGTTATTAACTTTGAGGACTGGTAATACAAGGACTTGTAACTTGGGCAAGGAAGAATCATCACCGGACTCTATAAAATATATGACCTGTGACCACAAAGGATCCACATGCTGGAACCCATGGAGTCTGTCATAACTGAATGCCAAATCTGCATCACAACCAGTCGAGACTGTGAAAACATGCTGAGAGAGGGCATCGGCTACAACATTTGACTTCCCAAGAACGTATTCAAATGTTGGATTATAGTCATAAACAGTGACCGCCCAACATGCAAGTCGACCAGCCGACGGCTAGAGCTTCCCAATGAGTTACATTGTAATTCTTTCCTGCGGAGTATAACACACAGCTGGCATAAGCAATGACACGTTTTTTTCCTTCGGAGTAATTTTCCATTAGAATGGCACCGAGGCCCACCCCAGTAGCATCAGTACAGAGAAGTAATGGTTTTGAATAATCAGGGAATGCCAAAACAGGGGCTTGTGCTTGGGCATTTTTCAGGGTTGTAAATGCAATTGCTTGTTTGTCAGACCACATAAAAGGCACAGTTTTGTTAAAGACGCAGCTATTTGGGCATACCCCTTTTATGAATCGATGCTAGTAGCCACTAAGGCTGAGAAAACTGCATATGCACCGGTGTTGGTTCGAGTAGGGAAGTTTGTTACGGCTCTAACCTTGTCATCTGATGTATTAATTCCGTGGGCATTGACGACATGTCTTAGGAATTGTAGTTTCTTACGTAAGAAATGGCACTTTGACAGTTTGATTTAAAGTCCAGCTTGTTTGAGCCTAGTGAACACTCTGGCCAATTATTCTAAGTGTTCTACAGAGTGAATAGCGATAATGACATCGTCTAGATAAGCAAAGACTGAGTTACCCATCATGCCAGCAAAAACTGTATGGGATAGCCGCATGAATGGGATTGGTTCATTTCTCAAGCCAAATGGGAGTCTACGAAATTGGTAATGCCCGGATGGGGTGCTAAAAGCAGTTATTGGATGAGATAATTCCTCCATTTCTACTTGCCTGTAGCCACTCAAAAGATCTAGGGAGGAGAAAACACAATTGTTTTCACCTAAGGATTCCAACAAATTAGTGAGTACAGGAAATGGAAATCTGTCCAGGATGGACAGTGGATTCACGTGTCCGTAATCTATCACTGGTCATAACCCACCACCTTTCTTTGGAACGAAAAATAGTGGACTGTTCCATGGACTGTCAGGGTGTTCAATGACATCGGAGTCCAACATGTCCTGAATAAGATGATCAGCCTGTTGGCATTGGCTGTGTGGTAAACGGTAGGCAGCGATATATACTGGCTGAGCTCCAGGCTGTAATGTAATGTTGTACTGACTTAAGCTGGTTTTGCCCATGTTCTCACTGGGTAGGGCTACTACCTCATGATAGTCTTGCAAGAGATTAACCCCTTAACCGCGGGGCGTCACTTTTGTGACGCTTGGGAGCAAGGGATCATACCACGGGGTCACTTTTGTGATTCTGTGATATTTTGAATTTGCCTTGGCTTTCAACTGGTGGCTTGTATCATCTATCAGTACTGCCAATGTCCAACACTAGTCAGAACTCCTAATCTCATCTGTACTCCCATCCATTGTTGGCAGTTTAGCCATTTCTCCCCGTTCTTGACTCCCCTCCCTACCTCCCCTCGATTACCCTCTCCTCTCGCCTGCCCCACCGTGCTGCGCTAAGTAAATCCTCCCTGGAATTTGCCACTGATTTCATTCATTGAAATAAGCTCTATGCCCTATTCTTATACCAAATAATATATACAAAAAAGAAATAAGGTACCGGGTAAGTGATAGTGCCATACACCTGGAACTGGCTAATTATCACCTGACAACACCTCACATGCACTCGTTCGCCAATTTTCGCTGTTTATTTCCCCTTGAATTATGCCGTATAATCTATTCTCATAATAAAATATATATAAGAAAAGAAGGGAGAAGCCCAAGTGATATTTGCATTCACCTGGAACTACCTAATTTATTATGTATTGTCTAGATTTCCTGCCAATCATTTCATAGCGTATATATTAGCAGCTGTCACCACACTGACATTGGCAGCATTGCACTCCCCCTAGGCCACCACACACTGTATTCAGTTTACTGTCGTCTTTCAAGGTGAAACCACGTCTGATTCGCGCCTGTCCAATTCCGCCATTTTTTAGCCCCATGCAAAGGGCCCTGTGACCTCTACCCCCTAGTAAACCTCATGTGGAAAGGGGTAAAGGGCAAAGAGTTTGCTGTGGAACGTGAACTGGCTAATTTATCAATGAAAATGATGGACAGTGACTTCGATCTTTCTGGTGAGTAAAACGGTGCAAGTGGAAATGTAAATAATGTGTAAACAGCAAGTGAAAGCAATGAATGTAAATATAAGTGAACAGTGGAAAATAGTTTTATAAGTTACTGCAAGTGACAGTGCATAACACAGTGTAAATAAAATAGAAATGTAAATAATGTAAATAAAATAGAGAATGTAAATAGAAATGTAAATGAGTAATAATATATGAATACGAGTATATATACTAGGAGTAATGAAAGTGAAAGTTTCACTCTAGCATGTATGAATACTGGAAGTTATGAAAGTGAAAGTGGCAGATTCGCTCTCAACGCTAGTATACAGGAGGAGAAAGTGAATGCTACGTATTTTACTGAAAGAGAAATTGAATGCTTACAGTGAAAATAAACTACTATTACTGAGGGGAAACTTATGGATAAAGACTGCAGATATATATATGCATTATATAGTAATAGAAATATAAAGTGTGAGTGTTTTTATGAATAATAAATGAAAGAACACCAGTGGCAAACGAGCACAAGTGGGAAGGTCATATGTGCTAGCCTAGTAATTTTCATTGCTTTCAGTGTTTTTTTTTTTTTTGAGTATGGATTCCAAACTATTTGAAAATCATAGAATAGTGTTTCTAGTGATAATATCAGGCTGTGGTAATTATATTACGGGTTGTCGGGAAGTGTAAAGTGGAGACTTTGTTACCCAACTTCAGAGGTCTCCACAAGTTCTATGGTACTCGACGAAGGCCCAACAAACATCCCAGGAGAAAGCTGTAAGTATGTGCCATATGCATGTATAATTTTAAAATTCTAGGACTAATAACTGATTTTTGGCAAATATTTTTAGAGAGTCTGTCAGAGTGCAAATATGCCCACGAGACATGCAAATCAAGCCAAAACAACCCCGCAGTTTAGGGGTTGAGCAACTGACTTCTTTACTCTGGGTAATCACTCTGTTTCACATGAGATTCAAGATTAGATGGAGTGTCAGTGTACTGAGCAACTGGGCACACATCTGCAGCAGAGTGTGGGGGGTCTTGGCATACACGTATGGCCGCTGGGTATACGTAGAAATCACCAATCTGTGTCCCCATATGCAGCTTAATTGGGGCATTAGTAGTGTTGGCTAAGTACAAGTAGCATAAACTATCCTCTTGCACGGTACACAATGCCGACTCGTAAGTTACACTACACACACAACACGTCTCAGGTAGGGTTAGTACATCCACTCCTGCTTTCACACCCACAACATGAACAGAGTCTGTCTATCTATTGCCAGACGCCTCAATCCCGTTTGGGGTGGCCACAAAAAAATCGCCTCCAAGTCGCCCTGTCCCCCGCCATTTCACTGCCCTGCTCCCAACTCACATCCCCCTCTCTCATATACCTCTCCACCCCATCCCTCCATCTCATCCTCGGCCTCCCCCTTTGGTAAATTTATGCAGTAACATAATTGTGCACTGATTTGTTACTGCACGCTTTGTATCTGTGTTTGTAAAACATCATTCAAACTATGTGAGGTAGTTAAATGAGACGTGTCTGAGTCGCAAATATGTTAGAGGGATTGATATGATCCACAACTGAATGCTCAAATGGTGTATCGACTGGTGAATGCTTAGAGAGTGTAGCACTAGGTGTTAGTGAATTTGGCTGTTCAAGTAGCGATGTGTCTGCCTCTTCACTCTCAGGTATGGTGGGGTCATGTGAGAGTGAATAACTGAGTTTATTTGGGAGAGTACTGGATGTGGAAGTTTCATGCCAGAAATTGGGAACCCATTAACCTGCTGCGTGCCGGCCACTTCAAGCCCTAAGTGACACCCCGGTGCCGGCCAACTTTTTTTGGGGGGAGGGGGTAAATGATAGACTGTGATGTGAAAAAAAAAAACGAATATGACCATTTAAAAAATCACCGGAGGCTGGAAGTGCATATTTCGTAGTCCCTCCGGTCGCCCGCAGGTGTGAGCGAGCAGTGAATCCCCAGTGGCGTTGAGAGGAAACCCGTTTTCTATGCAAGGTAAACTCAGGTATTCTCGCCAACGTGACTCAGGGAAGGTATAGGAATGGTCTTAACACTTTTCTGTCCACTTCACACCCACAAAAAAAAAAAAAAAAGAAATCTTATTATTTCATAAAGAAATCGTGTTTTTGTGGGAAAAAAATCACTTACTTATGCAACACTACTGTATACATATCACTGTGAATGCATTGTCTTACAGTTACGAGAAAATATGCATAACTTGACTTCACAATGTACAGCCCTTTCACTTACAGTAAATTATTAACAACATGCCTTCAGTATACAAAGACATTACCAGAGTATTTTTGATCATCTCACTGTGAATACATCGTCTAACACTTACGAGAACATACATAAAACTTTACTCCACAAGGTTCAGTCCTTACACTTACGAGAAAATATTTACATGTCATCACTGTATGCAGTACTTATAACACTTTCTGAGCGCCTTTTTTCGTATTTACAACACTTTTTGAGCGTCTTTTTATCGCTCGTCATTACCACACTATTGTTTCTCAATAGTTACCGAGAGTGTGATACTCCTTGAAGCATTGGTATATGCACAGTCCTACATCACACTCAGCACACAAATACTTTGAGTCCCTCTGCTGAGTATGTGGCCTTACAGTGCTGTTTGCACACATGTGACACCTCCGCTGGGGATCCTGACGTGTTCCACTTGGAGGGACGATTTTGGGAAAGTGCCTAGAGGTGAGGTGGAGATGTGTGGCGGTGGTGTGGCAGTGGCAAACAGTACTTCTATCTTCCCCATATTCGCCCACTATTTCCCGCACCAGCTTGCGAATATAGCCCTCGAAGATCTCCTGGATGCCAGTGGTATGTGCGTGGAGATATTGAGAGTTGAGGACAGTGATGTCGAGGAGATGGAAGAATAATTTTTTATACCACTTCATCGTTGGCCTGGCACAGTCAACGCTGGAAATCATGGCGTCTGATTGATCAACTTGTCGCATATTAACATTGTACACCAAGACAGGTTCTGGTTTCCAGACATGGCACTGCCCTTCTGCCCTGTAATCTACCCTGTCTGTGTGGTGTACAAGAGGCCAATGAACAGATGAGAGGAGGAATGTTGTGGTGCCATGCTATTGTGAGGATATTATGTCATTTGTAAAAAACGACCTCGTTTTTCTCCCCACCTTCACCATGTGCTGACGGTCCTTATTTACAGTACCGCACAGACCAGTTTCCTGCAGGTGAAGGTACCTGGCAAGAAGGGGACTTGTTTACCAATTATCGAGGCATAAGACGTGCTGCAATGAAAGTATTCCTCGATCATTGTTTTTACCACAGCCCCTGAGACTCCCAAACTTCTATCTCCTGTGATGTCCGTCTGAGCACCTGTGTGCAGGACTATGTCCTGCACATACCCAGTCTTACAGTAGCACATCACGAAGATTTTGAAGCCAAACCTGTGTCTTTGGCTGGGATATACTGACAAAAAGCAATATTACCTCTCCATAGCACTAGACTCTCGTCTATGACGAGGTCAGGTATGGAGAGAAAGAGGTACGGAATTTCTCTCGAAGGTTATAAAAAAACAGACGTATCATCCTCATCCTGTCTATGTTGTTTGCGTTAGCAGGGTCAAGGGTTTAAAAAAAAATGAAGGCGGCTCAGGATGTACTGAAAACGATTCCTTCCCATCACCTTGCCAAAAAATGGTGTTACCATTACTGGATCCACAGTCCAATACGAGGGAAGCTGATTTTTATTCAATATCCCCATCAAAAGCACAAGCGCTAGGAACACATACATTTCACCCAGGGTCACGTCATGTTCAAACAATCGGCTGTGTCGTGGCTGTGTTGTTCCCCCACGTTCAAATGCAGCAAAGGCGTTGGTCAGGGCCACAATCTTCAACACAAACTCCACAGGAAAGTAGTTCCTGAAAAAGTCAAGCCTACCGGAGGTATGGTGAAGTTCAGGGACACTACACCCGGCCTCATTTTCCTGGGTGAACGGGTGAATGTGAGGGACAGTCACTACCGTCCTCCCACTCCCATGTCATTTCCTCCTCATCATCATCATCGCCTCCGTGTTCCTCGGGCTGTCGGGAAGCATGGGGAAGTGTTGGGAATGGGGGAAGAGTTTCACGTGAGGTGCTGGGTGTGGGGAAGGTGGGAAGATTTTGTCCTGAGGTGCTGGGCTGAGCTGGGTC
The DNA here is from genome assembly GCF_032717465.1 of Coenobita brevimanus. Classification (NCBI taxonomy): domain Eukaryota; kingdom Metazoa; phylum Arthropoda; class Malacostraca; order Decapoda; family Coenobitidae; genus Coenobita; species Coenobita brevimanus. The sequence goes on along the minus strand of NC_136993.1, from coordinate 55,530,102 downwards.
ACGTGGAGGCAAGGGAGAGTGCGGGCGAGATGAGTCACTCTCCCCCAACAATGGAACTTTCCCAAGTCTTGCACGCTTCCTCCTCACATTTTCCTCCCCACGTGGTTAAATCCTTTGCCTCCCCAATCACCCCTCAACTGCAGGACTACCTTCCTCCTCCCTGTCCTCCTCATCGTCGTGATGTGCAAGACGACGACGCGCAGGTGGCCTCCTACCACGTGTTGCCCTAGTGTAGCCCACATACCTGGATTTTCTAGGTGAGGGAATTTCGTCATCACTACTACTTTCCTCCTCAGGCTGGATGTAGTCCTTATCATGCACGTCGTCATCCTCCAGATCACTTTCCCCAGTGTAGGAAACCCTCAGGAGGTCCTGAATCTCCTCGTCAGAGAGACCGCGGCGAGACCACTGCACTGTATGACTGACACAAGCAGAGTGAGGTAGAGCGAGTGTGAGGCGGGAGTGCGTGGGTGTATGGGCCATGCCGCCTGAGGGCAGATAGAGGAAGGGTTGCCCTACAAGCACACCAATTTTTTCGTGCCTAGCTTGAAAATTACGGTCACAATGAATTTTTGAAATCGAGACAGTTTTAAAACAGCACAGGCACTGAGCACTCAATTATGTCAGACTGTTTTAAAACGGCATTGGCACGGGGCAGGTTAATGTCTGTGCTATGACAAGAAGGTAATAGGGCAATTGCCTGTTGAGTCATTGTCGGAAAGCCAATAAGGGTATCTGCTGGATATTTAAGATCATTGGTGATGTGGAATTCAGCAGGAAAAAGTGTTAAGGCTTAATCATCTTGTACCTCTAAAGTGACTTTTCCCTTGACCTGAAGTTCTGAGCCATCCACGCCGCATAGGCGAATGACAGGTGGTTCGATGAGCCCGACCTTTTTAGTTGTTTCCCTAATGTTGTTTAGAGTGGTATCAGAGATCAAATATACCATTGATTCGGTGTCCATGAAGAAAGAACCTTGTGCCCCTTTGCTTCATCCTAGAATAACTAAGCGTAAAGAAGGTATAGGCCCTACCTGGAGAATGGGGTACTTTCTGGTATGGGCGTATCTTTCGCTGTTACGTTACATTCTTCCGATGCAAATGATGCTCTTCCCCCAACTGATGGCTCTTATGGTAGACACTCGTCAGTGGAGTGAGTTGTAATATTCTTGTGATATTTGCATGTAAGACGACGGGATCGCGAATGTGTGCCCTGTCCCCCCTGTAAGTGAAATCGTCTCTGTTTGTGGGCACAACTGGACTCTCGATGACCGAAGTTACCGCAGGGCCAGCACACAACCGAGGATTGTTTGCTCCGACGCTCATTAGATTTGTCACGACCCCTGGTTGGTGATCGGGACTGTGAGTGAGAATGATTAGTAGGTTTCCCTTCCGTAGTTGACTGTGAACGTGAGTAATCTGATGAAATGGCTGATGTGTACTGTACTCTCACAGTACTGCCCACGGAGTGAGAGGCTGAGGTGTGCGTACTGGCATGGCAAGTGACATTCGATCCCGATATCTAATATACTATAGCACTACCCGTGTGTGTGTGTGTGTATTTTGGGCAGCCGATAATACACATTGAAATCACACCAAAATTGGCACAAAAATCGCAAAAAAATCGCAGATGTAAAAAAACTCGGTCCCATCACGATGGAAAAACTTTTACTATATTTAATGAGCTATCACATTTTGACCAAAAAATGCTGCTCCCGGAGCCTGGCATAGGATCCCCATAGAATTTTTTGCCCAGAGGTAGAACTAAATAAACTGTAGCAGTAGCCGTGTGTCTGTGTGTGTAATTCGGACTTGCATTCGGACAACTGGGGTTCCATTCCCAAAGCTACAAATAACACGACCAATTGGTTAGCTGCAAAAAGTCCAAGTGACAATGTTAGACTAGAACAGCATATAAATGCAAGAGCCCTCCGCAGGGGCAAGTGCGAGGGGGGCCCGAAGGGCCCATGAGCACTTCTTCTACTATGGCTTTTGTGATGTTACCTATTTTGTCACCGGGATTAAACCCAATCTGTATGGCAATTTCCCTCTGGTGATTTGTGAGCCAGTTCATAAACCTTAGGTAACCTCATAAATCTCCATAATTGTCTAGTGCAACCATAAACTGCCCATTAACTGCAGTCACCCATTGAGTACCCAGCAACAATTGGTGCATCTCAGAACAGTAGCCGCGTCAATTACCCTTGCATGTTGTAAAGGTAGTTTCATATCTTCTTCCATCCATTTGAGATTAGCCAAACCAGTGAGAGATGCGGCATTTGACAACAAAGCTGAATTAATTGTTGGTGGCATGCATCAAATGTCTGACAACCTTTGCAATCTCCTGCACGAATTGCGGCTCCTGTTAGTGATCTGCCTTGGTGTAGTGGACCCATGAGATAAGAAACTTCTACGTGTTCAGTTGTGATTTGCTGATAACGAAAGTCCGTTTCAACCTCTCTGAGGAAGTCATAGATGGAAACTGTACTGTCCTCTCCTGTAAATTTGGGGCGGTTAGCATCGTCCAAATATATGGACTGGGGAGGTGGGTAGTCTTGATTCGCCATCGTAGGAGGAGGGTGAGGTTACGAAAGTAAGGAAGCAGTCACTGTAGTAAACTGAGATGGTGCATGAGAAGGAACTGTTGTAGCGGCAGTGGTGTGTGTCGGTGTTGGTGGCGGTATATGTGTAGTAGAAGGTAAGGACAGAGGCTGTGGAGAAGGCTGTGTGACTTTCAGAGAATCGGTAGAGGAAGATGATAAAGTATATGGTGTCGATATATCTGAATTAGGAGCAGCAGGGGTAGGATTGGTATACGTGGTAGTAGGTGTGGTAGGAGTAGTAAGAGTAGTCGAAGTACACTAGTAGTTAGAGGAGTTAGGGTATTTTTGTTGTAATATTTGCCACTACGAATATAAGTTACATTATCATCACATACATGATCATTAGTTTCAGTCTGATTCAGTTGGGGAGAGATCTACCCTTTAAAAATAGTCATTAACAGAAGGGGAAGCAAGTGGATAAATAAATAAATAAATGAATAAATGAATGAATGAATGAAAATATTTATAGCATATGAAGAAAAATTATGTTTAATGAATATCAGTGGGAATGAATGCGTTATGTACAGCGAAGTGTGAAGGTAACTGGGAGAAAATGGGGCGAAGTAGGAGTGACTGAGCGAGAAATTCTGAGTGAACGAAAAATGAGGGACAAAGAAAGCAATGAATGAATAGGAGTAGGAGTAGGAGTAGACTGTAGCACCAGTCGAGCAGGGCAGTACTTCCGAGGTGGATGAAAAGCTGATGACAGGGAGTGCTGGAGCTCCCGTTTCATCAGCCCTCAGGACTAGTTCCTGACCATCCCCCTTTGCTGAACTTTTTCAGTGTCTCAGTTACACAGAGAGTAGGCCAGCATGCTCTCCAGTACAAATTTCTCTAACTATCTTCACCAAACTACATGCACAGTACACACTACACTTCCTATTCAAAATTTACCAAAATGGCGTCGTCTTATCAAGCCTCGGAGTCCCCAGGGGGGGGACCATAAATGCCCCCACCATCTGCCCGTCTCCCGGTGACGACTCAAGGTGCCTGGAACCACGGTCTGACTCTCTTCTTCTTCATTTCTGCAACATTCGCGGCCTTTCCTCTAACTTTCGCTCTGTTGAGCACCACCTCTCCTCCTCTAAACCTCACCTTCTTTTTCTAACGGAGACTCAGCTGTCTGAGGCAACTGACAGCAAACCCTTTTCTGTATCCTCCTACTTTCTCTATACTCATTTCAAAGCCAAAGGTGGCTGTTGTGTATATATACGCAACGACTTATCTTGCTCTCGTGTTCCTGAACTTGATTCTTCTGAATTCTCCACACTCTGGCTTCGGCTTTCCTGTCATTCTCTGACTAAATATATCTGTGCTGTTTACTTATCCCCTAATTCTACTGACTATCAAAAATTCTTCGACTATCTTACTTCTACGATGGAACACATTCTATCCATTTCTCCTTTCTCTGAAATCTCCATTCTAGGAGATTTCAATGTTCACCACCACCTTTGGCTCTCCTCTCCTTTCACGGATCCACCTGGTGAACAAGCCTACATCTTTTCTATCCTTAATGACCTGGAGCAGCTTGTACAGCACCCTACCCGTATCCCTGACCGCCTTGGAGAGAGCTCCAACATACTTGACCTCTTCCTCACAACTAATCCTTCTGCTTACTCTGTTAATCTTTTCTCTCCGTTGGGCTCCTCCGATCACAACCTTATTACCTTAACCTGTCCTATCACTCCGGTACAGCCTGTGGACCCCCCAGTGAAACGTCGTCTGTGGCATTTTGGAGCCGCGGACTGGGAGGCCCTCAGGCAGTACTTCTTTGATTTTCCCTGGAATGATTATTGCTTCCATGGCCGTGAGCCATCTGAGTGTGCCTTGCGCATTACGGAGGTTCTCTTGGGCATCGAAGCATACATTCCTTTCTCATATCCTTTGACTAATGCAAGAAAGCCTTGGTTTAATCACGCTTGTTCTAATGCTGTCCGCAACAAGGAGAGGGCCTACAAAAGGTACCGGAGCCAACCCACCCCTGAATCACATCATCTTTACGTTTCCGCCCGGAATCGTGCTAAGTCTGTTCTTCGCTCTACTAAAAATAATTTCATCCATACTAAATGCTCTCAACTCTCCGACTCGAATTCTTCCCGCTCCTTCTGGCATCTTGCCAAAAATCTTTCTAACAACTTTACCTCATCATACTTCCCTCCTCTTTTCTACTCTGATGGTTCTGTAGCTATTTCTTCTACTGATAAAGCAGATCTCTTCGCACAGACTTTCTCCTCCAATTCTACCTTAGACGATTCCGGTGCTGTTCCTCCATCACTTCCCCCCTCTGACTTCCTCATGGCTGACATTAAAATTTCTTCAGTTGATGTATTTTCTGCCATCACTGGCCTCAGTACTAACAAGGCATATGGGCCTGATGGGGTCCCTCCTGTTGTTCTCAAGAACTGTGCTTCTGTGCTTACACCCTGCCTAGGCAAACTCTTTCGCCTTTGTCTGTCAACTTGTACCTTTCCTTCTTGCTGGAAGTTTGCTCTCATTCAGCCAGTCCCAAAGAAGGGTGACCACTCCCAACCCTCCAACTATCGTCCAATTGCTTTAACGTCCTGTATTTCAAAAGTTTTCGAGTCAATTCTTAATAGAAAAATTTTAAGGCATCTTTCCTATCACAACCTTCTTTCCGATCGTCAGTATGGGTTCCGTCAAGGACGCTCCACTGGCGATCTTCTCACCTACCTTTCAGACTCCTGGTCATCCTCCTTTCGGGACTTTGGCGAAAGCTTTGCCATTGCACTTGACATCTCAAAGGCTTTCGATCGAGTCTGGCATAAATCTTTAATTTCCAAACTGCCCTCCTACGGTTTCTATCCTTCTATCTGTGCCTTCATCGCTAGCTTCCTTTTTGGTCGTTCTATAGCCGCTGTTGTAGACGGCCATCGTTCTTCTCCTAGATCTATCAACAGTGGTGTTCCTCAGGGCTCTGTCCTATCGCCAACTCTCTTCCTTTTATTCATCAATGACCTTCTAAGCTGTACATCTAACCCTATCCACTCATACGCTGACGACTCCACCCTTCACCTTTCCATTCGGTTCCCGCAACGCCCATCTCAACAGTTACTTCAACAAGCAAGGGATGAGGCTGTGGCACACCTAATGTCTGATTTGGCTTGTATCTCTGATTGGGGTAAAAATAATATGGTTGTCTTTAATGCATCTAAGACTCAGTTCTTACACCTATCAACCCGACAAAATCTTCCACAGATATACCCACTAATGTTTAATAATATTCAGCTTAATCCTGCATCATCCTTGAACATGCTTGGGGTTTCATTTACTCGGGACTTATCTTGGAAAGATCATATTACATCTCTTGTAAAATCTGCTTCCAAGAGATTGGGTGTGCTAAGCCGACTCCGCTCTTTCTTTACCCCTGCACAATTGTTGACTCTATACAGGGGTTTTATCCGCCCCTGTGTGGAGTACAACTCTCATGTGTGGGGAGGCTCCCCACATACAGCTCTTCTCAATAGGGTGGAGTCAAAGGCTTTTCGTCTCATTAACTCTCCTCCTCTTACTGACTCCCTTCAACCTCTGTCTCTTCGCCGCACTGTTGCATCTTTATCTCTTTTCTATCGCTACTTTAATGGTCACTGCTCCTCTGAACTGTCTGCTTGCATTCCTCCACCTCTACGACGGGCGCGTAGCACCCGTCTGGCAGCAAACTCTCATCCTTTTTCTGTCCAACTCTCTAATGCAAGAGTTAACCGTTACTCCCAGTCTTTCATTTATGCATCAGGTCAGCTCTGGAACTGTCTCCCTCTGTCTGTATTTCCTGCTGCCTATGATCTCCAGTCTTTCAAACGCAGTGTGTCCAGGCATCTCAAAATGATCGGATCTTGAATTTGGCTCTATATTGTATTTTGTTTTTCTCTTGGAGGGAACTATTACTGCGGGCTCATGGCCTTTGGTTCCTTCTTCCTCGCATAAAAAAAAAAAAAATTGATAAAATAATCACAGTCTATAGAGATAGCACACCATCTCTGTAGAAAGGAATCGATTAATTTGATGAGGTAAGAAAATGCATGAAGATGCACACACACACACACACACACACACACACACACACACACACACACACACACACACAAATATTCACAGTATACTTGTGGTAAGATGTGTTTCATTCGAGGCCAGAAGGTAGAGTGAAGGCAAGCCCTTTGTATGAGGCAGCTGCTGGTTACTCCTCCAACCAAAGGCGTTGATTGGGTAGAGAAGGTCGTGACATAACTGGGCGGCACTCAGGTTATGAGCAAAGTGAGAAGCTGATAGGAGCATAAGGGTGGTGTAGCTGTCTGTGAGTGGCCACGCTTTCTGTATGACGTCAGGGCTTGCTGCTAGGGGGAGAACAATGATGCAACGGCGTTTGGCGGTAACTGGGGGTCACCTTCTGTAGTGGGGGCTTGGTTGAGGTTATGAGGATAAATCACTAAGCCCGTGCAGCGTGGTAATGTAATAATGGGTTACATAGGACTGGCAGTTGAGGCAGGTAGTGAGGTTAGTGGTGGAGGCTCACTGTGGATGTGGTAGTGTGGTGGTAGGTGGGGGTTGGTGTGGGTTAGATAGTCCCATAACAGAACCACACCAAATCTGCAAGGATGTTCCCATAACAGAACCACAGGAGAACCACACCAAATCTGCAAGGATGTTCCCATAACAGAACCACAGGAGAACCACACCAAATCTGCAAGGATGTTCCCATAACAGAACCACAGGAGAACCACACTAAAACTGGAAACAGGGCTGGGGGCCGGAGCAGAGATATGCTGTTGTCGTGGGAGATTCAGCAGCGTGGGCAAGGTAGGCAACAGTGTCGAGATTGCCTGCAGAAGACGTGAAATGACATTTATCCCACAGCTGCCACCAAGTGTTAAACCCCACTATCGTCAGTTGTAGGTGAATTCAAAGTCCGGGAGTGGTTTTCTGGTAATACATTAAGCACTGCTGTACACCTCCACCCTCACTTGCCTCAGTTCTAACTGGCTATCCAGCCGGCGTGCTCCTCTGAACTGAGTCTATCAGCAAAATTTGAATCAGGACAGACCATAGATAAGGGATTTGGGGTCACATCGCCCTACTTAGAACACTTATAGACTACTCGTAGAACTTATTTACGACATACTTACATACTACATATTACAAATGGTTACAATTGTAGAGGATGTACCCGGAAATGTAAGAGAAATTTTAGGTTATACTTGGACTAATTTTGAATATGAATGCTTTCGTAAAATGGGTTCAGTTTTCATCCACTCAGGAACTACAATACCTGTTCATCATCTTTTCTAATAGATTATCATTATGTGTTGCTCCGCTATGGCTGACAATTGGACCTATGCTGATATAGCACTTGCTGCTTATATTTAACTAATGAATATACTCCTGATGTTATATTTGAATTTGTAGCCTGGGCTATCGTGCTGCACATTCTTCATGATGGCCTGTTCATACCTAACTGGAATTACATATCTCTCTAGTTATTATGGTGGAAATGTGCATATATTTTGTTTATCCCTACCAGTCCAGGTGTCGATGGACGTACTGGAGCTGAAGTGTCAGAGAGAAACTGAAGGTGTATCGTTGATGTATCGCAGATCGCAGCAGCAACCATTGTTGCTACTGCTGCCCTTGTACATAATCGTAGCTCAGGAAGTGGAGATTAACGTGGGCATCTATTCATAAAATTGTGAAGCGTTGGGAAGCTCGTTGTAGGGTAGGTGCCACTCTGTCTCACTGGCCTCTCTGTCTATCTTGTAACGTTGGTGAGGTGAGTTCTAGGCACTCTTGGTTTACATATTTTATTGTACACAGTTTTATCGAAATGTATTTGACAGCGTAATCTAACATGACGGCAAACCTCCTACCTGGCCCAATCTCCTACCTTCTGCCCTTCATCATACTCTCAGACTTTGGCTATGCCCCCTGAAATCCGAGGATATATACAGATCAGTGGCGATGTAGTGTCTGGTAGATTTCCGTGGGTAGTTTCCATGACGTCAGATAACTAGCTCAATCTGATTAACCTGGTTGTATCATGAAAATCTTGTGTCGTCTGATCTAAAAAGAGATTGAGATACATTATGTGTTAAGACATTTTTGATGGTCTGGGGGCAACAGATTGTTCATATATTTCAAGTGGATTGATATTCCTAGTGAGAAGCTGTGTATGTCTCCAGCAGACACTACATACTGCACATTGTGATATGAGATACTAGTGCCTATGATCATATATCCGTAGCTATTACTTTTGACATATTAATGCATATATATATTATACAGTCAACCCTTGGCTATCACGGGTTTTGCTATCGCGTTTCATGGCTATCACGGACAGGTGAAATGCAACACGATTACCTTTATCGCGACCTCAAATACTGCTATCGCGGACGATGGTCGGCCAGAAACATTCAAATCGTGCGGGCTCCGCCCATGCGCATACTCGCGCCGTGATTGGCGCGACGTCACAGGCTACCCAAGCGCTGATTGGCCCAAGACATGGTTACAGCTACCCATCCTTCCCGCCAAGGTTCAGAGAGAGTCAGCGTTACCAGTCGACAGCAGCTATAGCCGTGAAGACCTATTGTTCAACCACAATGGCCACCAATACCCCATCCAACCCTCCTACCATTGGTGCACGTAACGCGGCTAACCCAGGACGGCAAGTGAGGAAGAAGAAGAACCTGCCTTATGCTCAGAAACTGGAAATTGTGCGGCTGATTGACGGTGGTGAGAGCAAGTGCAGCGTGGGGAAGAAATTTGGTATCAACGAGTCCACGGTCCGAGGAATCTACCAGAAACGAGAGCACATAAGGAAGCACATGGAATTGGCATCGTCAGAGGGAGCCAGCAACGCCTTGCGGAGTCGTAATCAGGTGCTCCTTAAGACAGAACAGTTGCTGGCCAGGTATCTTGATCGGCAGGCACGGAGGAACCAGGCGGTGGAGACACGTGAGGTCATGGACACAGCCAGGGAGATATATGTTGGGGTTGCAAGGAAACTGGCTATTGCACAACCACCATTGTTTGTGGCCTCCAAGGGATGGGTGGATCAATTTATGAAACGGCAACGGATCAAGAACAAGAAAATCAGTGGTGAGGCAGCAAGTGCGGACATGGCAGCGGCTAAGGAGTATCCCGACTTTTTAAAGCACGTGATTGAGGAGGGCCAATATACACCTGACCAAATATTCAACATGGATGAGACGAACTTCTTTTGGAAAACTATGCCCAGGCGGACATTCATCACAGCCAACTCTGCCCACGTACGAGGAAGGAAGGCGATGAAGGCACGGTTCACCCTCTTGTTTGCAATGAATGCGTCAGGAACATGCTGCCTTAAACCAACAGTTATTCATTGTGCTAAACGTCCACGGACCTACAAGCGACAGGATATGAGCAACCTGAATGTGCACTGGATGTCTTCAAAGAAGGGGTACATGTCGGCAAAGCTGTCGCAAGATTGGATGAAGGAGGCGTTCATTCCCTAGGTCAAGAAGCATTGCGCCCAAAACAACATCCGCTTCAACATTCTGTTGCTGCTGGATAATGCCCCAGGACATTCACCTCTACTGAGGGATGCAGACCCTAACGTCAGAGTTGAATTCTTGCCACCCAACACGACATCATTGATTCAGCCCCTGGACCAGGAGGTAATATCTGTGGTCAAGTCTGCCTACTCGCAATGGCAATTCAGGATAATGAGGGAAGCTACCAAGGACGCCCAGCTCATCCAGCACCTAGTGGACAGTGATGGTGATGATGATGATGATGAGGAAGTGCAAGGTGATAGTGAACATGACAGAAAAGTGTTTCTTTACTGGAAAAAGTACAATATTAAGCAAGGTGTGGACTTAATGGTGCAATGCTGGGATGATGTGACAGAAAACAATTCATCACGCTTGGCGAAATATTTTGGAGGGGCTACCTGAGGACCGACGTGGGAATGTGGCAGGTGAGCCACAGTCTGTGCAGGCAGAGATTCAGGCAGCAGTGGAAGAGGCACGGCAAATTCCTGGGACTGGCTTTGCTGACACAACGGAGGACGACATTCGTGACATGATTCAGCCACCCCCTGTTACTGCAGCCGACATCCTAGAGGAGGAGAATGTGGCAGAGGAGGACAGGAGTGAGAGTGGTGAGGAGAACATCGGTGGTGATGCTGGGAGTCGTGGGGGACTCAGCATAGCCAACATAAAGGAAATCATCGACTTGGGTGTAAGGCTACGTCATCTCATCGAGCAAGATGTTAGCGCCAACAGTGAGGCAAATTCTTCGGCGATTATGAAGGCACTAGAAGGTTACCACCAACAATACCATGCCCATATCAACAACCTACAACAACGCCAGATAACAGACTTCCTACGCCGTCGCAACGAGGCTCAGCCCAACCCACAGCCAGGACCATCCCGTGAGCCTCAGGTGGATTCTGAAAATGGAGCTGACGACTTTGAAGGTTTTGAGGGTCCCTTCCAGACTCCTGATGAAGCTGATCAATTCCTAGACGAGATAGAACGTCGGAGGGGTGGCCAGTAATACTCCACCCCAGCCTCGGAACCCCTTCAACCCACCCAAGCCCCTCATCCTCTCCAAAAATGTTAAGTAAAATGGCTTATTACAGTTAATTCTGTTTTATTTATAACTTTATGTACTGTACTGTTGTTAATTTGCAGCATTGGTTTGTAATCCCAGGTATTTTAGTGAAGGAGATGTGAAAATAGGGTAAGGTTGGGGTAAAGTTGGAGGTCGGGGAACCAATTAGAATTTTTCCCATTAGTTCTTAAGTATGGCTATCGCGATTTTGGCTATGGCGGGTCGCCTAGGGTACCAATTACTCGTGATAGCCAGGGGTTGACTGTATATATATATATATATATATATATATATATATATATCACTCAGTCAATCCAAACTGTCGTACGTACAACCTATTTGCTATTACACTTGACACAGTATGTAGAATTATAATATCAATGTACTTGTCAAACATTTCATGTTAAATTAAATACATGGGGTTTGTTATAATATTGTAAAATTTATTATAGCAACATAACTGTGCAAAGAGAGTAACATGAATGCAATATGTAACATAACTGTAACATAATAATTGTACATATATAATGACTATATACTGTATATGTAAATATTCATAAAATAGCAATATAATAGTAATACAAAGGCAAGTCTAAAGTAGTCAGTTTTATATGTGAGGGACTTGCTTTATATATATATATATAATTGCACAATAGAAAATGTATAATAAAAGTAAGACTATATTATCAGTAACCCGATATTTTGTCATTATATATATATATATATATATATATATATATATATATATATATATATATATATATATATATATATATATTTATATATAAAGCATTTACAGTATTTGCGGTGTTTACTCAGGTAATGTTTACTATTGTGAATTGTTTAAGTGGTACATGTAACTTGAGTAATGGTATCTCATCCACTGATTCGAGATGATATATTACTTTATACCATACTGAGTCCTGTCTTTGTGCCTGTAAGATTTCTCCATTAGTAGGGATTGTTTCACCATTGTTGGAGACTGATTCCCTTAAACTTATTGTTGCTACATTCGTTGATGGATTTTGTGATACGACATTTCCTGCCAAATTCACCTTACCTTTTATGTAGTGAATATTTATACTGTAATTATGGATTGTACATTTCCATCGTGCTGTCCTCCCAGAAAGGAGTTTTTCTTCGAACTTACCAATGAGTGGTTTATGGTCAGTATATAGATGAATTTCGTAACCACATGTAAGATCACGAAATTTTTGTAGCGCAAATTTTACTGCTAGAGCATCAAGTCCGTAGCACAATAATTTTTCTTTGCTTCTTATGTTTGTCTGCTGGCAAATGCAATTAGTTGGTATTTTCCATATTTATCTTCCTGCATCAACACAGCACCCAAGCCATTAAGGGAGGCCTCCGTGCAAGTTACGAATGGATTCTTTTAGTTTTAATATGCCAAACAAGATGCACATGGAAGTTTATCTTTTAAATCATTAAATGCTAACCGTTGCTCCTCTCCCCACTGAGACACTGCGTCTTTTATCGGTAGGCAGAAGAATTGTTTTGCTGTATTTGAAAATCCCTGTATGAAAGATCTGTAGTATCCTGCTAGTCCTATAAATTATCATACTTCATCCACATTCGTGGTTCAGGGAAATCCCTTACTGCTTTTATTTTCTCGTCTGAGGTGTGGATACCCTCTAAATCAAGCCTATGGCGTAGGAATTTCATTTCTGTAAAGCAAAATTTACATTTAGATAGGTTAACTTCTAATCTAGCATTGGCTAACTTGTTTAGGAGTTGGTCGAATATCTGTAAATGCTTCTCTATCGTTTTTTTAGCAATTATGGTGTCATCCAGATAAAAAAAAATATATGCCATCACCTAGCATGCCTGATAATACACTATTCATTACCTGCTGGAAAGTGCCTTGAGCTGTACAAAGTCTCATCGGCATCCTCCGGCAGTGAAAATGACCACTGTTTTTAGAGAATGTTGTGTCTTGGAATGATTCTTCATCTAACTCTATTTGGTAACAGCCACTGAGTAAATCGATTGTTGAAAACATGCTACTGTCTGACCCAATATTAACATCACAAATGGCATGGGAAAGTGGTCTGGAATGGTTTCTTGATTATGTTTGCAATAATCAACAACTACCTGCATTTTCCCATTATGTTTAGGTACTTATTGACAGAGTTAGAGAAAGAACAGAGGAATTAGTTGGAGAAGAACAGGGAGGCTTTAGGAAGGGAAGAGGCTGTGTAGATCAGATATTCATTCTTAGATCTTTAGTGGAAAAGTTTCTAGAGAAGGGAAAGAAGTTGTATGCGGCTTTCATGGATTTGGAGAAAGCATATGACATTGTGGATAGACAAGGATTGTGGAAAGTATTAAGAATATATGGAGTAGATGGAAAGTTGTTGAATGCTGTGAAGAGTATGTATGGTGGTGCTAAGGCTGCAGTGCATGTGGATGGTGAACTAAGTGAATTTTTCTCTTTGGAGGTTGGGTTGAAACAGGGATGTGTCATGTCTCCATGGTTGTTCAATCTATTCATGGATGGGGTAATAAAAGAGGTACAAGGTAGGGTAGTGGATGTTGGAGTGGCCCTGGTGAGAGAGGATAGTGTTTGGAAACTCCCTGTACTGTTGTTTGCAGATTATACTGTGTTGTTGAATGACGACGAAGGGGAGCTGCAAGGCTTGGTGGATGAGTTTGGGAAAGTGTGCATGAAACGGAATCTAAAGGTGAATGTAGGGAAGAGTAAAGTGATGGTCTTTGAAAGTGGTGAAGTCAGTGAATGTACAGCGAGGTTGGATGGTGAGGAATTGGAAAATGTGAGTACGTTGAAGTACTTGGGTAGTGTGATGAGTAAGGATGGAGGTTTGGAGGGTGAAGTGCTTGAAAGGGTACAGCAGGGAAGAAAGGTTGCTGGTTCTTTGAAAGCAGTGATAAGAAACAGGGAAGTGAGCATGGAAGTGAAAAAGTTACTACATGACAGTATTGTGATACCAACTCTAACGTATGGAAGTGAAGCTTGGACACTGTTGGAAGGACACAAGTCAAGAGTGAAAGCAGTGGAAATGAATTATTTAAGAGGAGCCTGTGGAGTCACATGGAGAGACAGGCTGACGAATGAGGATATAAAAGAGCATTGTGGTGTGGATGTGGATGTGATAGGAAGTGTTATGAGGAACACACTGAGGTGGTTTGGCCATGTGGAGAGGATGGAAGGTGAAAGACTGACGAAGAGAGTGTATGTGAGTGAGGTGGAGGGGGGAAGAGGGAGGGGGAGGCCGAGGATGAGATGGAGGGATGGGGTGGAGAGGTATATGAGAGAGAAGGGTGTGAGTTGGGAGCAGGGCAGTGAAATGGCTGGGGACAGGACGACGTGGAGGCAATTTGTTTGTGGCCACCCCAAACGGGATTGAGGCGTCTGGCAATAGACAAAGAAAAGTAGAGCATTTCATGGAGACACTGAAGGCTCATTGATACCCAAACTAAAAATTTCATCCACATACTGTTTCGTCAAAGCATGTTGTGACTGTGCAACTCTGTAAGCTGGCATGTAAATAGGTTATTATGTTTTATGTTATTATGGTGTTGTATTAAATTAGTATAGCCTCATTTTTCACCAGGTAATGCGACATTCTGTCCGTGTGTCTGTAGCAAATCCAGTGGATCACGTTCTGTATTAGAATTCTCTGAGTAAAGCAAATGCTCTTTTACGTACTCCTGTTTGACAAGTTTACTACTACTGAAACTTCATGTACAGGAGCTGGAGAAGTCTCTAAGTTGCATATACAAGTTCTTTTCTTAACCTTCACATCTCCAATCATGATGTTAGCTAAAAAGACATTAGTCTTACCCCTGTAGACCGCTTTCTGTCAAAAGTCCATTAATCCTAATGGTCTCTTCTAATACAATGACATTATAATGTCTGAGTCTACTCTTTACTGTGACCTTAATGAAAGATCTTTGTGGTATAATTATATTATAATTAATGCTAGCTGGGTAAATGAGTGAGTCATGGCTGAGTTGTGGGTGAGTTGGTGCTTGACGTGACCTTGAATGAGAGAGACAAAAGTGGTAGTGAGGGGGGGGCTTGTCTAGGTGCCGTTTTTTTTTTTTTTTTTTTTTTATGGGAAATTGTAAGTGAGACTTTTTTGTTTTGTGTTTAATTGGACTAGCAACTTTAGGTTTTTTATAACTGTTGGGTGTAGTATCCAGAGATGAATTTTCCTCTATGAACTCATTATCAAAGCTAATTCCATTGTAATGTGGCATTAACATTATATTTTGTGTTCTCATTGTATTTAAGGCAAGATGCATATTTGCTCTAAATGATGATTTTTTTAAATACGTAAAAGGTACTGGTGAATGATTTGGTGGTCTCTGTGAATTTGATGTCTAACTCAGTCATACCAATTACTGGTATTTCTTTACTGTCCACAGTGTGTAAATCTGAGTCAGAATCTTCCAAAGACATCACTTTCCTTCGGTTTCTTAAAATTCTTTCTGAATCATCTTGTGTTATTAAATTCACTAGTGAGCTTGAGTCTTAAAATAATGAATTTTCTTCATCTTCACATACAGCAGAAACCAAACTGCTTTCATATCCAAAAATACTTATGTTTACTCTGGCTTTAATTGGATGTTTTATGTATTGTTGTCTTTTGTGCTGATACGACCTTCCCCTGACTTGTAGACACATACTAATTTCTCTACTGTTGTACAGTCTGAGTTCCAGTGACTGACAGTTTTGTGTCGCCTACAGTAGGGATCAGACCGTTTTTCTTTATCTCAGTCCTCTTTGCTTTTGATGTAACATTCAGATTTAGTGTGACGTGCATTTGCACATTAATATCATAGAACATCTCTCCAATTAAATCTACGAGGGGATTTACCATTTTCTAGTCTTTCTGCCAGCCAGTGTCTACTCGGACTGTGGCCAGATTCTTGTGCCAACCTGTTGCCCAGTGTGTGGGAATGAAACTTGAACTCAATTAACTGTTTGTTTGTTTGTATTTTGTTGAGAATGTCTCTGGTCATTGCCTGGACTCGATTTACTTATTCCTGCAATAATCTCTGGTAATTTCATCCCTGTCATATTGCCGTGTGATGTGCCAGTCACATTGGCTTTGCTACAGTTTAATTCCACCTTATAAATGAAATCAAGTAAGCACATTCCTGGATTATAAAGTTTTGTTTTTGCGAATTTTAGGACTCATTCTGTCAATTTACATGGAGCAGCTATATAACCAATGATATCAACGACATGTTGTGGACACACATTACCATTACCTGTGACCCAGTTTGAGTAGGCTAGCCAACAGGGTTCTCTTAATGGTGGAAGCGACTGCTGTTATTCTACCCAAATCTGAGCTGTAGTGTGTTTGCCTTAGTAGGTCCACAATTTTATGTAATTCTGGGGCTCAACCACCTAGAAAATTCCTTCCTCCAGAGAACATCCAGAGGAATTCTGTTTTATACTCCTCATATGTTATAGCTATCAAGAGCTTGTCGGATTTGAGCAAATTGCCTACTAGGCAATTCTGGTTGAGAAAGTAGTTTTCTTTTCCTTTTCATATGTTGTCATATTTCTTCTAACGAAATATTGCTGAAATTCATCTGTCGCTGTCTTAAAATTGACTCTGTCATTCTCAGTACATAATATATATCTATATCTATATCTATCTATCTATCTACCTATCTATCTATCTATCTATCTATCTATCTATATATATATATATATATATATATATATATATATATATATATATATCTTTATTTCTATATATTTATATCTATATATATATGTAGGCCGTATATAATTTTCACGAATTTGTACCACCCAGGTTGGCCAAACAGTTCTGGTATTGTTGTCTTCCTACGTATGTCTAGTTTGGTAGGACAACCCTGCATATCTTGTAGTGTAATGATAGGGAAGATGCTTTTCTCCCTGTATTTAGTTACTGTAGATAGTGCTGGCTTTGTTAAAGGTCCTTCGACTTTCGGTTGTACAGCAATGCCATTCAATTTATGGGATGTACCACTAGCAACAAGTGTTTCTTCACGTCTGTCCATGTTGTTCCATGCAGTTGTTGTAAACATATGAGGATGTGCATTTGAAAGAACTGTATTTTCACTTGCAAGTTCTAGCTTCTGAAGACAATGCTATGTCAGTCTCCTCCAGTTGTAAGACACTCTGTGGCCAAGTCTGTTCATGATCTGCATCAGTTCCTTGTTTCCTGTCAAGGACTTAATTGCAAAAGGGAGAACATTCTTATGCAGCTCTGTCCTGCAAGTTGTGATAACAAATACCAGATCACTGCCAAATGAAGTTACCAGGCGTTGGACTCTTGGTGAAGGATTGTCACATTTATTCTCGGCAGTCAGCAATGTCTTCAGGAATTTAGGAATAATGCATTTTTCTGGGGCAGGAAGCCATGTTTGGGGTACATCTTGCACACCGATGATGTTTCTCAACTCCATGACCACTTTGTGATGACATCCTCTTCTGTGACAGCTCTGGCAGCCATGAGATCCTGTTTTAACATGTGGGCTTGTTTGACAAGAGCTCAAATTGATAAACTGTCTTTATAGACAAGAACCTTACACTTCTCATCAGAGACAAAGTTGAGTGATCCAGTGAACTGACTCTCCAATTTTCGGGAGATGTGTTTTTGGTTTGATGATTTAACTTGTGCAATGCCAAGAGATTCTGGGGATTTTTCAAGCTTTGATGTGAGGTCCCTCAATGGTAGAACATCTGGATGTGTTTTTTTTTTTTTTTTTTTTTTTTTTTTTTCCGGCCTATCAACCATTGGGGCCGAAGCCCCTGGTTATTAAGGCCGTGTATATATATATATATATATATATATATATATATATATATATATATATATCTATATAAATATATAAATATATAAATATATATATATGTATATACATTTAAACATATATACATATATATACAAACATATATATATACATACATACACACACACACACACACACACTTCCATGCATACATACAGACACACTTTCATGCAAACGTACATATATATATAATAATTTTAATCTTATTTATTTTTATTTTTTTTTTTGTATTTTTATTTTTTAATTTTTTCTTGGTTTTTTATTTTTTATACCTTATATTATAAAGGAAAACTAATCTAAAGACCCTAAAACTAATCACCTAACAGACAAATCGCTAACCTATACTAAATCCTACAGAGACAAATAGCTAGACCTACACTAATGGTAAAAATACCTCGACTAACAGAACACCATCGACTGCAGATATGTAATGCCTTTCTACATTACATACCTGCACTCATCACCTGGTGACTGTCAGTCGAGGCACAACCTAATATAGGGGACATCAATATATGAAAGGGAACCAGACGAGTCAGGAACATTTCCATATACGTCAGCTGTCGTCCCTAATTAGAATAACTTAAGCAAGATAACATAATGTATTTACATAATTTGTACAAAAAGTGAAGAACCTCGCCCAGCAGACCACCATCGACTGCAAGTGCCCAATACCTTCCTATATTGCACACTTGCACTCATCAGCTGGTGACTGTCAGGCGAGGAACTTGGCTTAATGTAGGGGACATCTATATTTGAAATAGATCGGTGGGAGGAGGAACTATTTAAAATATGTCAACTGTCAACCCTAATTAATATTACAATATATACATATTTACTCTTCATAAAAACCATAACCACGCAGTAAAAAAGTCACATCACTCTGATCAGTTCGGTCTCTCTCAAGAAAGCCATCAATTTATCAGTCATAACAATGTCCCCATCACCCAGGATGGTGGAAAGGGTGAAGGGGACGTCTACCGCGCCGCAGTAATTTATAAGTGAAGCACGTTCACGAATAAATCGCCGACAGCGCAGGATGATATGACTAATAGATAACACCGCATTACAGATGTCACAGTGCGGTGGGAAGCGTCTTTCCATATATGGTTTTATGTGGGTTACAATGGTGGCATTAAGCCGTAACCGTGCCAACACTTTTTCTTCTAGGCGACTAGGACGGTTGGCAGTGTCCCAGTCGCCCAGGTACGGCTTACAAGTTGGAATATTTAGTCTGGTCCACTGACCTTGCCACAGAAGATTTATTGATTTCTTTCCGAGAGATAGACTCGACCGTAGATCACGAGGAACGTCCCAAGTCTCCTCGACTGGATGTGGTAAAAGATCGTTCCTGATGTACATGATAAGCTGCTCAAATACTTGTTTCACCGCCTTCTTTATGATTTGGATATTCCTCAAGGTCTTCTTCCATACTAAATGTGGCTGCACTCTTAATTTTATTTTATTTATTAATTTTGTTGTGTGTGTACAGTCTATAACATGATTTGTCGTAATGTCCTTCTACTGCAGCAAGGTCTCGACATAGTGCTGCAAAAACTTTTTCATCAAGTTTCACTGTAGCTACTTCGCTAACCTTGGCATCAGCTCTTAATCCCAACACTGGGAAAGGCGTTCTCATGAATGTGCTCTTTGCAGAGAAATTCTTGTACCAGTGTCTTTAGCCTTAACAGCAGCACCTTGGTTTTGGATACCCCGATTTGTGATGGCTTCAAAAGCTTTTTCACAGTGAATATACTCCGAAAATTGCGATGATACTGAATCTGTGGTACTTCACTTTCCCCAAGGCTCCTGGCTATCAACAAGAGTGTGGTGTGTTGTCTTATTTCTGCAGCTCTAAGCAGGGTTTTCCAGGACTCCAGACCTTGCAGCGTTGTTAGCTCTGAATTACTGTCAGTGCAATGAATGATACAGCAAATTTTTGCACGTTTCTGCAGTGTAGGATCTTCGTCACAACTTGGTATATTGATTGTAGATATCTTACTTCTTCACTAATCTACACACATGCCTGCAAGGCCCAAGATATATATCTCACATAGCATTTACTAGCCAAACTATAATACGTAAAATATAAAACATTTTAAGATTTATGTCTGTAATCAATGCACCATTTCAAGTATACTGGAAGTCATGTGTGTAATTAAAGTATCTTCACATCCAAAATATTTGCTACATAGCCTACAGAACATAGGCATTTTTCACTCTCTGATGCTGTCAGTACATGTGTGTTCAGGTTACTTTTATGTGTAAATGTTTTGTTACACATATGACTGATATACAGTATCTTTTCTCCTGTGTGAATGGCAAGTAGTGTTGTTTAGAAATTTCTTTTAAAAAAGTCATTAAACAACAAGGCTGGAGAGGTTACCATACATTAATATTTTCATATTGACCATATTAACATTCTGGTACCATTAATGTTTTGCCACCTTAGGCAGTACCAAAATCTGGATTGGGCCCCGGGATTATAGTGCTTGAGAGCGTATTTTCTAGTGTGTACTTTTTCTCTCTTAATGACTATCTGAAGTGATTGCTAAGAATGTATTGCTGAACCATCTGGTATGACGTCCAGGTGATATTTGCAATTTAATATGGAGCCATAATTGCATGAGGCTATACATTATTACCAAACACTCCTTGAATAACTTGTATAACTCTCCTGTATTAAATCTGAAGCATTTATAGTAATAACTTTCCATATTGTATCACTGTGTCCTGAATTCCGGTACTGGGTGAAAGAGGTAATTATATCATATGTTTTTTGTTTTTTTTCACTTACATATATATATTTTGTTTACGGCTGAAATAAGCAATGGGGAATTCAATCCTTAAATTATCTTTGCCAAATCCAATCTCTTCTTACAGATGGACACAAGTTAGTATTCTGTTCTAGCTCCTGCAGGACGATTTTATCAGTGTTAATTATCACTCATTCTTCAAGTGTTAATAACTGCTGTTGCTTTCATATTAAGTCCAGGATATTAAAACCTATTCAGTAAATGTTAGCACTTGTCGATGATTTCACACAGAATAAGAACTGCAGCATACAGAGGATGATTAATTAAGATATATAACCTCCATAATGCATTAGTACTAATTATCACCTGTAATGCTGTTAATTTTTTTTTTTAAATAACAGAACAGAGAAAGGAAAAACAAATGAATTACTGGTGTCCTCTGTTCATAAAATATCTGTAACAGTTAGACTTGAACAGCAGTATGTTGAAGTTTGGAGGGAAACAACTCCGGGGAAGCGAGTTCCAGAGAGATGCAGTTCGGGGAATGAAAGAATTCTGATAGGCAGAAGTTCTGCAGTATGGCTGAGTGACAGTCCAGTCATGAGCGCTGCCACCTGCCTGTGTAGCACGAGGGAAGGCATGGAGAGGTGGCACAATGGATGCAACTTCGTCTGAGCATTTGCTATAGAAACATCTGTAAATTAACGCAAGGAAGGCAACATTCCTTCTTATTTGTAGGGAAATTTTTCACTCTATGCTCTGTCAGTACATGTGTTTTCAGGTTACTTTTATGTGTTTATAAGTAATAGCAGGGTTATTAATAATTCTAACAGCTTTGTTCTGAGTTTTGTCTACTTGTTTTAATGCAACCTCTCCACATCAATTCCACAAGGGTGAGCAGTATTCAAGCTGAGAGCGCACATGACTCTAATAAATTATAACTAACTGCTCGTCAGTGAAGACGTTACGGACTCTGTACAATAATCCAAGTTTCTTTGACTCAATTATTACACACTAACTTCATTATCAAATCCTCTGCTGCTCAACAAGGGTGTGGAAACCTGGCTAATTAAATATTAGTACAGACACTTTCAAATAGTCATAATAAAACACTCCTATTTCTGTTCAATCCTCTTTGCTATGGAGAGGATGGAGAGCGAGAGACTGACGAGGAGAATGTATGTGAGTGAGGTGGAAGGGGAAAGAGGGAGGGGGGAGACCGAGGATGAGATGGAGGGATGGCGTGAAGATGTATATGACATGGGTGTGTAAGCTGTGGGGAGGGGGACGAAATGGCAGGGGACAGGGTGACATGGAGGCGATTAATTTTTGCTTGCGGCCGTCCCTTTACAGGATTGAGGCGTCTGGTTATTGACAGTTAGATAGATAGATAGACTTTTTTTTTTTTTTTACGATTAGACCAAATATTACAGACGTATTCCAAAAGGTTTCGGATGTATTAAGTTTTTTTTTTCTAACTCTAGGCAGGACTGTATGACAAGTGGCATGAGGATATATTGGTGTTGGCTCGGAGGCAGAGTCAGGCAAGAAGGAGGAAGGCAGAGTTACGTGGTGAGGTAGTGGAAGACCAGGATGATTCAGACTCCAACAACACCCTCAGGCCCCTCACCCTCTCGCAGCTGCTGGCACCCATCGTCCTCTTCACTGTCGGAATGACGGTCTCAGTACTCTTATTCCTTGTAGAGCTTCAGCTGCCTAACACATTTTAACTTACAGGTAGATAACATTCCTGGCCCATTATCCCCGTTCTGCACCCTATGTTTTTAAGTTTTCCTGTCATCTGAAAAATTTAATCTTTTCAAACAGGGAAGGAGATAAAGTAGTAGCAAAGTTAAAGCTAAATTTGATCTCTCTAGTTTGGAAACCCTCTCCTGAACATATTAAAATATTCCAGCAGTAGCGAGAATATAATGCAAATGTCGTTCTGGTAGTGTCTGGTTGAACTACTACAAAATTGTCCTTCCTGTCTCATCTTTTAAATAACTTTTGCCTTTCTTGTGCTGGGCAGTTTATTATAGTTATTTGCCTACTTTTCACAATACAGCTTAAGTGACATTGACGTATGTTTTATTATCCTTCTCACGAGAGAGAGAGAGAGATGTTGTTATTGCCCTTCTCCTCTTCCTCCACCTTCTCCTCAACCTCTTGCTCCTCCTCCTCCTCATCTTCTTCTTGTGACATTTGCTGATGGGAACGAAATGGATTGCAATCTGAACTTGCACTTTACTTTCAGTCCATATTCCTTTGGCGGTAAGGAGCCGAGGGACGTTTGCATAAAAACTCTTAAGTCATATGTGTGCTTCTGCCTGCAGGTACCATAGATATTACTGAACATCTGAACATTCAAAACAATATTACTGTTTGCTGGATTTCCCTTTCTTTTAACTCTTTCTTGCACTGAATTTTGTACTGGGTAAAACAACATTTTATTCAAATGAAGAATTTAATAATAATAATCGAATCAGTGTTCAAATCTCTGAGTATTAGAATTTCCTTTAGCTGAATAAAATTCTCTTATTGTAACGTCAGTAGGCAGCCTCAAATAACTTACTAGTCATACATTAGGCTGTAGGGTTAATGAGAAGGATAAAGAAATGACGAATGAGATGTTATCTACCAGAAGCTAAAGCAATCTTAAAATTCTTTGAAGATCAGAACTGTAGTTAAATGCAAGGACAGGAAGAAAAAGACGGCACAAGAATATTGTGTACTAAATACGGTAAAATTTAGTTGAAATGAAAAGTTTTCCTGAATTATATATGGCACTCATCACCATTATCATCATCATTATCATCAGAAGCTTAGAATTCACTGTAGAATTAATGTCTCTCCAGTCTCCCTCCATTCTAATATAATGCTGGTTAGCCTATTCTTTCCTAATCCGATTTAGTTGTGGATTTCTTGTCCCTGTCATATCCCCCTTTTTCTCTCACCTCAGCCTTGGGTTGACACTCCACGTTACCCTAACTGTTGTCAGCTCTGAAAGATATGGCCAGTTTGAATACCTTACTTTTACGTGTTCCTTTGCACAAAATCAGTCCTTGTTTTTCCTTGCAATGAAAAAAGAAAAAGAAACCTAATATTTCCTCTCACTGCTTAATGCGGAAACAAACTGTGTTGTATAAAATAAAAATATTTCACTGGGTGAACTTTTTATGTAGCACACTGGTACTGTGCAAGTATCCATTTCCCTCAAAATCTCTCTCTCTCTCTCTCTCTGGCCTAAAGATGTTGTGTGTGTGTGTGTGTGTGTGTGTGTGTGTGTGTGTGTGTGTGTGTGTGTGTGTGTGTGTGTGTGTGTGTGTGTGTGTGCAGAGACAGACAAACAGATCAATATATATTAAAGAATAGGTGGGTAGATACCATACATTTTTGCCGATAAATTTATGATAGATATGTAAGGATTCTAGCATTATTAGTTTTTTTTTTTTTTTTAATAACAGAACAGAGGAAGGAAAAACAAATGAATAAAAAAAAATAATCCATACACCAGATTTCTGGTGTCCTCTGTTGATAAAATATCTGTAACAATTAGACTTGAACAGCTGTAGGTTGAAGTTTGGAGGGAAAGAACTCTGGGGAAGCGAGTTCCAAAGAGATGCAGTTCGGGGAATGAAAGAATTCTGATAAGCAGAAGTTCTGCAATATGGCTGAGTGACATTCCAGTCATGAGCGCTACCAGATGCCCGTGTAGCAGGAGGGAAGGCATGGAGAGGTGGTACCATGGACACAACTTCGTCTGAGCATTTCCCATAAAAATATCTGTGAAGTAATGCATGGGAGGCAACATTCCGTCTTACTTGTAGGGGAGGTAGTTTATTTGTAATGGCAGGGTTGTTAATAATTCTAACAGCTTTCTTCTGAATTTTGTCTAGTTGTTTTAATGCAACCTCTCCACATCCATTCCACAAGGGTGAGCAATATTCAAGCTGAGAGCGCACATGTCTTATAAATAGCTAACTGCTCGTCAGCGAAGAAGTTACGGACTCTGTACAATAACCCAAATTTCTTTGAAGCGGTTTTAGCAAGTAATCTAACATTGTTAAGTGAGACGCCGAGAATTTCAATGCTTTTGGAGAAGGAAAAAATAGTAGCACTGAAGGTAATATAAGAATCTGGCAATATCTGTCTATTAGTAAATTGTATATATATTTAGTTTTACTAGCATTAAATGAGACAAGGTTGTTTTGTCCCCATTCACTGATCGTAGATAGGTCTTGTTTTATGGAGATGGCTGTACTGAGTTGAGAGTTAGAGATATTAGATTTTGTAAATGGGTGTCTGAGTGTGAATGAACTATGTACTGTTGAGTCATATGAGTGGATGGGATTGTGGGTGACAGATAAGAGATCATTAATATGAACCAGGAACAGGGATGGCGCCAGAACTGATCCCTGCGGCACACTGGCGTTAATTGAGTGGAAATTGGAATATACATCATCTACTTTTGTGTTCATCTAATCAAGTTTCGTTATACTCTCGGTTCCATCCTGTGACAGAGAAACGAACTCTCTTCAAACTAAAATGGCCTTTAATGGGAAACCTTTATGTTATGTATCTGTAATTTGTTTTTGTTTGCTGCCTTTCGAGAAGAATACTGTTCAGGTTATTCTTTTTTCTTCAACAAAGCTATTATGAAAGAAATGAACTATATAACAGTGAATCAGTTTATAATGTATATATATTTTAGACAAGGCCAAATTTCATATTAAGTTTGAAGGTTTTGGTATATTTATTTTTTTAAGGAAATTGAAGATTTCAGGGATGATATAACGTGTCTCAGTACCGTTAAAAGGTGAGATATGAAACCAAATGGCAGAAAAATAAATGTTAAGGTCGAAAATACTGCCCAAGAACAACATTACGAAGTTGCTTCCATTGCAGCAGTGAAGTAGTGAATAAATCACTAGGGGAAGTGACAGCCCTTACCTTGTCTTAGATTCAAGCCGTCCAGTGGTATATGCTAGTGAGATTAATTATATCAATGCACATAATCTAATTGGAAATATTGATAATTCTACCCTTGTAAAGATTCATTCGTACTAATGTCATTTTTTGCATGTTCGGGACGTTGTCTGTTGTTGAGTCAGGACTGTTTGAATACTGGATAAAGACCACCATCCCAAACGTCACCAGCTGTGCCAACCAACCCAGGAAAATACTCATCACCGGACCACTTTCCATGTCCAACCTTTCGATATGAAATTCTCTCTCTCTTTCATTATATATATATATATATATATATACAGTTTATATATATATATATATATATATATATATATATATATATATATGTGTGTGTGTGTGTGTGTGTGTGTGTGTGTGTGTGTGTGTGTGTGTGTGTGTGTGTGTGTGTATGTGTGTGTGTGTGTGTGTGTGTGTGTGTGTTAATTTTCCCTCAACAGCAATGACTATTTTGAATTCAAGCAATGGAGAACAAATCAGCACATTCAACACACAAATAATCTGAAATCATGACAGTGGTCAAATTAACACAATATAGCAACTGAACTGATTATGTCAATAGACATGAATATACTAATATACCCCTCCAATACACAGTAGTCCTGACTCATGGACATGAACATAAATATACCCAGCAAAAAATAAGTTTTTCATGATTATAATGGCGACAAATAGATGATGTATGTTTTTTAAGCACAAATGATTATTATAACAGAGTAGATTTTTTACCACAAGTTTGTATAAGAAATATTGTTATAGGAAATCTTTTATTGTGTTTAGGACGGTTAGTAAATTCAGGTACGATGTCACCTACACTGACATCAAATATGTGTGGATTGAAGTCATTAATGAAAAAGGAAACACAAAAGGATGAATCTTCTCTGATATATCGATGAATAGCAGTGAAGCGATTTCTGCCGAAGGATATTATCGCAGGTTGTCAGTGATGCGAATCTGCGCCTGCTCAACGCTGCCCCAGGCTTCATAAATAGGGAGTTCACTGCTGGACACACCAGTTCGCATACCGTGCTGTAAGGTGCTAGCTGCAGCTGGTGTACTCTAGTATCATCTCATTTTACGGTAAGATTTCTAGTTGATATACCACATTAATTCATATTATTTAGAATCGGCGTGAGGACCATATTCTATGATTATTAACTTAGGGATTTTCTTGTAAATAAAACAAAACAGTCTGGCGCCAGCATAGAGAAATAACAAATGTATGACGGGTCGGAATGGAATATATACTGAATACTAATGATGCTAAGTCCGCAGTGCATGTATGTCCAGGAATTTCTAAAGAGTGTCTTAACAAGAGAGATATCATAATAAAAACAAGAAGTTTACAGCATTGTATAAATGCCTGTAAATTGTGAACATCATCATAATCTTTCATGGCTTTTATTGCCTTGCGATGACTAAGACTAATTATCTCTTTAAATGTGATCCGCACCTAGATGGGAAACCAAATACAGTGTGTGTCCCTCATTGTGTCATTCACTAGCTCTTGCTATACCGTTTTTAAGGATGGGATACATGAGTTATGGGGTGGTGCCGAGGGGTAGGGGTATACTAACGTACATGCCTACACACACACACACACACACACACACACACACACACACACACACACACGAGATATATAGATTGGATGAGTATTAGTCAACAGTGCACCAGTATCGTGCCAGAATATTCATGAATGTGATGCAGAAGGGCTGAGCAGAGTACTGAGCTGCTGCCTGTAGTGGAACGATTTGTAAGCTAGTCAGGTGTCACTTTAGTCCTTAACCATTTGATTTATTTTGGATGTACATATCAAAGGTGTCCTTTGTCCTGTCAACCCGTCATTCCGATGAAGCATTATTCACGATATTTTTTACCTTCCACCTGACAAAATCAGAGGAAGGTATTATCACTGGTGTATCTATGTCGTAGATGTGGGCGCCTGGCAGGGCGTAGAAACTTCGTTTCTGGAGCAAATCTCATAAAGTATTAACTGTAGTCATGAAATTTCACATAATTATGTGTCTTACAGTGAACTGGTGCCTTCTTATAGATAGAATTATTTGTCGTAAATCGTTTTTTCTTAAAACAATGAAAAAGTAAGAATGTGTTGAGATTTTGTTTCCGGAGCCAAACTCAGAAAGTATTACCAATACAGTCATGAAATTTTCACTGAGTCATGTGTCTTATAGTGAACTGGTGCCTTTTGATAGGTAGAATGCTGTGCCTTAGGTAGTTTTTCTTACATATATATAACGAAAAAGTAAAACAAAATAACAAGCAAAAATCCTCAGAAACTTCAATGCACCCTGTGGAAGGAATCCGATATCATTCCCGGAGCAAATATCGGAAAGTATTAGTAGAGTCATGAAATTTTACATAGTTACTGTATGTGCCTTATAGTGAACTGGTGCCTTTTGATAGGTAGAATCATGGAGGTATAATAGAAGGAGACCACACGAGCTGGGTCAGGTGAAGTCACTATCCCATGTGCGCCACCATGTCTGTCCGGGCAGAAACAACCTTGCCATACACCATGTGTTATTGTGTCATTCGGTGGTGAACATTGTCCTGCGATCTGGATCATCATGCCAGTTTCTTGTGCCGCATATGGGTTTACAAATATGTTCAGCAAGACACTGAAGCCTAACACTACATTCAACAGGAACGTAATTTGTATTATGATATATATTTTGGGTGTAGCACAATTTTAACAGTTTATAACTGCTGCATAGACGCTACTCAACAGCAGAAGGCTTGTACTGCCATCTTTGATTCTCTCTTCATTCATTCATAAATATATAGGTGCTGTATTTATGCCACTTCTATAAGACAATAAAGGAAGAGGATACATTATCTGAACAAGTATGATTGCAGACTATGCAAATTGTTGTGGCATAATGTGTGGCAATACAGGAAACACACGGCAGCCTTGTACACCTGGCAGAGAGGCTCTCTCTATGCGGCATTTGCCATGATTTTTTTCCCAGGTAGTTTAGCAGTTATCTTAACTAAGGGAAAAATCAAGTACTGATGGGCAGGACGCAAATGATGATACAAAAATGAATTTAGGTGGAGATAAGGGTGTGTGGCATATTTACCTTTGGCATTGCTCAATGGTCGTACAATAACTCTCCAAAGATATTAAAGCGTTTCTTTTTTCCCATGACATGCCGCTAGTTTTCAGGTCATCAGTCTGAAATTTTATAAGAACAGCTACGGGGTTGGTTAACTCCCTGTACTCATGCAGGTCAACAGCATTCTATTTATTTACTTATATTTTTATCAACTGGCAGTCCCAAGTACCTATATTTGTCATGTCAGTATAGATACTCCCTCCACAAAGGCTTTCAATGCTACCACTGTAAAGTATAGGGTTTCAGATGAAGATAATGATGTATCAACAAAGGATGACTGCACCTACAGTCCCAGTTCTGACCATTTATCGCTCTTCCAAGAAAATTTTTGCTTATATAGCTGTTTATGTTGTATTTCAGCTGCAAAAATCTCTGAAGTGCGAAGCTTGCATGGAGGCCTTAACCCGCCCCATCCCGACCACTTTTCCAACACTGACTCCCCCCAGTCCCGACCACTTTTCCAACACTGACTGTTTTTTGAAAAGAACAATTTTTGGCCCAAACCTCTTTTGGTGAGAAACATCGAAAAATCATAGAGAAATCGCTCACCTGAGGTTAAAAATACTTGATACAGGTAGCAATACCTCCTCACCTTACTGTGTTTTGTATCAGGCTGGCTCCAAAGAAAACGAGTTCTATGGGAGTGTAACCATTCCACACAACTCATTTACGATATTTATTTATTTATTTGGTACGAATTTATATGTAGTAAGAGAGAATATTGGTTTTCACACAGTAATTTAGGCAATATAAGCATTGTTTTGCTCATGAAACACATCAACATACCTGACCTTTTTTGCTGACATTACCTGATCATCATTTCTGACCGTTTCTTCCTCTAATGCAATGTAAAGTTTGTCCTCCACATTGTCATCGATTGGGGAACCACTCTGGCCCTGAATTTCGTACCGTGGCATGACATGGCTTTACTGGCCAGGTCACTGGTAACCGGTGAATTGCTGAGACAATGGCATGCATGGGGGGAGGTCATGCTGGGTAAGGCATTGTCCCTGCCTGGCATCTTGTAGAGGAAGGTGTCCCGTGCATACATGCCAAAAATCACTCACGAAAATTGATAATTGTGCAAATTAGAGACCTTCCAATTGATTCGCATTTATGAATGTCAACGGGATTGGCAGTGACAAAACATGTGGACGTTAATTCACGTCGACGGGACACCGCGGGTTAATGGACACTAATGATTACCTCATAAATTCCTTAATTATGCTGAAGACTACAGGTAGCTTAGTTTGTCCTTCAGCTGATGTTATAAGGGTCTATCTGACATGTGAAGGAATTTTCAGGGAATGAGTATCTGGCACATAGAAAGCATATGCTACACTATCTAGACTAGATTGTTTCAGGCTAGTTACTTCAGTGCTAGAACATTTCACTACCTAAACAATATATCCTAGTCTGTTTGAGCATGTGCTAGAAACTGATCCCTTAAATAATCAAATGTTCTTACTAATTAAAGTAACTGCTGAAAAATACCTGCAGGTAAGGTATCCATATGCAGGTGAGCTGTTCTCAGCAAATCTGACATCTAAAAACAAAACGAATAGTCGGTAAACATACACAAAGCTCATACTCTTTAGTGGCCAGAAGGAATATGCATCTCTTTTATAGGTGTAAGTTGTTATATATTGTACAGTACGTGTAATTTCACCGTAATGTCCCATCTTTATTCTGGTTAGCACAGGGAAGTTTAAGTGAGAAGTCTTTGCTTAATTCTTAAGGGAGTTAAAGGATCCTTCATCTAACCCATCTAAGTACTTAACCTACGTTTAAAATATCTTTAAAACAACGTATTTCACTATGCATATTTCATGTACAGAGTGCACTTTGATATAATTATGAAATAAATGTCAGTGTATTTACTCATCCTATCATTATTCAATCCTTAATCATGACAGTATTTAGGGAGGTACAAGTTCACGGCCAGTCGCGGTCGTCCCTTCTTGCCAGGACTATGATGGCGAGGAGCTGCCAGGCCTGGTTTCACCCACTGTCTCAGTAACCATGCATTCACGCTCCCTCCACACATTGAACCCCATGGGTAGAATGCTGTGTTTTAAGTAGTTTTTTTTTTTAATAATGAAATTGTAAATGGCGTAGATATTTCGTTTTCAGAGCAAAACTATGACACTAGTAATTCTACCATAAAGAAATTTTCACATAATTATGTGTCTTATAGTCTATTGGTGCCTTTGATAGATAGAATGCTTTGTTTTCAATAATTATTTTTTTAATGATGAAAAATTACGTGACAGCAAGTGGGTTGGCGGAGGGTTAGTGCCCCTCCCCGGAAAACAACTAACTAAAAATACGAACAAGAAGCCTCGGACCAGGACGGACAAAAAGATGACAACTAAGGACCGAACAAAAGACATGATACGGATGGCGACATGAATGTAAGAGGTGCAAATGATGAGGTGAAAGAGAGAGAGAGATTGTCCAGGTGCTTGAGGGTGCGAAAATGGATGTATGCGGATTAAATGAAACTAAATGATGAGGTGAGAGTGTGAGAGAATCGGAGTATGGATGGGGTATAAGTGCAGGAGTACGTGAGAATGAGAGGGCAAAAGAAGCAGTGTGTGTTGTTGTGAATAACAGAAGGAAGGAGACCATAAGAGACTATGGATCAGTTGGCTCAAGGATTGTGTGGGTAAGATTGAAAGTTGGACTACAAGTGTGGGCGATTGTGTGCGTGTATGTGCCAACATGAGATTGTGCAAGCAGAGTGAGAGAAGAGTTCTGGACAAATGTGGAAGTGTCCATGGAGAAGTTTGAAAGGAATGAGAGAGTGTTTTTGGTGATATGAATGGTAAAGTACTGTAGGGAATGCGAAGGTGGATGGAGCAGTTGGTGATAGGGTGTGCCTGCTGAAATAGATGAGAATGGCAGTGCTTTAGTGGACATTTGTGCCGGAAGGGGGGCTGGTGATAGCCACAACCCTCATCAGGCACAAAATGATCCACAGGTAAAAATGGCAAGTGATGAGAAGGGTGGATGGTGAACTGAATGAAAGGAAGGCAATGATTGATTATGTGTGTGTGGATGAAAGGATGCTAAGATGTGTAATGGATGCAAGAGCATATAGAGGTTGGGGGAGTGGACTTTCTGACCACCATTTGGTGGTGGTCAAAATTAAGGTCCAAGTAAAATGGAGAAATAGAAGAAGGGAAGGACGGGAGGAAGGAGTAGATGCAAGGAGAGTGGAAAGGTTACAAGAGGATGAGAAACAGCATGGTGGAATGGAGAGGTGAGACAGGCTGTGGCACAAAAGAAAAAAACATATAATGAATGGATGAGAAATAGGGGGGTGGAAGAAGTTGACAGACGGAAGAGAGAGTTATATGTAGAAAGGAAGAGGTGAAAAGATTAGCGAGAGTAAGAAGAAGTTGGATGAGGAATTTGGAAGGAATATGAGTCAAATGGAGGGAATGTAAAAAAATGTTCTGGAAAGAGGTAGAGAGAGTCACACAGGGTGGTAATGATGTTAGTAGGGGAGTGAAAGATAAAAATGGTTGATTACTAGTTGAGAAGGGAGAAAAAGTGAGCAGATGGAGAGAGCACTGTAATGAATTGTTGAACATAGAGAATGAAAGTAATGCGAGTATCAGTGGCTGGGGAATGGCTGGGAGATAGGAGGCGAGAAGACAGGAAGAAATCAGAAGGATGGAAGTTGTGGAAGCAATGAATAAAGTCAAAATGGGGAAAGCCCCAGGAATTGACAGTGTGTGATGAAATGCTGAAGCATGGGGGAGAGATAGTAGTAGAATGGATGTGGAAGATGTGCAGATTGGCCTAGGAGGAAGGTAGAGTCCCAGGGGATTGGAAGTCAGGTATAATTATTCCCTTGTACAAATGGAAAAGGGAAAAAAGAGTGTGTGGTAGTCATAGGGGCATTTGTCTTCTTAGTGTAATAGGAATAGTATACAGTAAGTTACTTACTGACAGAGTTAGGGAAATAACAGAGGAATTAGTTGGAGAAGAACAGGGAGGAATTAGGAAGGAAAGAGGTTGTGTAGATCAGATATTCATTCTTAGATCCTTAGTGGAAATGTTTCTAGAGAAGGGAAAGAATTTGTATGCGACCTTCATGGATTTGGAGAAAGCATGTGACAGGGTGGATAGACAAGGATTGTGAAAAGTATTAAAAATATATGGAGTAGATGGAAAGTTGTTGAATGCTGTGACGAGTATGTATGAGGGTGCTAAGGCTGCAGTGCATGTGGATAGTGAACTGAGTGAGTTTTTCTATCTGAAGGTTAGGTTGAAACAGGGATGTCTCATGTCTCCATGTTTGTTCAAATCTGTATATGGATGGGGTTATAAAAGAGATACAAGGTAGGGTAGTGGATTTGGAGTGACCCTAATATGAGAGGGCCTTATTTGGAAACTCCCTGTACTGTTGTTTGCAGATGATACTGTGTTGTTAAGTGAGGACGAAGGGGAGCTGCAAGGCTTGGTAGATGACTTTGGGAGAGTGTGTGAGAAACGGAATCTAAAGGTGAATGTAGGGAAGGGTAAATGGTCTTCGAGAGAGGTGAAGTCAGTGAATGTACAGTGAGGCTGGATGATGAGGTAATGGAAAATGTGAGTACGTTTAAGTACTTGGGTAGTGTGATGAATAAGGATGGAAGTTTGGAGGGTGAAGTACTTGAAAGGGTACAACAAGGAAGAAAGTTTGCTGGTTCCTTGAAGGCAGTGATATGAAACAGGGCAATGAACATAGAAGTGAAAAAGTTACTACATGACAGTATTGTGATACCAACTCTATCGTATGGAAGTGAAGCTTGGACGTTGTTGGAGGGACACAAGTCCAGAGTGAGAGCAGTGGAAATGAGTTATTTGAAAGGACCCTGTGGAGTCACATGGAGAGACAGACTGACAAATGAGGATGTGAAGGAGCGTTGTGGTGTGGATGTGGATGTAATAGGAAACGTTAGAAGAAACACATTGAGGTGGTTTGGCCATGTGGAGAGGATGGAGGGTGAGAGACTGATGAGGAGAGTGGATGAGGAGAGTGGAGGGGGAGAGAGGGAGGGGAAGGCCAAGGATGAGATGGGGGGATGGAGCTGAGAGGTATATGAGAGAGGGGTGTGTGAATTGGGAGCAGGGCAGTGAAATGGCAGGGGACAGGGTGACGTGGAGGCAATTTGTTTGTGGCCACCCCGTATGGGATGAAGACGTCTGGCAATAGATAGGAAAAAAATCCATCCATCCATCCATTCATCATCCAATCCTACATTACCCCATGAGAAGCATAGGAGCCCGGAGTTAGGCAGTTTGTCCCGACATTTAAGATGAGAGTGATCAGCCTCACCCATCCCTGATTGGTATTACATGAGCAATCAACCCCAACCACCCCTAGGATATAAACCTTCACCGGCTCAATCCGATTGGAGTGCAATAATTATCCACTAAACACCAGGCGCCAAAATTTGGTTGTATGGTTACCATGCGGCGTAGCAAATGGTTTCCTGGTGTACAGGAAACCGTTTGGCTTGTCACTCAGTGTAGAGTCACCCACAGGCAGAAGGAAGAGGAAAGCATGAAGGAAAGAAAGACAGAAGTGGGAATGTAAAGTTACTCGTAGGCAGAAAGACAAGGAAAGAATGAAGGAAAGGAAGACAGAAGAGGATGAAAGGAACGAAGGATGGAGAACAGGAAAGGGATTTATAATTATTCTTAGAGATTTCAAGGCACAATGCTCAAGAAATCTGGAGGGACCAGGTTATGTTTACCTTGGATATACTACTGAAATTTTTAAATCTTACAGTCTATGCGTTATTGAGGTGGGGGGTGGGGCTGATGGCCGTTATGCTCTTGGTTGGGTGTGCAGGGAATTGGGTGGTATGTGCCTGGTGAGATAGAGGGTTGCAACAGCTTCGACCTACAGACGATTTTATGCACCTCATGAGATTTTTTTTTTTTCTCAAGGAAACAGACACCGGCTTCATTAAACCCTTCAGTACGACGACCATTTTTTTTATTTAATCCTTGGTACTGCCAGACTACGGTATTCTATTTAGTTATGTAAAGCTTTCTATTATAGAACTCATTTCGGCTATGTCTAGTACTACCAGCTAGAAAAATTCAACCCTAAAAGGAATAAAATCGTCTAGAAACGGCTACAAAAACACAGAAAATACGCTGTCGATATGTCTGGGTTAAACATTTCAGTATAAGAGATTTGTCCCAAGTTCAACCAAATCGTACAGAGGTAACGAGAACACACTGTGAAGATGTCATCTGCCTGAATCAGTGAATAATATCCTTGTTACCACCAGCCGCTTTACCAGATTAATAGAAATAATTTTTGGTGTAAAGATTAAAGTATTTTTCTTGAACCCATTAACTCATGCCTCTCTCTCTCTCTCTCTCTCTCTCTCTCTCTCTCTCTCTCTCTCTCTCTCTCTCTCATATTGCATAGTTTGCTACTGTCAGAATCAGAATATTTTATTCACTTAATATTTCAGCTCGAGTACGTCATTTTTCGTTTAGTATTATTGCCATCAGGCGCCTTTACTCAGATTGGTAGATTTCTGGTTGCGAAGGGATTATAATTTAACTTTTAATCATCCTATTTTTCTCTGCTCCATCAGAAACATAGGCGTCACGGCCTAGGCTACTTAATTCCGATGTATGAGGGGAGAGACACCAAACACTGCTCATTCTTTCAACAATAGTAGCTACGAGAATAACCCGAAGTTTATCTGAAATGTGATCCCCGTGGACTGGAGGCGGAAGTCATTCAGCTCCTGCTGTACACCATACTCCTTTGGGGAGAAGGAGAAGGAACCGTTTCAGCCATCGAGGCGGTAGCCGAATCGGTAGAGAGGCGACCAGCAGCCCTAATAGACCAAGGCTCGAATCCTGGCTGGGGCAGGGTAGAGTCTATGGATTTGCATTTCTCTAAAGCAGACTTTAATGATCCACCAAAAGATCCTATGCCACGCTGTAAAAGTACCCCCGCAAACACCAGTACACCAGTACTGTACATGACAGTCCTAGTACGTATTCGATATGGACAGTGGATGTTATCGCCGAAACAGTAACATGTGGAGATGTAAGGGTGTAGGAGGACTATTAGGCCTCAGGAAACGGGCTGTGAAGCCTCTGCCCAGTGTCGGGCACAAAAAAAAATAACGTTGCTACCCAGTTATATCGATGCCACCACAGGAACCCAGCACCATTGCTCACCCTTATGTTATACTTTATGAGTAATATACCCTATCGATCCCTCAGATGTAAATGCCACAAGGTGTCCGTAGACTACAAGGACTATAAACAAACTCCATCAACGTCCTTTAGTAAAAGTCACCAAAAAGCCGAAAGTAAATTTTTTGGTGGTAGCACAATACTCTTTTCAATTTAACTTCGCCAAAATTTTTGTCCTGTTGCGGCTTAGTTCATATAGTTCTGTGGTCGAAAACAACACAGGTACTACGTCTCTACATACTTTTGACAGCACTTCGTCATGACTAGCATGATACTGTATTATTAATCTGATGTTACAACTTAGCATTTACTCAGAAGAGAAGACAATTTTAGGCAAAGTTTGAGTAAAATGCGTGTAATATAATAAAACATCATTTAATTGAACACGAAAAAATAATCTCTCGCATCAGCAGAGTTAAGCTGGCGCCTGTGAGTGTGTCAACAACCCAACATTTCAGTGGCATAGGAGTCTTCGTAGCACCCTTTTTAAAGCGAGGTATTATGTGTATTATATCTCAAACATCTCTCTTCTTCACGTTATTTTGATCTAAATTTCATTACCGATAATATACAAGATGATTAGGTGTACAGCGCAGAATAAATCGCAAGAGAAATAGTGTTACTAAAACAGCAAAGCATACTCAAATATTTCTCTTCTAAGGTAGAGAAAAATAAGAAATAAATCTTTTAGACGCCCTTGCACTACAAGATTTAACTGAAGTATGGGCACACTTATACTAGTCACATATATATATATATATATTTTTAAATTCATCCATCTATTTTATATTCAGTCCTTCGTTTCCTTTTGCAGAGCGTAGTGCCCAGGGATAGACTAATCAGTTCAAATATGGAAGCGGTCAAGTCACCATTCCCCTGAGTGGTGCTACATGAGTCATATATCCCAAACTTAACTAGTCCTTGAAATCTTATGGGTACACATCCAGTCTGAACATTTTAACTCACTAGAGCACCAGGCGACTAACTATCGGTTATATGGTTACCTCGCAGAATAGTAAACCCTTGCCAGGAATGAAAGAAATCAATATTCATGTAACTGCATGTGCATGGAATGAAGGAAATCAGTTTGCTTGTATCTGTTTCTACATGGAGTGAGACAAATCAATTGATTATAATTCCTTTACGGTGGAATGAAAAAAAAAATCAGAGTGTTTGTAACTGCTTGGAGGAGAAGTAAACAAAATCAGTTTACTTGTAACTGCTTTTCCATGTAGTGTAGGAAATCAAAATGCAGGTACTTGCTTGTACATGGAGTGCAAGAAATCACTTTGCTTGTAACTCCATGTACCATCACATAAATAGAAGAACACCATGAAGTGAGTGGATGGTGAGTGCATTTTTTTTTCTTTTCCAAGAAGCGAGGACATCCATAATCGTCTCGACATTCATCTGAACAATTTACATTACCGTGCAAACTTATATCAGTATGTGAGGAAGAATAAGTCTGAGCATGACTTTCCCTCCGTTGAGAAGATCTGGAGACTAATATTGACACAGATGCAGGCAATTTTTTTTTTTTTTCCAATGTTGGAGCAATAAAACTTAATATTACAAAGTTTTTCCTCAGTGTTAGAACAGTAAGATTTCTTAATACAGATCCTTTTCTTGTGTTACATCAGTACAGTTTCTTAATACATATATTTTCTACAGCGCTACAGCAGTACAACTTATTAACACTAATGCTTTTCTTCACTGCTAGAGAAGTGAAAACTTATATCAAACGAGTGCAAAGGAGCTTAGACAATCGCTGGGTCATTTTAGACTGATATTAGATACGGTTGACTGGGAGGTGATGATCAAGTGCTTAGATGAGTGGTTTGTTGTGCGAAAGTGCCTTAGTTCACACCAGGCTGGTATACGGGAAAATACTGTTATTTAGAATTCTGAGAGAACAAGATTCACTAGCACATCCTGAAAATAGTCCAAAATAATAATATTCTAGATCTGATATCAATATGGACGATGAGTGCCGAAGTAATGTCATGGAGTCAGCGTCTTACAGGACTTCTTAACTTCATGGAGCGCAGTCGAATCTATGCCTACACTTGGCACATACAAATAAAGTCAAAGAAGGTTCCAACAGTATCATTGCACTCTCAATACACTTTGCAAGACGCAGATAAGCAGGAGATGGGGACAGTTTTTCAGAAAGTGCAGCCCAGTTCTTTTTTTTCACCTGTCATCTATTCTTTTGCTGCTCTGTCAGGGGCTAGGGGCCCAGAGCTAAGGCATTGCCTTTAAGGGAAGGGTGACCAGCCTCACTTTCAAAGAATAGTATCATATGAGCAAAAACCCCAGTCTTCCCTCAGGCATAAACTTTTACGGGCTCCATGAAGTTGAAGTACCTTAGCCCACTAGATCACCAGACGTCATTTACTTATACTGTTATCTCTCACTGTACATGGAGTGCAAGTTTCAGATTTACCAGAAACCATCTGCCTCGTCTCCTAGCGCAGAGCCAACTTAAGGTTGCAGTACATTGAGTGAAGGGAAGGTAAACGTCTCCGTTTTGTTAGTACCATTGCCTTTACTTTCCCGATGTTAATCTTCATCCCTAGCTGTTGACATGCTTCCACTAAACCAGTGGTTCTTAACCTTTTTTGAGTCACGGACCCCTTTGAGAATCTGGTGAATGCTATGAACCCCTTCCCTACAAAAATGCACGTAAGCACAAACACAGCATTTTGGATGCAATGAATGTACTTTATTTTATTGAAAACTACTTCACGCAGTGTATGACATGCACAAAGTATAAAACAGGCTTTTAAAGAATTATTTTATTACTCTTTTTCATGCAAAAACTAATGGCCACTCGATGAAAAAATGAAATACATCCAACTTATGTAAATTAAACAAAACAAAAGTTTAATTCTGCTCAAAAGTTCATTTCAACGAGAGGGTTGTTGTTGTTTGGCTTGAACAAGATGAAACTGTGGAGTGGTCTTTGACAAGGAAACACTTACGTCATCGTTGACATCCAGTTGATTTCGACTGTTCGTTTTGATAGAAACAAGTGCTGAAAACCCTGACTCACAAAGGTAATGTAGTAGCAAACTTAATCAAAGCACCCATAGCTCGCATTGCCAGACGAGGGTAGGCTTGTGTCAACAAACACCAGAATTCAAGACTTTTTTTTTTTTTTTTTTTTTTTGCAGCTAATGCTACCAAACGGCATCACGCAATATCGCTAAATTGTTCTCAATTATTCTGACCTTCACGGACCCCCTGAAGCCCATCCGTGGACCCCCAAGGGGTCCATGAACCCCAGGTTAAGAACCCCTGCACTAATCTATCCACCAGTTCTTGCAGATTCTGTTCCCAATTCGCTACAAGTACTGGGTCATCAGCATACCCCAGATTATTAATGTTCTTACCACCAACCTTGAACTCTTTCAATTTGTCCATTACAACTTGTCCGTATAAAGAAAAAAAAAGTCTGGCGACAGAACACGTCCCTGTCGTACTCCTCTTTTTATAGTCACCCACTCCGTCTTCTCTCTGACTCTAACAACAGTTTTTTTTTTTTATTCCAGCACAGGATTACAGTGATTCTTATATCATTATCTATCCCAACCATTCACAACATTCTCACCATCTCTTCATGCCTCATGGTGTCAAAGGCCTTTTCAAAACCCACAAAACACAAGCATAAATCCTTCTGTACTTCCAGAGATCTTTCTATCAACATTCGCAATGCAAAAATATCATTTCTAGTGACTATGCCCCTTCGAAATCCATACTGCTCCTTTGCCACATGGCTATTTATGTTTCGTCTTATTCTTTCCCCTATCACTCTTAGCAATACTTTCCCCATTTAACTCATCACACTTATGGTTCTATGCTTATCACATTCCAGTGCGCCATTTTTTGTTTTTTTGGTATGGCCACAAAAACACTTTCATTGATTCTGGGATGTATCCGGCATCATATATTCTGTTTGCCAAAGTGGTTGTTTTTTCTAATCCAAATTTTCCGGCTGCCTCCCTCCTCTCCTTCTGCTTTATTCTTACCCATAACTCTTATAGCTTTCTGAACTTCTTGTTTTAAAATGACTGGTCCGCCCATTTCACCGTCAATCTCGGGCTTGACTCCTCTCTCATCATCATAAAGCTCATGAATATATTCCTTTCATCTCTTAACATTGTTTATCCATTAAAATGCTTCAATTTTTATCTTTTATTACTGAACTTCTAGCATTTCTTTTTCTTCCACTTAACTCTTCAATAACTTTATACATCTTCCTAGTGTTAGTTCTCTGTAATATTTCCACTTGTTGGCATTTTTCATTTAACCTTTCCTCTTTCTTCTGTGCATTTTCTTTTTATTTCAACATCCAGTTCTCTATATCTACTTTCATTATCTTTTTCTCTTCTCCTTTCCTCCATTATTGCTAAAATGTCATCAGTAATCCACTGTTGTCTTCTTTCATGTTCCTTTTCTGGTACGGTTTCCCCCACTGCCTGCAAAATAGCCGTCTGCAAGTGCTTCCACTCCTGTTCAATCCCACCTTCATTCAGCTTTTCTCTGCTTAGTATATCGTACCTATTTCTCAGTTTCTTTTCTCCATTCCAAGATAACTCCACTCTTTTCTTTTGTGCCTCATTTTTCTTTCGATTTTCTTTAGTTTAAAGGTTGCTACCAGAGGAACATGATCACATGCAATACAACAAATTGCTCCCGGGTAGGTCTTTACATTTTTATTTTTTTTTTTTGGTGAGGAAGAAGGAACCAAAAGCCGCGAGCCCCCAAAACTGTTCCTTCCAAGAGAAAAACAAAATACAAGACAGAGCCAAATTCAAGATCTGATCATTTCGAGATGCCTGGACACACTGCATTTAAAAGACTGGAGGTCATAGGAAGCAGGAAATACAGACAGAGGGAGACAGTTCCAGAGTTGACCAGCTGCATAAATGAAGGACTGAGAGTAATGGTTAACTCTTGCATTAGAGAGTTGGACAGAAAAGGGATGAGAGTTTGCTGCTAGACGGGTGTTACACGCCCGTCGTAGAGGTGGAGGAATGCATGCAGACAGTTCAGAGGAGCAGTGACCATTGAAGTAGCGATAGAAAAGAGATTTTGATGCAACAGTGTGGCGAAGAGACAGAGATTGAAGGAAATCAGTAAGAGGAGGAGAGTTAATGAGACGAAAAGCCGTTGACTCCACCCTACTGAGAAGAGCTGTATGTGGAGAACCTCCCCACACATGAGAGTTGTACCCCACACAGGGGCGGATAAAACCCCTGTATAGTGTCAACAATCATGCAGGGGTTAAGAAGGGACGGAGTCGGTTTACCACACCTAATCTCTTGGAAGCAGATTTTACAAGAGATGTAAAAAGATCTTTCCAAGATAAATCCTGAGTGAATGAAATCCCATGCATGTTCAAGGATGATGCAGGATTAAGCTGAATATTATTAAACATTAGTGGGTATACCTGTCGACGATCTTGTCGGGTTGATAGGTGTAAAAACTGAGTCTTTGATGCATGAAAAACAACCGGATTATTTTTACCCCAGTCAAAGATATGAACCAAGTCAGACATCAGATGTGCCATAGCCTCATCCCTTGTTTGTTGAAGTAACTGCTGAGATGGACGTTGCGGGAACTGAATTGAAAGGTGAAGGGTGGAGTCATCAGCGTATGAGTGGATAAGGCTAGATGTACAGCTTAGAAGGTCATTGATGAATAAAAGGAAGAGAGTTGGTGATAGGACAGAGCCCTGAGGAACACCACTGTTAATAGATCTAGGAGAGGAATAATGGCCGTCTACAACAGTGGCTATAGTAGGACCAGAACGGAAGCTAGAGATGAAGGCACAGATAGAAGGATAGAAACCGTAAGAGGGCAGTTTGGAAATTAAAGATTTATGCCAGACTCGATCGAAAGCCTTAGAGATGTCAAGTGCAATGGCAAAGCTTTCAACAAAGTCCCGAAAGGAGGATGACCAGGAGTCTGAAAGGTAGGTGAGAAGATCGCCAGTGGAGCGTCCCTGACGGAACCCCTACTGACACTCAGAAAGAAGGTTGTGATAGGAAAGATGCTTTAAAATTTTTCTATTATGAATTGACTCGAAAACTTTTGAGATACAGGTTGTTAAAGCAATTGGACGATAGGTAGAGGGTTGGGAATGGTCACCTTTCTTTGGGACTAGCTGAATGAGAACAAACTTCCAGCAAGAAGGAAAGGTACAAGTTGATAGACAAAGGTGAAAGCGTTTACCTAGGTAGGGTGTAAGCACAGAAGCACAGTTCTTGAGAACAACAATAGGGACTCCATCAGGCCCATATGCCTTATTAGTATTGAGGCCTGTGATGGCAGAAAATACATCAGCTGAAGAATTTTTAATGTCAGCCATAAGGAAGTCAGAGGGGGGAAGTGATGGAAGAACAGCACTGGAATCGTCTAAGGTGGAATTGGAGGAGAAAGTCTGAGTGAAGGGATCTGTTTCATCAGTAGAAGAAATAGCTACAGAGCCATCAGAGTAGAAAAGAGGAGGGAAGAATGATGAGGTAAAGTTGTTAGAAAGGTTTTTGGCAAGGTGCCAGAAGGAGCGGGAAGAATTCAAGTTAGAGAGTTGAAAGCATTTAGTATGGATGAAATTATTTTTAGCTGAGAGAAGAACAGACTTAGCACGATTCCGGCAGAAATGTATAAATGATGCTATCCAGGGGTGGGTTAGCTCCGGTACATTTTATAGGCCCTCTCCTTGTTGTGGACAGCATTAGAACAAGCATGATTAAACCAAGGCTTTCTTGCATTAGTCAAAGGATATGAGAAAGGAATGTATGTTTCCATCCCTGAGAGAATAACCTCCGAAATGCGCAAGGCACACCCAGATGGCTCCCGGCCATGGAAGCAATAATCATTCCAGGGAAAATCAAATTAGTACTGCCTGAGGGCCTCCCAGTCTGCAGCTCCAAAGTGCCACAGACGACTTTTCTTTGGAGGGTCCACAGGCCATACCGGAGCGATGGGGCAGGTTAAGGTGATAAGGTTGTGATCGGAGGAGCCCAAACGAGAGAAAAGATTAACAGTGTAAGCAGAATGATTTGTTATAAGGAAGAGGTCAAGTATGTTGAAGCTCTCTCCAAGGTGTCAGGGATATGGGTAGGGTGCTGTATAAGCTGCTCTAGGTCATTAAGGATGGAAAAGGTGTAGGCTTATTCACCAGGTGGATCAGTGAAAGGAGAGGAGAGCCAAAGGTTGTGGTGAACATTGAAATCTCCTAGAATGGTGATTTCAGGGAAAGGAGAAATGGACAAAATGCATTCCTTTGTAGAAGTAAAATAGTCAATGAATTTTTTATAGTCAGTAGAAGTAGAAGATAAGTAAATAGCGCAGATGTTTTTAGTCAGAGAATGACAGGAAAGCTCAAGCCAGAGTGTAGAGAATTCAGAAGAATCGAGTTCAGGAACACGAGAGCAAGGTAAGTTGTTGCATATATATACACAACAGCCACCTTTGGCTTTGAAATGAGTATAGAGAAAGTAGGAGGATACAGAAATGGGTCTGCTGTCAGTTGCCTCAGACAGAGAAAGGACATATCCTACTGGAGTAGACTGTAGCACCAGTTGAGCAGGGCAGTACTCCCGAGGTGGATGGAAAGCTGATGACAGGGAGTGCTGGAGCTCCCGTTTCATCAGCCCTCAGGACTAGTTCCTGACCATCCCCCTTTGCTGAACTTTTTCAGTGTCTCAGTTACACAGAGAGTAGGCCAGCATGCTCTCCAGTACAAATTTCTCTAACTATCTACACCAAACTACATGCACAATACACACTACACTTCCTATTCAAAATTCATTTAAAATGGCGTCTCTTCACCAAGCCTCGGAGTCCCCAGGGGGGGGGGACCATAAATGCCCCCATCATCCACCCCTCTCCCGGTGACGACTCGAGGTGCCTGGAACCACTGTCTGACTCTCTTCTTCTTCATTTCTGCAACATTCGCGGCCTTTCCTCTAACTTTCGCTCTGTTGAGCACCACCTCTCCTCCTCTAAACCTCACCTTCTTTTTCTAACAGAGACTTAGCTGTCTGAGGCAACTGACAGCAAACCCTTTTCTGTATCCTCCTACTTTCTCTATACTCATTTCAAAGCCAAAGGTGGCTGTTGTGTATATATACGCAACGACTTATCTTGCTCTCATGTTCCTGAACTCGATTCTCCTGAATTCTCTACACACTGGCTTCGGCTTTCCTGTCATTCTCTGACTAAATATATCTGTGCTGTTTACTTATCCCCTAATTCTACCGACTCTCAAAAATTTTTCAACTATCTTACTTCTACGATGGAACACATTCTATCCATTTCTCCTTTCTCTGAAATCTCCATTCTAGGAGATTTCAATGTTCACCACCACCTTTGGCTCTCCTCTCCTTTCACGGATCCACCTGGTGAACAAGCCTACATCTTTTCTATCCTTAATGACCTAGAGCAGCTTGTACAGCACCTTACCCGTATCCCTGACCGCCTTGGAGAGAGCCCCAACATACTTGACTTCTTC
Source organism: Coenobita brevimanus (assembly GCF_032717465.1). Taxonomy (NCBI): domain Eukaryota; kingdom Metazoa; phylum Arthropoda; class Malacostraca; order Decapoda; family Coenobitidae; genus Coenobita; species Coenobita brevimanus. Next base: position 55,485,429 of record NC_136993.1, on the reverse strand, counting down.
CTCACAACTAATCCTTCTGCTTACTCTGTTAATCTTTTCTCTCCGTTGAGCTCCTCCAATCACAACCTTATTACCTTAACCTGTCCTATCACTCCGGTACGGCCTGTGGACCCTCCAGGGAAAAGTCGTCTGTGGCATTTTGGAGCCGCGGACTGGGAGGTCCTCAGACAGTACTTCTTTGATTTTCCCTGGAAAGATTATTGCTTCTATGGCCGGGAGCCATCTGAGTGTGCCTTGCACATTACGGAGGTTATTCTCTCGAGCATGGAAGCATACATTCCTTTCTCATATCCTTTGACTAATGCAAGAAAGCCTTGGTTTAATCACGCTTGTTCTAATGCTGTCCGCAACAAGGAGAGGGCCTACAAAAGGTACCGGAGCCAACCCACCCCTGAATCACATCATCTTTACGTTTCTGCCCGGAATCGTGCTAAGTCTGTTCTTCGCTCTACTAAAAATAATTTCATCCATACTAAATGCTCTCAACTCTCCAACTCGAATTCTTCCCGCTCCTTCTGGCACCTTGCCAAAAACCTTTCTAACAACTTTACCTCATCATCCTTCCCTCCTCTTTTCTAATCTGATGGTTCTGTAGCTATTTCTTCTACTGATAAAGCAGATCTCTTCGCACAGACTTTCTCCTCCAATTCCACCTTAGATGATTCCAGTGCTGTTCCTCCATCTCTTCCCCCCTCTGACTTCCTCATGGCTGATATTAAAATTTCTTCAGTTGATGTATTTTCTGCCAATACTGGCCTCAGTACTAAAAAGGCAGATGGGCCTGATGGGGTCCCTCCTGTTGTTCTCAAGAACTGTGCTTCTGTGCTTACACCCTGCCTAGGCAAACTCTTTCGCCTTTGTCTGTCAACTTGTACCTTTCCTTCTTGCTGGATGTTTGCACTCATTCAGCCAGTCCCAAAGAAGGGTGACCACTCTCAACCCTCCAACTATCGTCCAGTTGCTTTAACGTCCTGTATTTCAAAAGTTTTCGAGTCAATTCTCAATAGAAAAATTTTAAGGCGTCTTTCCCATCAGAACCTTCTTTCCGATCGTCAGTACGGGTTCCGTCAGGGACGCTCCACTAGCGATCTTCTCACCTACCTTTCAGACTCCTGGTCATCCTCCTTTCGGGACTTTGGCGAAAGCTTTGCCATTGCACTTGACATCTCTAAGGCTTTCGATCGAGTCTGGCATAAATCTTTAATTTCCAAACTGCCCTCTTACGGTTTCTATCCTTCTATCTGTGCCTTCATCTCTAGCTTCCTTTCTGGTCGTTCTATAGCCACTGTTGTAGACGGCCATCGTTCTTCTCCTAGATCTATTAACAGTGGTGTTCCTCAGGGCTCTGTCCTATCACTAACTCTCTTCCTTTTATTCATCAATGATCTTCTAAGCTGTACATCTAACCATATCCACCCATATGCTGATGACTCCACCCTTCACCTTTCCATTCGGTTCCCGCAACGCCCATCTCAACAGTTACTTCAACAAACAAGGGATGAGGCTATGGCACACCTACTATCTGACTTGGCTCGTATCTCTGACTGGGGTAAAAATAATATGGTTGTTTTTAATGAATCTAAGACTCAGTTCTTACACCTATCAACCCGACAAAATCTTCCACAGGTATACCCACTAATGTTTAATATAATTCAGCTTAATCCTGGATCATCCTTGAACATGCTTGGGGTTTCATTTACTCGGGACTTATCTTGGAAAGATCATATTACATCTCTTGTAAAATCTGCTTCCAAGAGATTAGGTGTGCTAAGCCGACTCCGCTCTTTCTTTACCCCTGCACAATTGTTGACTCTATACAGGGGTTTTATCCACCCCTGTGTGGAGTACAACTCTCATGTGTGGGGAGGCTCCCCACATACAGCTCTTCTCAATAGGGTGGAGTCAAAGGCTTTTCGTCTCATTAACTCTCCTCCTCTTACTGACTCCCTTCAACCTCTGTCTCTTCACCGCACTGTTGCATCTTTATCTCTTTTCTATCGCTACTTTAATGGTCAATGCTCCTCTGAACTGTCTGCATGCATTCCTCCACCTCTGCGACGGGCGCGTAGCACCCGTCTGGCAGCAAACTCTCATCCCTTTTCTGTCCAACTCTCTAATGCAGGAGTTAACCGTTACTCCCAGTCTTTCATTTATGCAACAGGTCAGCTCTGGAACTGTCTCCCTCTATCTGTATTTCCTGCTGCCTATGATCTCCAGTCTTTCAAACGCAATGTGTCCAGGCATCTCAAAATGATCAGATCTTGAATTTGGCTCTCTATTGTATTTTGTTTTTCTCTTGGAGGGAACTGTAACTGCAGGCTCATGGCCTTTGGTTCCTTCTTCCTTGCATAAAAAAAAAAAATGCACCACACCGCATGAGAGTAACTGGATTCCTGAGTTCCTACTGTAATATAGTCCATGTGTTTTTTGTAGATGTTGTCAGGGCTTTTCCACGCCCCAAGGTTTCTAGGATGATGTCTGCACCACGTATTCATTATCACCTACTTCCGCAAATTACACCATTCTCTCCACCTTTCTCCTCTTTCATTCACATCACCCAATCCAAACATTCCAAGAACATCTCCATATTTTTCTCTTCCAACCTTTGCATTCAGATCTTGCATTACAACGTTAACCTCATGTTCCTTACATTGTGCTAGAGCCTTTGCAACATCTTGATAAAACAAATCCATTTCATCTTCATCATATTCTGCTGTTGGAGCATACACATGTATAATATTCAATTTCAGTGGTTTAGTACAAATTTTCACTAACAGTACTCTGTTTGATATCGCCCAAAATCCCTCAACACTCTTCGCCACCAGTGCCGTCATCACCATTCCGACACCTCTTTGATGTTCATCTCCTCCAGAGTATACCATTTGTACCACTGAACCACTGAACCTTTAGTCACCCAAGGGCACATTTCACCTGGGATACATTTCCCATGGGCCTGTTCCTACCATGGATCTATTTTCTCACTGCCCACGGACCCATCAACCATATCCACTCACCTCACCTGCCATGCACACCCGTACAATCCGTCCACCCATCTGACCAGTTGTAGCTAAATATGATATGGTTGCATTAGTTAACAAAAATACGGTACGTTAATTTACAATCATGTTTCCACCATGTTCACTTGACCATTCATAATTATTTCTGATCTTGGACATCAGGGGTGGAACTATAATGTATACATTACAATCAGCCATAAAAAGCTACAACAGTTAGAGTTGCTTAGTGAGTTCGATGTGCATCCCTCTTGATTTCCATAGAAGACAGACAGAGAGACAAACTTTCTAATTTTATATACGAATATATATATATATATATATATATATATATATGGAGCCTCTGTGGTACAGTGCGTGTTCGTACATGGAAGAACCAGAGTTCACGCCTCATCAGGACACCGCGGGCTTGTTTCCCAATGTTTTGCGTGTCCCACGGTGTTATTTGGGCTCCAACAGACTCTCGAAAAATATTTGCCAAAAATCAGTTATTAGTCCTAGATTATTAAAATTAAATATGCCTATGGCACATAACTTCAGCTTTCTCCTGGGATGTTTGTTGAGCCTTCATCGATTACCGTAGGACTTGTGGAGACCTCTGAAGTTGGGTAACGAAGTCTCCACTTTATACTTCCCGACAACCTGTAATATGATTACCACAGCCAGATATTATCACTATAAACACTATTCTATGATTATCAAGTAGTTTGGGATCCATACTCCAAAAAAAAACCCACTGTGAAAGAAATGAAAATTACGAGCGCGTATGACCTTCCCACTTGCGCTAGTTCGCTGTTGGTATTCTGTCATTTATTATTCATAAAACCCCTCACACTTTATATTTCTATTACTATATAACACTTATATATATCTGGAGTCTTTATCCATAAGTTTCCTTCAGTAGTATTAGTTTATTGTCACTGAAGTCATTCAATTTTTTCAAGTATTTGTACTCATATTCTTATATTACTAATTACTTACATTTCTATTTACATTTTCTATTGTATTTTCAATATTTACATTTCTATTTTACTTACACTATGTTATTCATTGTCACTTTCAGTAACATAAAACTATATTACACTGTTCAGTCATATGTACTGTCCATCCATTGCTCTCACTTGCTATTTACACATTATTTACACATTATTTTCACATTATTTTCCTTTCCCACTTGCACTTTTAGAACTGCTTCTGGCTGTGGTAATCAAAGAAGCTGGTAACACAAAGGGGAACCTGGCACTCAGTGCACTGCCAAGAGGTGCTCAGGTGTGCGTCAGGTGGTATGTGCACACACCTGGCACCTGCGGATCGCAGCCTTACTCTTGCTTGTGGCAGGCTTTTGCACCAGTCTGTGCCGATCTATGTACGCCCTCTGCTCAAGTTTGTCGGAAAGTGTTACTGCATGGCCCTTGGAGTTGCTGCTGTCACCCTACCATATCTTTCAAGCAGCTGCTGAACACAAGTCCTGGCAAACAACCTCAGTGAGAAGGACTTTGGTGGCTTGACCTTCATCTTGTACAGGATGAAGGTGTTCAGCATCGTCATGCCCACGAGATGCAGAAAAACTTTCCTGTACCACCTATTATTCTTCCTGAGGCAGTCAATCTCTCCAATCATCATGTCGGACTTGTCCACCAGCTGCATGTTGATATTGTAGAGTAAGACAGCATCAGGTTTCCTCATAGGTTCGCCTGTCCTACGGTCAACGTTCCCACTGTTTGACATTTCCCCCTTGTGTACGGTGGTGAGCATGTGCACGACCCTCTTGTCATGCCAGCATCTTCTCAGACTTGCGTAGGTGCACGTCTCTTCGCTGCGAGGTTCCTGCCTCCGGGAATTTAGGGAAGTGGGCACGATTACTCTTGACAGTGCCGCAGGAGCCGATGCCGTGCTCTGAAAGGTATTTGGCAAGTTTCGGTGCTGTATAATGGTTGTCTGTATACAGCACATGATTCTCACCAAAATACCTTTCAAGGACCCCTTTCACTACACAGCCTGAGAAGCCAAGGGGGTGTGTTTTATCAAGATCGACAGTGCTGGCTGAATAAATGACGAAGTCAAGGATGTACCCCGTCTTACAGTCGCACAGTACAAAGAACTTGATTCCAAAGCGATGGCGTTTGCTTGGAATGTACTGCACAAACCTAAGACGTCCTCTGAACAAAACCAAGGATTCGTCAATGATAACCTTCTGAAAGGGGTGGAAGAATGTCATAAACTTATCCTTCATTCTGCTCAGAATCTCCCGGATCTTCCAGAGTGGGTCGGTTTGGGAAGGTACATCATTGTCGGCAAAGTGCAGGTTTCCCATGATGTTCCGGAAGCGATCTCTGGCCATGTACTTATTGAAGGTGGGTGAGGGTAGTAAGGGGTCCATGGACCAGTATTTTTCCAACTCATGCTTCTTTGAGTGTGGCATGAGAAGCATGAGGGCGAAGAACACATACAGCTCCTGCACTCCCAGCATGGACCACTGTTGCATCTTGGCTGCACCTGTACCACTTGCAGCACATTGTGATTCATACCTGTTGGTCTCATCACATATGTGCTGCATGACTTCATCATCGAGGAAGGCCAAAAGGAAGTCCACACACTCAGCATCCTCGTCAAGAGTGAAGGCAGGCTGTACTCCTGAGGAACTGCTGCACCAACGGCTCCTTTCCCTTGGAGCTAGGGATAACTTGGGACACTGAAGCACTCATACTAGTAGTTTCTGGCACGATTTCCTCACCCGGCTCATCACACGAATCCCCTGAAGGGTCAAAGTCACTATCCATCATCACCATTGATAATTCGGCTAGTTCACGTTCCACTGCAGAGTCACTTAGTCCTTTCCTGCTTCCCCCACGAGTTTTTCTGGGTGTAGAGGTCACGGGGCCCTTTGCAATGGGCGCAGAAGCGGCAGAAATGGCGAGGCGCGAGTGCGACATGCTTTGACCACAGAGGAGGACAAGGAACTAAATGGTGCGGTTTATCTGAGAAGGCAAGGGTTGACAGTGACAATGGGGCTGACAGCTGCTAACTTACATGCTAATAAATTATTGGTAGAAAATCTCGGCAATACATAAACAAATAGGTAGTTCCAGGTAAATGTAAATGTCACTTAGGCTTCTCCCTTCCTTTCTGATATATATTTTTATTACAGAAATAGATTACAAGGCATAATTCAAAGGGGAAATTACCGTGAGAATGTAGCGAATGAATGCATGTAAGGTGTTGTCAGGTGATAATTAGCCAATTCCTGGTGTATACCACTATCACTTACTTTATTAATTTTGGGGTATATATTATTTTGTATAAGTATAGGGCATATTTCAATGGATGAAATCTGTGGAAAAATCCGGGGGAGATCTGCTTAGCACAGCGCGGCCGGGGAGGTGAGAGGACAGGGTAATGGAGGGGGGGTAGGGAGGGGAGTCAGGAACGGGGAGAAATGGCTAAATTGTCAACAATGGATGGGAGTACAGATGAGATTTGGAGTGCTGACTAGTGTTGGACATTGGCATTACTGATAGATGATACAAGCCACCACTTGAAAGCCCTGGATTATTCAAAATAACACAGAATCACAAAAGTGACACCCCGCGGTATGATCCATTGTGCCCGAGCATCACGAAAGTGACGCCCCGCGATATGATCCATTGCGCCCGAGCATCACGAAAGTGACGCCCCGCGGTTAAGGGGTTAATAAACTTTAGGAGTGTTCACCTAGCCACATACTGCTTTGGCAGATATAAGGGGTGCTGTGGTTGAACCAGTGTCACTTCCCATAAAATATGCTTCCACCATTTTTTTTTCCGAGGAAGAAGGAACCATAGGCTGAGCCTGCAAAATGTTCCTTCTAAGAAAAAAAAAAAAATACAAAAGACAACCAAATTCAACATCCATTCATTTTGAGATGTCTGGACCCACTACGTTTGAAAGACTGGAGATCATAGGAAGCAGGAAATACAGACAGAGGGAGACAGTTCCAGAGATGACCTGTTGCATAAATGAAGGACTGGGAGTAACGGTTAACTCTTGCATTAGAGTGTTGGACAGAAAGGGATGAGAGTTTGTTGACAGACGCGTGCTACATTCCCATTGTAGAGGTGGAGGGATGTAAGCAGACAGTTCAGAGAAGTGACCATTGAAGTAGTGAGAGAAAAGAGTTCTATCTATCTATTTATATACCTAGGCTGCTTCCCCCAAGGAAAGGGAGGTAGCTGAGACAGGATGGCACACTCCCAATTTACTCATCCATTCAAACACATTCATTCGCATCTTAGCCCCAAAGGGGAGAAGGAACAGATCATCACCACACCACACCGTATGAGAGTCAAATGTGCAGGGCAATCAGTGACATCCACAGCAGGGCCCGATAGCAGAGCTGGTTTACCCCTGCCACATCATAATAGACCCATTCCCTTATCCGCACCTGACCTGATCAGCCGATTAGAGAAAAAGTGGGAGAGTATCCCCTCAGGGCTGCTTCATCATTTATTCATTCACATTTTCTCTCCATTCATTTCTATCATGCACAGCCACTCTTCGTTGCTCAACAGACATCTGTCTCGCTTTCAGTGCTCTCTTCACACTGTCCGTCCATCCTATTCGTGGTCTTCCTCTCAGCCTTACATCTCTCACATCAGACCTAGTTGTCTTTTTCACCAGTCACTCATCAGCCATTCTCTCCATATGCCCAAACCATCGCAACACCCTCTGCACAACTCGATCAGCCATCACCTGAACAACTCCAGTTCTCCTTCGCACTTCATCAATTCTCACTCGATACATATGCATCACTCCACACATACTCCTCAGACACCTCATCTCCATTACATTCAAACTTTTCCTCTCTGCTAAACCCAGAATGAGAAAAACAAATAACCTGGTAATACCCTGAAAAATCACACTAAAGTCTGGGAACAAACTTGCCAAATAAAAGAAATGAAATCATACAAAAAGATTACTAAACTGCACTCAATGACCACAAATAATAATAATAATAATAATAATAATAATAATAATAACAACAACAACAATAATAATAGTAGTACAGTAATACTTATGACTGGATGTTAATACGAGGTGAAAAATGTTCAGAAATATATACAATACACAAAACACTGCATCTCCTCCCTCTCTGATCTCCATTCAAACACACCCTCTCCTGACGCCAACCCACAAAAAAACTGTCACCATCCAGTATCCTCCCCCTCCAGTTGTGCACACATCAACAAGCAGCTAGGCCAGACGAGAAATATACAGAAAAGAGTTAAGCGATTTAGTCTTTCCCCTGTACTGCGAACATTGTAAATATTACTGGTGAATACGACTTTTTATGTTGCCAGTCCAAGCTCCACAGTATGCCACTGATAATTATAACAGTTTTAGTCACACCCAAGTCGAGAAAACAAGCAAAATTAACTAAGACTTTATAAATGTGTAAGCAATGAATCAGGCAAAATCAAGTACACACACACCCTGGTAACACGCATGCACTATAAACAATATAAAGAAAAATATATATATATATACAGTATATTCTTACACACGTAACATGCCCACACCTACGAAAGAATTTTCCCTTAGGAAAATTCGTTGTTAAGAACGTGACAAACAATCATCGATGATATTGTCAACACCCTTACTATGTTTAACATCCAAAAGAAACTGCTGAAGGAACAAACTCCAATCCATCAATAGCTGATTCTTCATCTTCAAATTATTCAGAATTTTGAGTGGGTAATGATCATTATATACAAAGACAGTAGGTCTAAATACAGGAACATACAAAGAAAAGTGTTGCAGGGTGAGGATCAAGGCTAATAGTTCCTTTTTGATAACAGATTTTTTATGCTTTGAAACAGACAACTTCTTACTGAAATAACAAACAGGATGCTCTATGTCATGATAGTCGTCCTGCATTAACACAGCTCCTGCACCCACATTACTAGCATCTATAGCAAGTTTAACCCCTAAACAGCGGGGTTGTTTTTGCTTGACTTGCGTGTCACGCGGGCATATTTACGCTCTGAGAGATTCTCTAAAAATATTTGCCGAAAATCAGTTGTTAGTCCTAGAATATTAAAATTATATATGCATATGGCACATACCTTCAGCTTTCTCCTGGGATGTTTGTTGAGCCTTCATTGAGTACCGTAGGACTTGTGGAGACCTCTGAAGTTGGGTAACTAAGTCTCCACTTTACACTTCCCAACAACCTGTAATATGATTACCACAGCCTGATATTATCACTAGAAACACTATTCTATGATTCTCAAATAGTTTGAAATCCATGCTCCAAAATAAAAAACACTGAAAGCAATGAAAATTACGAGCGCATATGACCTTCCCACTTTCGCTCGTTCTGTCATTTATTATTCATGAAAATGAGCACACTTTATATTACTATTACTATATAACACTTATATATATCTGCAGTCTTTATTCATAAGTTTCCTTCAGTAATAGTAGTTTATTGTCACCGTAGGCATTCAATTTCTCTTTCAGTAAAATACATAGCATTCACTTTCTCATCCTGTCTGCTAGCGTTGAGAGTGAATGTGTCACTTTCACTTCCACTTTCATCTCTCAGTATTCATATATGCTAGAGTGAAACTTTCACTTTCATTACTCCTAGTATATATACTCGTATTCTTATATTACTACTCATTTACATTTCTATTTACATTCTCTATTTTATTTACATTATTTACATTTCTATTTTATTTACAGTGTGTTAGGCACTGTCACTTGCAGTAACTTATAAAACTATTTTCCACTGTTCACATATATGTACATTCATTGCTTTCACTTGCTGTTTACACATTATTTACACATTATTTACATTTCCACTTGCACTGTTTTACTCACCAGAAAGATCGTAGTCACTGTCCATCATTTTCATTGACAAATTATCCAGTTCACATTCCACAGCAGTCACTTAGCCCTTTACCCCTTTCCACACGGGATTTACTAGGGGGTAGAGGTCTCAGGGCCCTTTGCATGGCGCTAAAAAGCGGTGGAATTGGACAGGCACGAATCCGACGTGGTTTCATCTTGAAAGACAACAGTAAACTGAATACAGTGTGGTGGACTGGTGGCCTAGGGGGAATGCAATGCTGCCAATGTCAGCGTGGTGACAGCTGCTAATATATACGCTATGAAATGATTGGCAGCAAATCTAGACAATACATAATAAATCAGGTAGTTCCAGGTGAATGTAAATATCACTTAGGCTTCTCCCTTCCTTTCTTATATATATTTTTATTACGAGAATAGATTATACGGCATATTTCAATGGGAAATAAACAGTAAAAATTAGCGAATGAGTGCACGTGAGGTGTTCTCAGGTGATAATTAGCCAATTCCAGGTGTATGGCACTATCCCTTATCTTATTTCTTTTTTGCATATATTATTTGGTATAAGAATAGGGCATAGGACTTATTTCAATGGATGAAATCAGTGGAAAATTCCAGGGAAGATTTACTTGTGTAGCATGGCCGGGCAGACTAGAGGAGAGGGTAATGGAGGGGAGGTAGGGACGGGAGTCAAGAACAGGGAGAAATGGCTAAATTGTCAACAATGGATGGGAGCACAGATGAGATTAGGAATGCTGACTAGTGTTGGACATTGGCAGTACTGATAGATGATACAAGCCACCACTTGAAAGCCGGGCGAATTCAAAATAACACAGAATTACAAAAGTGACGCCCCGTGTTATGATCCCTTGCTCCCAAGCGTCACGAAAGTGATGCCCCGCGGTTATGGGGGTAATGTCTTATTAAAGTTTGGTACAGCCATAACTGGATAATGTCATAAGACCTTGGCTGCATCAAAACTATTCTGACACACATCAGTCCAGTTGCATTTTCTATCTTTCTTAACCCGCCCCATCCCGACGTTTTCTGGGCAGTGGTACGCCCCAGTCCCGACATTTTTGGACATTTTTTTTTTTTTTGGCTCAAACATCCGCTTTTCGTGAGAAACATCGAAAATTCATAGAGAAATCGCTCACCTGAGGTTTAAAATACTCGATCTAGGAACGACTACCTCCTTACCTGACTGGGTTTTCTAACAGGCTGGCACCAAAGAAAATGAGTTCTATGGGAGGGTAACTATTTTATCCACTCATAAACAGTATTTATTTATTTAGTTAGTACGAATTTATATGTAGTACAAGAGTATATTGGTTTTCAAACAGTAATATAGGCATTATAAGCATTGTTTCACTCACTAACTCATCACCATTCCTGACCTTTTTTTGCCACATTACCTGATCATCATTTCTGACTGTTTCTTCCTCTAATGCTATGTAGACTTTGTCCTCCACATTGTCATCGATTGGGGAATCACTCTGGCCCTAAATGTCCTTATCGGCCAGGTCACTGGTAACAGGTGAATTGCCGAGACAATGGCGTGCAGGGGGGGGGGAGAGGTTATGCGGTGTAAGGCATCGTCCCTGCTTGGCATCTTGTAGAGGAATAGAGGAAGGTGTCCCGTGTATACGTGCCAAAAATCACTCGCGAAATCACTCACGAAAATTGAAAATTGTGCAAATTAGGGACCTTGCAATGTTGCCGTGTTTATTCATGTCTCCGGGATATGAGTGCACATCATGTGAGGACGTGAATTCACGTCTCCGGGACGCGGCGGGTTAAGCAGTTCAGTTAGAAGGGCCATTATTGTTGCAAAGTTCTTCAGAAAACGATGGTAGTAACCAATACTGCCGAGGAATCTCCAAAGCTCACGCCTGTTTTGTGGTGCGCTAAAACTCTTTATTGCCTCCACCTTAGAGTGAGGGGAGGAAGACACAACCATGACCAATCACATATCCAAGGTATTGAACTTGTGCACAAACAAACTTGCACTTCTTTAAATTTACTACAAGGTGAGCCTCAGAAAGCCTGGACAACAAAACCTCTAGTTTTCTTAAGTGGCCTTCCCAATCATCAGTAAAAACTACTACATCATCCAAGTATACCACACAATGCTTCATACCACAGACAACCCTGTTCATTCATCTTTGGAACGTTGCTGGGGCATTTTTCATACATACCGCATCACATTACACCGATGTGTTTGTCCATCTGCTACAAAACACGAGACTTCCTTAGCCTCTTCGGTTAATGGCACTTGCCAGAAGCATTTCTGGAGATCTAACCTGGTGATATAACTAGACGAGCTGATGTGGTCGATGCAGTCCTCCAGCCGGGGCAATGGGTACGTATTGTCTTGGTTAGCACATTCACCCGTCTGGAGTCTATGCAAAATTTTGCGGTGCCACCTTGTTTAGGCTGCAAAGTCACAGGGGAACTCCAGGGACAAACACAGGGGGATTATTCATGGGAGCTGTGTCACCCACGTCCATGTCGTGCTGAATCCAGTCGGTCTTCCGGGAAGTACTGCTGAATATTTCCTTGTAGGTCAACAAAAGGGCAACCAACTGAGATGCTTGGTCCCGAGTAGATATGCTAATTTGGAGTCGAGAGTGGACTCTGCCTCACCATTCTTCATCCATGTACAATCTGGAAACTCGCAGTCCACCTCAAACAAGCCGCTATCAGCACCCTCCTCAGCAGCAGCAACTGTGGCGGAGACAAGGTGTACAGGAGCCGGAGAACCTGGTGCACGATGGTACGGCTTCAGCATGTTCACATGGCACAGTTGGTGCTTCTTCCTTCTGTCGGGAGTCTCCATCATGTAGTTTGTGTCTCTGATACACTGCTCTACAGGGTAAGGACTACTATAAAACTTAGCAGCCAGTGGCTGACCTTGCAGTGGCAGCAACACCAAAATCTTGTCACCGACCTTAATCTCCGTCAGCCTGGCCTCATGATCGTACCACACCTTCAAGTTTTCCTGTGCCTGCTTGAGATTTTCCCTGGCCAGCTCCGGAGTCTCACTCATACGGGTCTTGAAGTCCTGCGCAGAACAGAGTAAGCTCTTTCTTTCAGTGATGTTACTGCTCCAATTCTCCTTAACCAAGCTCAAGGAATCCCCAAACTCGATGGGCAAACACGAGCTCGTTAGGGGAGAAACCCAAACTCTGCTGGGGAACTTCCCTTGTAGCAAACAGGAGGAATGGCACACCATGGTCCCAGTCCTTAGAATGCTCTAGACAGTACTTGCGAAGCATATTCTTGAGAGACTGGTGGTAACGCTCAAAGGCACCTTGTTTCTCTGGATGGTAGGCACTGCTCTTGATATGTATAATGTCAAGTTGAGCTAATGACTGCTGGAAGACATTGGAAAGGAAATTAAACCTTCTACCTGACTGAACCTCACAGGGCAAACCAAACTTTGTAAAGAAATCTAGCAATCTCTGATTACTGCCTTAGCTTTGATATAACATAGAGGTATTGCCTCAGGGTACCTCATGGAGGGGTCAATGATAGTGAGCAGATATGAGTTACTGCTAGAAGTTGGGAGCAATGGTCCCACCACATCAATAATTAACCTGGCAAAAAAAGGGATCAATGGCAGGAATGGGGACAAGAGGGGCCTTATGGACTGACTGATTTGACCTACCCACTGCTTGACAGGTATGACAATGTTTGACAAACTTAGCCACATCCGCTGCCATGCGGGGCCAGTAGAATTCCACATGCAGCCTCTTCATGGTCTTTCTTACACCCATGTGACCTGCAAATGGAGTAGAATGGACCAGTTGAATTAACTCATGCCTGCACACATTAGGTTTACGATCTGATTGTAGTTCCACATGCCACCATCTACATTCATATGTGTAGGTCTCCTCCATCTCAACAAAATCTCATCTTTCACATAGAAACATCCACCCTTCTCCTTCTCAAAATCATCCACTGTGCATAACTTCAACATTTGAATCTCCTGGTCTCCAGACTCCTACTCCTTTAATTTCTCAAAGTTCACCTCCTCCAACGGAACAGGTGGAATATCTTCCAATGAACCTATAAACGTATCTGCCAAAGATACCTCATTGTCCATCTCTTTCGTGTCCTCAGACATAGGACTAACTGTTGCCTCTGGTATGGTAATGCAGGGCACACTACAAGCAACCTTCTCCTGTAGACTCCTCTCTGCATGTGACATGAACCTAGTCACTGCACAAACTGGGAATACCTATGCATCATCGGGATCAACCTGCAAGGGAACTTCGGGCACTGTCACCTCTGACAAAACTGGAGTCGTAATCTCCTCTCCTCTCACTAGGTCATTTCCAAGTATCAGGTCAACACCACTCTCTGGTAAATAATCTACAACACCTAATCATGCCAATCCATCAAACATCCCCTAATCAGAACAAACTCTCATCCTGCAACATGAAAAACTTCAATATTTGGCCTTACCGACAAAGAAGTTAAAGAACTAGTGTCACAAAGAATGCGTACCGGATGCTGCACGCCACTCACCTTCACCGAACCAGAATACAGGTAGGAGGCATACAAAGAAGCAGGGGCAACACTGCTCGTCACCGCCTATGCCACACCTCCTGAAACAGTGGGCTCCGACACAACTGTGGCCTCCTTCTTTCCACCTTCCTGAACAACATCAACCCTAGAAGGGAGTAAAACATCAGACTTTCCCTGACTAACAACAGGGGAACCAACTGAAGGGGTAACCAAGGGAGCTATTAGAACCAAAGTTCACTGGCTTCACAACACCTGACTTTTGCCAACATCTATCTTTATTGTGACCTGGCCTCTTGCAATATGAACAAGTAAATGGGCAGCATGTAGGTTTTGGGGAAATATGAGGTGTATCAGGTTTGGGTGTGATGTAATTCGTGGAGTTGGGCTTCTGAGATGGTTGTTTGGGGAGCTGAGAGGGGTAACACTTCTGAGGAACACTCCCAGGAACTTCCTTACCTTTATTCAAATTCATAAACAATAATCATCTACATAAACTACAGCTCCAGCAGCGTTCTTAATTTTCTTATCAGCAAGGTAAGTTCTTAAATCTGTATCAATCTTAACAAGGAAGTTCTCAAGGATAAGTTCCTTAAGCTTAACATAACACTTTGCATCCATTGATTAAATGAATCAGTCATCTGCCTACTGAAATCTGCAAAAGTGTCATGGGGGTGCTTCCTACAGCTCCTAAATTACTGTCTGTAAGCTTCAGGTCTCATCTCGCACGCATGCAGTAATCCTGTGATTCTTCGTGGCTAGGACTGTTATAGAGATAACCAGCTGTCTCTGGGCCATTTGTTACCTGTAGCAATCATCTCATATCGGTCAAAGAACTCCAGGACAAAGCACTCATCGAATGGGGGAACTAATTTAGTGGGTTCAACTGCTCTAAATTCTGAAAAAGAATGGGGGAAAATTAGTTGGGGCATTTGGACAATTTATACGCATTTCATAGTCAAATTCATCTGCTACAGTTTTATCTTCTCCCCCTGTAGTTTGCTACTCTCCATCTCCTTCTCCCTCTGAAGCTGTAGTTTAAGCTGTAACGTTCTATTCTCCTCCTGAAGTTTAAGCTGCAACATCCTATACTCATGATCATGCTTAGCCTGCTTTGCATCAATAGATTCTTGCTGCTGGATGACAGTGACCTCAGCTGAACTATCATGGGATAAATGAACTGATCTAGAAACTGATTCAAGGTCTGGCAAGGATTCTGGAACTTCGTATAGGTCTGTGCCAAACAGTCGGTAGCAGATTAAGTTAGTTAACAGGAAGGCATTACTTGACTCACTCTCAATATCAAGAGCTTGAGCAACTAATGTTAACTCCTGCACCTCCTAACCTTATCCTCAGTTGGTCGTGAGTTGATAAAGTCAAATGCATCTTGATAACTCACAATGTGTAGGGGTGCCACAGTAACATCACTAGTTCTAACCTCCAGAATGACCCACTATCACAATGACACAATTATAATCAAAATATAAGGGTATTATCCTGGCGAGGTAAAGACAATTTTTATGTTACGAGATAGGAGTAGGCAACGCAAAATAACAATCTGACTGCATAAAAACTGAGAAGAACAAAGTAAATGGGAACTGAACAAATGATTAGGTGATGAAAACAATGAAAAAAGAAAAAGAATCTTGCAACGCAGGTCTGACAGTAAATAAAATTAGCTGATGTTAGCAAGGGCAAATTAAACAATGAAAAATAGCTAATATAATACAAGCTAATAATATTTACAATATTTACAATGTGATAATGAAGCATAAAAGAATGAGAAAAACAAATAACCAGATAATACAATGAATAATCACACTAAAGTCTGGGAACAAACTTGCCAAAGAAATGAAATGAAATATTACAAAAAGATAACTAAACTGTACTCTATTGCCACAAATAATAATAATAATAATAATAATAATAATAATAATAATAATAATAATAAAAACAACATAGTAATATTTGCGATTGGATGCTGATACGAAGTGAAAAATGTTCAGAAATATATACAATATACAAAACACTGCTTCTCCTTCCACACACACTCCAAAAAGCCAGCCAGAAGAAAGGGCGTGTGTGCTGACGAAAGTGTGTGGAACTCGTCGCTTGTTGACTTGGTTGAGGCCTCATATATCCGGAAATGTGCCTAAGTAGGTGCAGAGCAGTGAAGCCTTCATGTTGGTAGGCAAGGACAAACAGACTCGTGAAGCTCCAGACGATCAAGAGAAGCGAAGCAGTTCGTGACGAGTTCCAGTATCCAGCTCGGTGAAGTAATGAAACAATTTTGGCAGGATGAAGCAGGTCCAAACGTAATATCCCCCCCTCCAAGTCCTCGTACGTCGTGGCGGAAGAGGACTAAAGGACCTGGTTCCAGTGAGGGAAGGAGGTTAAGGATTCTATTTCATCGAGGTCTCCGAAGGGTTCCTAGATAGAGTATCTGCGATGAGGTTTTCCACTCCCCGGATGTGCCGGATATCCAGGGCATATTCCTGGACCTGTAACGCCCACCTCAGGATGCGCAGATTATTGTTGTTCATTCGCTGTGGGAACACAAGAGGATTGTGATCGGAATATACAATCGTGGGGAAGGCATGTTGGTAAAGGTAGCACCGAAATTTCTTCAGTGCTAACACTCGAGCCAAAGCCTCCTTTTCTATTGTGCTGTAGTTCACTTCAGCTTTCTTTAATTTGTATGAATAATAGGAGACTGGGTGTAAAATATTCTCAAAGCTTTGCAGCAAGACAGCTCCTACACCACACTGACTGGCATCAATTTGTAATATGAACTGTGCATTTATATCACGAGTCTTCAAAACAGGATCTGATGCAAGAAGCAACTTCAACTTCTGAAATGCAGACTCACACTGAGGTGACCAAACAAAAGGAACTTTGGGACTAGTCAAATCAGTCAATGGGGATGCAATGATAGAGAAATTTGGGCAAAATTTCCTATAAAACCCTGCCATTCCAAGAAATCTCATAAGAGATTTCCTGGAATTAGGAGATGGGAAGGACAGAATCGCCTCAATGTTGGCGTCTTTGGGATGCGCCTGCCCTTTCCTCACTACATGGCCAAGATAAGTCACCGTCGAACGGGCGAAGGTGGACTTAGCGAGATTTATTGTGAGGGTCACATCTCTCAGTCTTGTTAGAAGGGAGCGAAGTCTCTGCTGATGTTCATCCCAGTCATCTGAATAATTACAATGTCATCTAAATAGGCTGCAATTCCTGGGAGGTCCTGTATGGTATAGTTAATGACCCTCTGGTAGGTAGCCGGGGCGTTAATCAAACCAAAGGGCATAACTTTGTATTGGAACAATCCAAAAGAGGTTATGAAGGCGGATAGAGGCTTACCCCTCTCGGTTAATCCAATCTGGTAATATCCCTTCTGTAGGTCAATTGTAGTTATGAACTGCGCCTGACCTACACTATCCACCAAATCATCAATTAAAGGAAGAGGATAAGAATCAGGGATGGTTACACTATTCAGCCTAAGATAGTCTGTGCAGAACCTACTGCAACCATCTGGCTTGTGAACTAACAAAGATGGTGAAGCCCAGGGAGAACAACTAGGCTCTGCTAAATCATGTTCCAATTAAAAGTCAGCCTCCTTTCTCATGGTCTCCTTCTCGAGAGGATTAACTCTGTAAGCCGGTTGGCGTAAGGGTTTGGCATCCGGAATAAGATTAATATCGTGCATCAACACGTTACAAAACCCTCGGAGGTCAGAAGTCACTTCAGGGAAATCCATTAGTATCCTTTTGACACACTCCTTCTGTGGATCAGCAAGATAAGAAAGATGACTATGTCAGCTAGGATATGACTGTTTTTTAGGATTAGTCACTGGTGAGGGAATTTCAGTGACTTCTGTCTCCAGCTCAAAACAGTGCTCTTCAAAACATTCTGAATTTGCACTCACAGGTGCATTACAAATTGGGAGACAGATAGCCGAATCATCCTTTGGGTTTCTTTCATGGTAAGGCTTCATTAGATTTATGTGGACTAATTGGGTATCCCTACGCCGGTCGGGAGTGCACACTACGTAGTTATGATCAGACAGTTTATTAGAGACTACATAAGGTCCACAGAATTTACTCTTTAAGGGGTTACCAGGTACAGGGAGAAAGAGTAGTATTTTGTCTCCAGGCGAAAAGCTTCGATACTTAGTGTTCTTGTCATAGGTGTCTTTCATTTTCATTTGTACTTTACTTAAATTCTCTTTAGCAATATTCCTGACTTGAGAAATCTTCTGTCTAAGATTGTGGATGTACTGCTGGACAGACTGACTAGGATGGGAGGTGTCACAAAACCATTTGTCTTTTAGAACTTTAAGGGGTCCTCTGACTTGACGCCCATTCAGGAGTTCAAAAGGTGAGTAGCCAAGAGATTCTTGGGGACTTTCCTTAAGAGCAAACAGAAGAAAGTCTGTGCTCTCATCCCAGTCAGACTTGGTTTCATGGCAGTACTTCTTTATCATAGATTTTAGAGTCTGGTGAGCTCTTTCTATACAACCCTGTGGTTGTGGGTGGTAGGCAGTAGACAAATGTTGTTCAACATAGAGTTCCTCGAGAACCTGCTTGAACAAATCACTAGTGAAATTGGTCCCACAGTCACACTGGATTTCTCTAGGTATCCCAACAGAGGTAAAGAGATGTAATAGGCATTTCACTACTTTTTTAGCAGAGATATTTTTCAAAGGAAAGGCCTCAGGGTACCTGGTAGCACAACACATTACTGTAAGCAAGTATTGATTACCCTTCTTAGTCTTGGGAAGGGGACCGACACAGTCAACGACAATACGTACAAATGGTTCAGATACCCTGGAATGGGCTTTAGGGGTGCTGATGGAATTACCTCATTAGGTTTACCCACAACTTGACACGTGTGACATGTTCTCACAAACTGTGTGACATCCTTCCTCATACCAGGCCAGAAGCTGTGACTTAAAAGTTTCCTATAGGTCTTAAGGATACCCAGGTGACCAGCTATACCATCATGACTCAACTCCATCAGTTACTGTCTAATAGACTTTGGTGCAACAACTTGATATACATCTGACCATGAATCGAGACTTTTCAGTTCAGGAGGACGATATAGACGCATAAGCACACCATCCTCGAAAAAGAAACCAGGGGTCTTACAGGACTGCTTGTCGTCCACTGCAAGAAGTCTACATTTTGCAAGAGTGGGGTCAGTTTCCTGGGCAGTGATAAGGTTTTCTCGCTAAATCATTTTTGTGTATAGTTGGTCTGAGGGGAGATTAGGAGGGTTTGTTGGAGCATCCTTCAGCTTTTGGGTTCTGGTGACTGCACAGACAGGGAAGATGTGTGGCTGAGTTTTATCTATCTGGGAAGTTGGACTTACGGCCAGAGGTTTGTCTACGACAGTAAGATTAGGTGTTACCAAAGTACCTGCTAAGTCGTTCCCCAAAATTAGACTCACACCCTGAACAGGAAGCTCCTTTTCTCTTACTCCCACTTTGACTTTCCCTTTAACTATATTACTACACAGAAATACCTCAGCCAACTTGATATTAGGGCTAGCAGATAGGTCTTGTAGGATTACTTTTTCCCCAGTGAACTTCTTCTGCACTCCAGGAAGACTGTTTTTGTACAATATGCTCTGGGCAGCCCCTGTATCACGAAGTATGGTTATGTCATATTTCTTACTCTTAGGATACAAGGATTCTGTCCCCTGCGATTTACAGCCTTTGAAAGGATCTTATGGCAAGTTACACGACACATTTGTAACTGGTTTTACATCATTATTTGAACTCTTGTTCGTTTTTGCCACTCTGCAATTCGGCTCTTTACACTGAGTTATGATACGATCAGGTTACTTGCAGTAACTACAAAACTTAGAAATGGTCTCAGACTGTCTACCATGCCCAATACTAGGGTTAAGAGTAGAGGACCCAAAGGAGGACTTTGCTACAGGAGGTCTACTCTTGTCCTTTGCCCCATGTGATCGATGGATTGAGGCAAAAGAATCCGCCAATTAGGCAGCCCTCATCAGTTCTTTCTCCTCCCTCTCTTCGATATACGTCTTGATGTTAAACGGTAATCGTCTCTTAAACTCTTCCATGACTATCAAATTACTCAGTTCTTCAAATGACTTCGTGTGTGTTGCCTCTAACCACTTCTTAAAAAGTCTCAGCTTTTCACTAGCAAATTCCATGTACGTACTCTTGTCAGGTTTTATGTAATTCCTGAACTTCCTCCGGTAACCCTCAGCAGATATAGTATACGCATCCAAAATACTCTTTTTGACAAAATCATAATCTTCTAAGTTTTCTAGAATTGTGAATACTACTGCAGCTTTACCAGACAATTTAGACTGAATTAGCCAAATCCATTCTGTTTTGGGCCACTTAAGGTGATCAGTCGTCTTTTCAAATGTTTTAAAGAAACCATCAGGATCTTCCTCGTCAAACTTAGGTACAAGAGAAATGTTCTTGGACAAAGTGAATGGAAGAGTAGGGGCTGTAGGGGTAGCTGGTATGCCAGCTTCCATTTTTTTCTTTTCAAGTTCAAGTCTTTGGAGTTCTAGTTGTTGTTGTTGCTGTTTTTCTCTTTGCAATTCAAGGTTTTGTAGTTCAAGTTCACGGTCAAGTTTATATTTTTGTTCTATTTTGAATCTCTAAATTCTTTCTAGTCTTTCCTGTTCCTTGTTAAATTTTTCCCAGGAAAGTTTTTCAGGGGACTGATTTTCCAGAGGTGGTAAGTCGTAAGTTACTGGTGTGTGAGTCATTGGAGTCAAAATATCAATAGCTTGTTCTTCTAATAACTTCTTGTTCACTAAATATTCTATGACTGTATTCTTTAAAACTTCCTTAGTAACATTGCTAGCAGTGGGCATCCTAAAAAATGTAGCAATATACCGCCACTGATCTTTAGAAATGGTTTGATTCTGTAATTTGGAGAGTTCAGGAGCCTCACAAAAATCTTTAACATTAAAACTGTCAGAAGCCATGATGTAAAGGTTAAGAATGATTACCGCTTAACTGCTTAATTGAGTTCTGCCAAAGGAGTGAGGCTATGACTAATCGGTGACCAGATACCCAGGCAGCAACTAGAAAAACGGTAATATGTTACAATCATACGAACATTCTTGTTCAAAAGAGCAAGTCAATACGCCTAGTCAACATATTAACTTGTAAGGGAATTAGAGACGGGCAGAAGAGAGAAAAGACAAAGTCCTCGAAGCTTCATCTTATCTGAGTGAACAAGAATGCAGAAAACAATCCCACAGAACATTAATGAGAAAAGGATTATTGTTATGAAGATTGGGAAAAAACCTCACATGTTTACAAGTTAGGATGTGGTGATCCTTTGGTCTACGTGGCAATAATAATGCAAAGGTAGAAAAATTCTTATGGAGTCTTCACTATCTTAACTTTCTAGTTTAGATCAAGTTAGAGGAAGACCAGAGGGCAAGGTATTGCTCCTTATTCCAAATGGAGTCGGTAGGAGTACGGGGTAATTAAAAAGTTTTATGGTACCCTACGTGACTCAGGAACATGAACAGGTATGAACGTCTCTGCTAAAACGTTGATATATTTCAATTATATAGTATGAGAGTGTTCATGTCCAGAAGAATGAGTAGCTCCAACCTTCGTATTGTGACAATCAGTATGTGCACTTCACACCTTCACCTCACAACCCAATAGCAACTAACACAAACTGATATGAACACAGAATGCCCCTTTTAAGTCAGTCTACTATGGGATCGACCCAATCCAGTCATAGCTACCACCCACAAAATAACGCTTCCTTCAGATAGTTTTTTGGCAGAACAAACTCAACTGAAGTACAAATTAAATGTGAATTGAACAAGGAATAAATAATTAACATCAAACACTAGTAAAAAAAAGATGGTCTTATAGTGTCATGTCACGGTCGCCATTATTACGATCACAAGTATGAGGAAACTCATTATCTACTAAGATTTCAGTGGTAATGACATCGGACTGTACTTCTGACCGCAACAAAATTGATGAGGTAATAAAATTATCATAGGTAAAGTAAAACTGTACTAAAACAATACTTTTACTTATCTAGATTATGTACACCATCACCATTATATGTTCTTATCACAAAACTTATGTGTTCAACTCTCCACATAATCAAGTATGTCATTTCACATATGTACATACTGTATAAAAGTATATCGAAGATATGAAAAAAGAAAAAAAAATGATAAAGCTTATCCGGATTGGTAGAGCAATCAGCCTCTCCAGTGCAGCTATCAGCACACAACCAGAAGACGATCAGGCACTGGTATCCGACATCACAACACCGAGGAAAGAAAGTTCAGAGAGTAGTTGTTCTTTACACACTAATCCTGAAGAGCTACTGACGAGAGTGTTGTTGACTTGGTTGAGGCCTCATACATCCGGAAATGTGCCTAAGTAGGTGCAGAGCAGTGAAGCCTTCATGTTGGTAGGCAAGGACAAACAGACTTGTGAAGCTCCAGACGATCAAGAGAAGCGAAGCAGTTCGTGACGAGTTCCAGTATCCAGCTCGGTGAAGTAATGAAACTATTTCGGCAGGATGAAGCAGGTCCAAACGTAATTTTATATATATATATATATATATATATATATATATATATATATATATATATATATATATATATATATATATATATATGGATATGTATAAATATATAACTTTATAATAGGTTACCATTATATTGAACTCCTTCATAGATCCAACTGCACCAGCATTCATTTGGTGAGAAACTGAAACTGAGGACATATATCTTGGCAAAAGAAAGTAAGTGATTATTTTAATATGGTTGTATTAATTCATTTTTCAATTCTTAACGAGTTCATGTGCAAGTAATTTCTTCATATCTTGCTTCCATGGACACCTAGTATAATTTTAATGTCATCTACTCTGATGTGTGACATGTACAGTAATTGCATTTGGCGTTAAATAACTAAACAGGTTAAGCAATAGATTCCTAACGACCTTGCGTACTTGACTTCCAATCCCACTCTCAGATTTTCCAATGCTGAGGAAGAAGAGCACCAGGTCGACCTGCGCGGCTGTGCGGACCCTGATCATTCTGCTGTGGGAGCAAGGAATGCCACCACGGATGATAGCCAGGAATGTAAACACCAGCCTTACTACAGTTAACAGATGGCTCAGAAGGTGGCGGGAATGTTGGTCATTGTTCAACAATCAATGTCCCAGTATACCAAGGAAACATAGCAACATTGTACCTCAACGAAGCGATATGAGCCCACCCTTATTACTTCCATCAACTGTGTGGAATCATATGAATCACTGTAATCTCTGTGAATCATATGAATCACAATTATCGTGGAAACACGATTATTTAAACACATTATCACTCTTCCAACAATCTATCTATCTATTGCCAGACGCCTCAATCCCGTAACGGGTGGCCACAAACAAATCGCTTCCATGTTGTCCCGTCCACCGTCATTTCACTGCCTTGCTCCCAGTTCACACACCCCTCTCTTATATACCTCTCCTTTCCATCCCTAAATCTCATCCTTGGCCTCCTCCTCCCTATCCCCCCTCAACCTCATGTACACTCTTCTCGTCAGTCTCTCGCTCTCCATCCTCTCCACATGGCCAAACCACCTCAGTGTGTTTCTCCCAACGCTTCCCATCACATCCACACCCACACCACAACGTTCCTACACTTCCTCATTTGTCAGTCTGTCTCTCCATGTGACTCCACATGATCCTATCAAATAACTCATTTCCACTGCTCACATTCTTGACTTGTGTCATCCAACAAGATCCAAGCTTCACTTCCATACATTGGAGTTGGTGTCACAATACTGTCAGGCAACGACTTTTTTGCTTCAATGTTCACTTCAATGTTCCTTATCATTGCTTTCAAGGAACCAGCAGCCTTTCTTCCTTGTTGTACTCTTTCAAGCACTTCGCCCTCTAAGCTTAAACCCTTACTCATCACACTACCCAAGTACTAAAACACACGCACATTTTCCATTTCCTCCTCATCCAACATAACCGTACATTCGATGACTTCATTTCCCTCGAAGACCTTAACTTTACTTTTCCCTTCATTTGCTTTAAATCTCCGTTTCTTACACACTCTCCCAAACTCATTCATCAAGCCTTGCAGCTACCCTTCGTCTTCACTTAAGAACACAATATCATCTGCAAACAACAGTACATTTTCCACACACTGTCATTTCTCATTTGGGCCGCTCCAACATCCACTGCCCTACCTTGTATCTCTTTTACCACCCCATCCATATACAGACTGAACAACCATGGAGACATGACACATCCCTGTTTCAATCCAACCTTCAAGTAGAAACATTCACTCATTTCACTGTCCAGACTCACTGCAACCTTGGAACCCTCATACATATTCTTAACGGCATTCAGCAACATCCCATTTATATCATATATTCTCAATACTTTCCACAATCATTGCCTATCCATCCTGTCATATGCTTTCTTCAAATTCATGAAGGCCGCATACAACTTCTTTCCCATCTCTAGAAACTTTTCTACTAAAGACCTAAGAATGAATATCTGATATTCACACCTCCCTATTGTTCTCCAACTAATTTCTCTGTTATATCCCTAACTCTGTCAACAGACCTGGGCGGTTAAATACATTTGTATTTAAATACGTTTTTAAATACATTTGTGTATTTAGAAATGTACTTTCAGATACATTGGTTTTTATGTATTTAATTATAGTATTTAAATACTTTAATGAGCATTTAAAGACAATGTATTTAAATCCTCAAGATTTATAAATGTAAATATGCTCTTACCAGTTAATTTGGGCATAAACTCGTCCAACTATCTAGCAACCCTGAGCACTGAACACTGTGTGAGTCACGAGTTCAATTCCATCAGTCTGGGTTGCCAGGTCTGGCATAGTTACAGTATACCAGTTTGACTTATTTCGGGAGCGGTTGGCATGAAAATGTCTATTCCATATGCCAGGTACCGGTTGGCTATATTTCTGGCATATTTTTGGTGTGAATAACAAACTATATTTTTTACTGCTGTTCTCTAAATTTTGGGAATTTTAAGTCTGCAAAAGTTCAAAAAGCATCGGTTGAGAGATTGTTCCCATTTGCGGGAATCACTCTGACTCTCAAAAGAAAGTCTTTTTCAGACGAAAGATTTGAAAGATTTATTTTGATCCGCAGCAGCCGTGAAATACAGTAAAAGAGCATTCGTAAGACGCCTTATGTTTATCTTATATTTATGTCTCACCTCATTAATTTTTAGTTTTGTTTCTCATTATGCAATGATATAATGAGCATAATACTTCACTGGATGTATTCGTGCAATGTAAGTTCTAAGTTCTTTTGTTTTGTTTCGTTTTTGTTCTAAAAAGGAAATATATAATCAGAAATTATCCTTTATCACGCATTTTATATTGTTAATCATGAATTACTAAATACATATATTAAAACTTGCATGTATTTAAAATGTATTTACAAATGTATTTAAATAAAATTGATGTATTTAGTATTTAGTATTTAAATAAATTCATAAAATGTATTTAGTATTTAATATCTAAATACATTTCTCCAATGTATTTAATACTTAGTATTTAAATACATTCAATGTATTTAGTGCCCACCTATGTCTGTCAATAGGTATCCTACCATGTACCTTTCCTAGTACACTAGGAAGACTAATGCCTATGTGAATACCACACACTTCTTTTTCCCCTTTTCCTTTGAACGGAGGAAAAATCATACCTTACTTCCATTCCTCCGGGACTTTACCTTCCTCCCAGGCCAATTTCCACATCTTCCACATCCATTGTACTACAATATCTCCTCCTTGCTTCAACATTTCACTACACACACCATCAATTCCTGGGGCTTTCCCCATTTTGACATTCTTCATTGCTTCTACAACTTCCATCCTACTGATTTCTTCCCTTCTTTTCTCATCCCTCCTTCTCCCAGCCATTCCCCAGACACTTATACTCGCATTACTTTCATTATATGTGTTCAATTTTTTTTTAAAGGGTTCTCCCCACCTGCTCACTTTTTCTCTCTTCTCCACAAGTAATCTGCCATTTTTATCTTGCACTCCTTAACTAACTTCTTTAACACCCTGTCTAACTTTCTTTACCTCTTTCTAGACCATTTTCTTACAGTCCCTCTGCTTTACACCCAAATTCCTTTCAAATTCCACATTCAGTTTCTTCTTTCTCTTTCTTCCTAATCTATTCGCCTCTCTCTTCCACTCTACCAAAACTCTCTCTTCTGTCTCTTAACTTCCTCAACACCCGTTTTTCATCCACTTATTATATGCTTTATTCTTTTGTGTCACAATCTGTCCCACCTCTTCATTCCATCATGTTCCTTGCACCCCACTCGCCACATCACATATTAAACACAACCGCACATGTTGCACAGATTTCTTATGTGAATATCTTGCACACACCTTCCACGTCCCCCATCTGTTCCAAATTATATTTACCCAGTCGCTCCTATACTTCCCTCTCATATTCTGCCTTTTTTCCATACTCTTGTAACCTTTCCACCCTCCTTGTGAGAACTACTTCCTCCTGTCCTTCCTTTCTTCTATTCTTCCAATTCATTTCAACCTTGACTTTCACTACCACCAAGTGGTGATAAGAAAATCCACTCCCCAAACTCTATATGCTCTTGCACCCATTCCACAACTTTTCATTTTATCATCCACACACACATAATCAATCACTGCCTTCCGTTCATTCAGTTCACTACCCACACTTCTCATCACTCACCACGTATACCTGTGGATCATTTTGTGTCTGAAGACGGTATTGGCTATCACCAACTCCCTCCTGGCACAAACGTCCACCAGAGCATAGCCATTCCATTCCATCATCTGCAGGCACACCCTCCATTCCATCATCTGCAGGCACACCCCACTCACCAACTACTCCATCCATCTTCACATTCCCTACTTTTCCATTCATATCTCCAATAAAAGCACTCTCTCATTCCTTTCAAACTTTTCCATGCACTCTTCCACAGTTGATCAGAACTCTTCTTTCACTCTACTTTTTTTTTTATGCAAGAAAGAAGTAATCAAAGACCTGGAGCCTGCAAACATTCCTTCCAAGAAAAAAAAAAAAAAAATACAAATGAGAGACAAATTCAACATCTGTTCATTTCAAGATACCTGGGCACACTGCGTTTGAAAGACTGGAGATCAGAGGAAGTAGGAAATACAGACAGAAGGAGACAGTTCCAGAGCTGACCTGTCGCATAAATGAAGGACTACAGGTAACGGTTAACTCTTGCATTAGAGAGTTGGACAGCTTAAGGGATGAGAGTTTGTTGCTAGACATGTGCTACGCTCCCGTCGTAGAGGTGGAGGGATGGAAGCAGACAGTTCAGAGGAGCAGTGACCACTGAAGTAACGATAGAGAAGAGATAATGATGCAACAGTGTTGTGAAGAGACAGAGGTTGAAGGGAATTAGTAAGAGGATGAGAGTTAATGAGATGAAAAACCTTTGACTCCACCCTATTAAGAAGAGCTCTATATGGAAAGCCTCCCCACACATGAGAGTTGTACTCTACACAGGGGCAAATAAAGCCCGCGTAGAGAATCAACAGCTGTGCAGGGGTAAAGAAGGTGCGGAGTCGCTTAGAACACCCAATCTCTTGGATGCAGATTTTACAAGATATTATGATCATTCCAAGAACGTCCTGAGGGAATGAAACCCCATGCATGTTCAAAGATGACACAGGATTAAGCTGAATGTTATTAAACATCAGTGGGTATTCCTGTGAATGATTTTGTCGGGTTGATAGGTGTAAGAACCGAGTCTTTGATGCATTAAAAACAACAAGATTACCTTTACCCCAGTCAGTGATACGAATCAAGTTAGACATTAGGTGTGCCATATCCTCATTCGTTGATTGTTGAACTGCTGAGATAGACGTTGCGGGAACAAAATGGAAAGGTGAAGGGTGGAATTGTCAGCATATGAGTGTATAGGGTTAAACGTACAGCTTAGAAGGTCATTTAAGAATAAATGAAGAGTTAGTGATACGACAGAGCCCTGAGGAACACCAATGTAGATAGATCGAGGAGAAGAAGAGTGACCGTCTACAACTGCAGCTATAGAACAACCAGCAAGAAAGCTATAGATGAAGGCATAGATAGAAGGATAGAAAACGTAGGAGGGCAGTTTGGAAATTAAAGATTTATGCCCTACTCGACCGAAAGCCTTTGAGATGTCAAGTACAATGGCAAAGTTTTCGCCAAAGTCCCAAAAGGAGGATGGCCAGGAGTCTGAAAGGTAGGTGACAAGATCGCCAGTGGAGAGTCCCTGATGGAACCCATACTGACGATCAGAAAGAACGTTGTGATAGGAGAGTTGCTTTAAAATATTTCTGTTAAGAATAGACTCGAAAAAAGCAATTGGACGACAGAGGGTTGGGAATGGTGACCCTTCTTTGGGACTGGCTGAATGAGAGCAAACTTCCAGCAAGAAGGAAAAGTACAGGTTGACAGACAAAGGTAAAAGAGTTTACCTAGGCAGGGTGTATGCACAGAAACAGTTCTTGAGGACAAGAGGAGGGACTCCATCAGGCCTATATGCCTTGTTAGTACTGAGGCCAGCGATGGCAGAAAATATATCTGCTGAAGAAATTTTAATGTCAGCCATGAGGAAGTCAGAGGGTAGAAGTGATGAAGGAACAGCACTGGAATCATCTACGGTGGAACTGGAAGAGAAAGTGCAAAAATTGCTCGGATTGTGATACAAGCATGAAACTTGGCACAAATGTCCTTCACATCATGCCTAACAATTTCAAGGGTGGGGCCAATATAAAAATGTAACTGCCATAGCAATGGTTGCTAGGCAACACATTTTCCTTGGTTACCAGTTATAAAAATTACAATATTTGATTTATCTTTTGAAAAATAAATTCTTTTTGTTGTTCTGTCTTGCCTTTAACTTTGGATAGGTTAAAAATTATATTTTTATCCATTCTTGTCCCATATATTACTTGTGTTGTGAGAAAAATAATTATCCGAGCAATTTTTGCAGCAGTTCTTCAGATAATATTGAGTTGATATCTGTAAATCTAGTGTGCTTGATAACCTCAGTTATTTGCTGCTTGCATGATGTAGGTATATGGATAGCATGATATTATAAATTAATTTACTTTTTTTTTTTTTTTTTTCAGATCCTGCATGCATTGCTATACAGTGAAGTTGCTACAGTAGTTGGTGGTGGTTGTTATATTTTGCTTGTGAGAACTAACTGTCTAAAATGGAAAATAAAACCCCAAAAGCTGCCCAAAAATAGACTGGACAAAATGTATTCTGTGTAAATTAGACGCTAAAGAAACACTGGTCAATCCAACACCAGTACAGAGCATTAGCTGAGAACTTGAAACAATTTCATGAACTTAATGCCTTGCCCATGAAAATTCGATATCTCATGCTTGGACCATGGCGATGACATAGAAGCCACCTTTCTGAAACAAAATGCGAAATGGCATAAGTCCTGCAATCAGATGTTTAAAACAACAAAACTAAATCGAGTCAAAGAAAGAAAGAGGAAACGTGTTGGGACTGAGGATGGGACTTCCAAACGCATTTTCACACGCAGTTGTGTAGGTGGTGGTGATGGAGATACAACTACAGTATATCTAAAGATACAAATGGCCGCATATATTTCCATTGTTCTAAACCTGAAACAAATGATAAGCTACGTGACGTAAGCACATTTAATTTAGACAGTCATGTGCGATGATTAGCTCGTGATCTCCAAGATGAAGAACTGTTGGAGTTTTTGAGCACAGGTGATCTCATAGCATTAGAAGCAAAATACCATGCTAGATGTCTTGCAAATTTGTACAAGAAGGCCCGCAAAAAAACATGCACAAGATAAAGATGCCTCTTGTGATTCTAATGACCTAACATGTAAAGGCATAGCTCTAGCAGAGCTTATATGCTACATTGAGGAACAAAGGGAGGAGGAGAATGTAAAAGTGTTCAGGCTGGCAGATCTATCAAAGTTATACAAGCAAAGGCTTGCCCAGCTAGGAGTAGATGTCACTAAAGTGAATAGTACTCACCGGATACTCACACATTCCTGATATGAGAGCTTACAATGAAGGACGAGATGTGTTTCTTTTTTTGTCTGATTATGTAGCCACAGTGCTGAGACAGGGGTATGAGCCTGATCGACATGAAGTGAGTGTAATGATGACCGAAACTGCACAAACAATCAGGAAAGACATTTTGGCACACAAGGTTACATTCTCTGGGTCATTTAACCAGGATAGTCAGGTACAATCAGTGCCAAAGTCACTTTTGTCACTAGTCACTATGCTGATCAATGGCTCTAACATAACAGCAAACACATGACAGAAACATTAGTCAGCCAGTGCGTACCATTTCTCAGCTGTTCGTGTTCAACGCCCTCAAAAGACACAGAGAAGAAGTGAAGACACCAAAGGTTTATCATAACAAAGAGCGAGAGACACCACTACCTACGTAGATTCTAGGATGATGTTCATGTGGCTGATGCTGTTAAACAGGGGTTTGTGAAAATCCTAGTCCGCACTGTGGACACAGATGTGGTGGTTCTGGCAGTATCAACAGTTCAGGAACTAGGGCATGTTGAGCTCTGGGCGGCATTTGGCACTGGAAAAGACTTCCGGTATATCTCTGCTCATGAGATATCAGTGGCTCTAGGACCAAGGAAGTCTCGATCACTACCTATATTTCATGCATTGACAGGATGCGACACCGTTTCTCACTTTGCTCAAGTGGGAAAGAAGACAGCTTGGAAGGTGTGGGAGACACATGAGGAATTCAGACATATTCCATGAAATGCACAGTGCAGCAGAGGATATACCAGAAGTATATGCATCCTTGGAGTACTTTACAATCTTGCTGTATGATAGGACAGCAACCTGTACGTCAATTAATGAAGTCAGAAAGCTCATGTTCAGACACAACGGGCATCAAATGTCAGCTCTTCCTCCTAGTAAGGCTGCCCTACGACAAAACGTACTGCGGGCAGTACTGCAAGGTGGTCACTATTGAGGTCATGTTACAAGGCCACATCGTCAGTTACCCTCCCCTGCAGACTGGGGATGGACATTCCCAGAGCAGTGGACACCCCTGTGGACCACACTGCCTCAGGCCAGTGCATCATGCCCGGAGCTGCCGCAGTGCAGATGTAGATCCAGGTGCATAGACTGCCAGTGCATAAGGGCGAATCTCAAATGCACTGTCAATTGTATTTGCAAAGGGGACTGTGACAATTCTTGATCCCTGGTACTCGTGAATTTTAAGAACTGTAAAGTGGTTTTCACACCACAGTCATGGATGTACTAAAGTGTTATTCATATTGAAAAACAATAATCTGACACATCATTTTTCATACACAAGATAATTGCAGCATTAAACCTAAGAGGGCTATATCTAAGGATAACTCGATTTCTTCATTAGTGGTAGTTACATTGCCACATAATTGAAAAAATAATAAATTTGCTTTTATAATTTTCAAACATGGCATTCTAGTTCATATTTTTGTGTATTAATTGCCTTATGACAGTGTTTGAGATAATAGAACTTCATCTGGTTATAATATATAGGCATACATAGACACTAAGGTGAAAATGTTGCCTAGCAACTGTTGCCAAGGCTATTAATTTTTGATTGGCCCCACCCCTGAAATTGTAAGGCATGTTGTGAATGACATTTGTGCCAAGTTTCATGTTTCTATCACCATCTGAGCAATTCTAGCTCTATTTGGCACTGATACTTTGACAAGAATGAAGAGATCTGCCTTATCAGTAGAAGATATAGCTACTGTGCCATCAGAGTAGAAACGAGGAGGGAAGGATGATTAGGTAAAGTTGTTAGAAAGGTTTTTGGCGAGGTGCCAGAAGGATCAGGAAGAGTTTGAGTTGGAGAATTGAGAGCATTTAGTAGACGTAGATGAAAATATTTTTAGCAGAGCGAAGAACAGACAGCACGATTCCGGGCAGAAACATAAAAATTATGTGATTCAGAGGTGGGTTGGCTCTGGTACCTTTTATAGGCCCTCTTCTTGTAGTCGACTGTATTAGAACAAGGATGATTAAACAAAGACCTTCTTGAATTAGAGAAAGGATATGGGAAAGGAGTGTATGCTTCCATGCCCGAAAGAATATCATCCGTAATGTGTGAGGCACACTCACATGGCTTCCTGCCATGGAAGCAATTATCATGCCAGGGAAAATAAAAGAAGTACTCCCTGTGGGCCTCCCCAATCAGCAGTTCCAAAGTGCCACAACCGACGTCTGTTTGGAGGGTCCACAGGCCGTACTGGAGCGATAGGACAGGTTAAGGTAATAAGGTTGTGATTGGAGGAGCCCAACAGAGAGGAAAGATTAACAGTGTAAGCAGAGGGATAAGTTGTAAGGAAGAAGTCAAGTATGTTGGAACTCCAAGGTAGTCTGGGTTACGGGTAGGGTGCAGTACAAGCTGCTCTAGGTCATTAAGGATAGAAAAGATATAGGCTTGTTCACCAGGTGGATCAGTGAAAGGAGAGGAGAGCCAAAATTGGTGGTGAACGTTGAAATCTCCTAAAATGGAGATTTCAGAGGAGGAGAAAGGGATAGGATGCGTTCCATCGTAGTAGTAAGACAGGCGAAGAATTTTTCATAGTAGAATTAGGGGATAAGTAAACATCACAGATATATATAGTCAGGAAATGACAGGAAAACCAAAGCCAGAGGGCAGAAAGTTCAGAAAAATCATGTTCAGGAACACTAGAGCAAGGTAAGTCGTTGTGTACATATACATAACACCCATCTTTGGCTGCGAAATGAGTATAAAGTAGAAGGATACAGAAAAGGGTTTGCTATCAGTTGCTTCAGACAGCTGAGTCTCAGTTAAGAAAAGAAGTTGAAGTTTAGAGGAGGAGAGGTGGTGCTCAACACAGAAAGTTAGAGGAAAGGTTGCGAGTATGCAGAGATGAAGAAGTTAGTCAGACAGTGGTTCCAGGCAGCTGGTTGAGCGTCACAGGGAGAGGGGTGGATGGTCCCCCACCCCCGGGGGACTCCAAGGCTACAATATTAGACGCCATTTTCTTTTTTTTTTCTGAAAATTTGAAAAGGAAGTGTAGTCTGCACTGTGCATGTAGTTTGATGTTGACAGATAGAGAAACATGTACTGGAGAGCATGCTGGCCTATTCTCTGTGTTACTGAAACACTGAAAAAGTTAAACAAAGGGGAGATTGTCAGGAACTAGTACCGAGGGCTGATGAAAGGGGAGCTCCAGCTCTCCCTGTCATCAGCTTTCCATCCACCTTGGGAATATTACCCTACTTGAAGGTGCTACAGTCTAGTCCTACATGTGCGATAATGCTGTCGTCGGTACACTGTCTGTAGTGTTTTCATTATTTCATCGTCCGTTTTGCACGATATATATATATATATATATATATTTTTTTTTTCAATACTTAAAACTTTGTACCTGAGAGAGAGAGAGCAAAAAAAAAAAAAAAAAAATTATCAGCTACTGGTAACACGGGACATTCTCGAGAAATAAACTTAAGAATTATGGAAAATGCCCACAGAAGGACTTGGTCAAAATCATTAGACTGGCAAGAGAAAGAAAGAGCAACTGTCCTGTTTGGTTCTGGTGCTACGATGCCGAGGATGAATAAAATATGAGGTTCTCAATACCCGTTGAAAGAAGAAAGTTCTACAGGGTAAATATGAAGTTACTTTAACTGGAAATAAGTATCGGTAAAGACATGTTAACTAGGACGTCCAGCTTTCTTAATGTGGTGTGTATTGTGTATAAGTAAATCCTGAATATTTCCATAATCTCTCAGTCTGTGTGTGTGTGTGTGTGTGTGTGTGTGTGTGTGTGTGTGTGTGTGTGTGTGTGTGTGTGTGTGTGTGTGTGTGTGTGTGTGTGTGTGTGTGTGTAGAGGCAATTGCGGGCATACACATTAACTGCTTCTCGCTCTTCCTCTTGCCTTTCCCTAATTCTGCTACTTTTAATGGCAAAAAATCTATGCGAAATATGTATTTCTGTGTAGTTTAGTTGTGCCTTTTGAGGGTCCGGCAAAAAAAAGGAAAAAGAGTGAATATTGTTTTAAATGAAATCATTATGTCAAAGGTCAAATTTATACGACGTTTACTAAACTTTGTGGAATGGTTCAAGTTAAAACGATGATAAAGGTACTATATTTTGAAAACAGTTGTCAAAGTTCATGGTCACTCAGAAAGTTATATATTAGTCAACTGAATAAATTTAGCTCAAACTTTTACCATCTGATATGGAGTAAGTTGGTGAAAGTGTTAAAGTTTGGGCAATAATGAAGTTTTTAGATTTGAGAGTAATGCACTTAATGTGAAGGTAACATGGCAAAGTCAAATATTTGGCACTCAGACCAGTTGGCTGTCACATTATCGAATGTTCTTTCCTGTTGTTATACTGTATAAGAAACGAACATGCAAACATACAGTTTCACTTAACACAGAGGTGTTCAATAGTGAAGCATGTTTTCTCTCTTATTATTAATGTTTATAGTCACATTGTTACTGATAATGCATTACATATGTGGGATGCCTTCTTGTACTCGAACTATTAGTGATATGGAGTGTTTATATTCATTGTACAATCATTTGTTGCTCCATTAGAGCCGAAAGGGACCGAGGCAAGGCTACTCAGCTTCAACGTTTAAGGCATGGATGACCAGCCTCGCTAGGCTCTGAGCAGCATTAAGCAATGAACCCCAGCCATCCCCACATGAAAACCTTTTTAGGGCTCCATCCGGTCGGAGTATGCCCATGCGGCTGCTGGACGTCCATATCGGTTCGTGACTGTCATCCAAAGGAATAGGCGGTTTCCTGCATTACTAGAAGCCATCTGGGTTGCCACTCAGTGTAAAATCACTTGAAAGTTTCATTATAACGAGTGAATGAACGATGGAAGTTATGAAGAAGTATGCCACGTTATTGACGAATACGGGCCAAGAGTTAATGACAAGCTTGCGTTGTTTATTATTCATAAGAATGTGACCAGCAATACGAGTATAATTCAGTACAGCTGCAGAGTATTAACTTTTACCAATAGCCAGACCACCATGTAAATAAGCACAAAACAAGCTGAAAATTTTCAGTGCTGAGTGTGTCAATGCCCTTAACTGCATTATTTTTATGCTATCATAAGCCAGCAGCCACTATACTGCTACAGACTGAAAATAGTAGGTTAAAGTTACATATGTACAATATTACTTCGCCATGCAAGGATAGACAGTCAAGGGTAACAGTTTACATATTCATCAATTGCGACTTTTTCATCTTCGTCCCTGATTGATCACATCAAGGACGATTATGTTTACGGGCAGAGAAAACATATGAAGCTTCTGTCATCTTCGGAATAATAGCCAGCAGAATATGAAGCTTCTGTCATCTTCGGAATAATAGCCAGCAGAATATGAAGCTTCTGTCATCTTCGGAATAATAGCCAGCAGAAGCGAGGCGTGGACCTTGCAAGAGGGGAACAAGTCAAGAGTGAGAGCAGTGGAAATGAGTTACTTGAGAGGAGCATGTGGAGTGACGTGGAGGGACAGGTTGACGAATGAAGAAGTGAAGGAACGTTGTGGAGTAGATGTGGATGTGGTTGAGAAGATTAGGAGAAATACACTGAGGTGGTTTGGACATGTGGAGAGAATGGAGAATGAAAGACTGACTAAGAGGGTGTATGTAGGTGAGGTGGAGGGAGGGAGAGGGAGGGGTAGACCGAGGATGAGGTGGAGGGATGGAGTTGAGAGGTATATGAGGGAGGGGGGGGTGAGTTGGGGGGAGGGTAGTCAAATGGTGGGTGACAGAGTGACTTGGAGGCGTTTTGTCTGCGGCCACCCTTTGCGGGATTAGGGCGTCGGGCTATAGATAGATAGATAGATAGAATAAAGGGGGATGCAGTAGATCCTATATTAGGCTATATTCTGCACATAATTGTACTATGGACATTAAAGAACAGTAAATCTTCTTCCTTTTGCCAACAAAGATATATAATAAGCGAGGATCACCAGTCGACAGAGGAGCATAAAAGCATACTTATTGTCATAAATCCTGACTTAGGTCAAACCTGAGTTTATTTTGTTAGTAAAACACATTAGGTTTCTTAGTAATAACATTACTGAAGTTTATTCAGTACATCTGGTATATACTCGTCTATTATTAAATTTGCATTATTTATAAACAAGAACCTCATTCACTAGAATAAACATGCGCTAATACCAGCCGCGATAGCGAAGCTGGTATCGTTTTCAGTCTGTGTGTGTGTCTGTGTTTCTGTTAGCACGATAACTTCGCAAGTGCTCAAGATATCATCACAAAATTTTATGTGTTTGTTTCATATTTTGATAAACATCAGCCCTTAAAACGGAATCAGTCAGTCTGCAGCGATCAGGTCAAAAGACATTTCCTGCAGCTGAGAAAGTCACGACTGGAGCTGGGGAAGCTGGAATGCACAGGTAGTGGAGGGCTAATGTAGTGGCGGGGAATCGTCTTAGGTATGAATTGTCCTGTCCGGGAATTGTCCATCTTTTGACGGCTAATTGTCTGACGGTGAATTATCTTGATGGCGAATTGTCCCGGAACCGTCTACTCTCCCAGTAAGTGTCTGGGAGTGGAGGAGTGAGGGGAGTAACCAGCATGCCATGCCCAGCTTCAAAAAAGGCAGAATTGCACTGACAGGCAGCCTACCGGCAGAACTGTACAGACAAGCAGCCTACCAATTATCCTGGAACATGGTTGACTGTGTGTGACTGATGTATAATGGAGAAACTTACGTACTACATAATATTTGTACACGAACATTATGAACAAATTATCGCAATAATTATATTTAATAACTGATTATTACAATTAATTTTTTATTATAATTTTATTTTGATTACGGGTATATTTTATTTTAATATAATTATGTCAATATCAGTTTCCCCCCAAAAGATTATGATTTGATTATGATTACATATACACTGCCATGGATTATGATTTTTCGATTAGTAATCATAATCATGCACATGTCTGATAAGGGTATAGTGGTGTAAAACATAATGCGGAGGTTGTTTCCGATGCAGGAAGGAAGAGCAAAATCTTCATCCATTCAGCAGCCATTAGCTCCCGGTCTGAGGATTTATTCTTTCCTCTAGCTTTTTGGGTTAGTAAGAGCACAAACATTTTCAACAGTTTCGTAAAGCTAGTAAATTCTATTTAAATCTCATGGAATCCATTTTTTAAATTAAACATATTTTATTATGAGTATTATAATAATTGTTGATTTTCAGATAACAACCGGGATGCTATACTTGTATTTCACATGGATGACTGCATTTCTAATGGCTTACACATCTTCTTCCTCCAAAACAACACTATTCACTGGTAAGTCACTGAGAGTTGACTGTGAAACATTACATTATAATTATTTATCCAAGTTTAGGAAGTGCGAATCATATATATATATATATAAAATATAACACATGGAAATGCAAATACAGTATCTCATTTTACTCATTGCATTTCAGATGGAAATCAACATTATCTAGTACCTCAGGTTCTTAATGCAATGTTGCTTCCTTTGGATTCAAAGTGTCCACTGCTCATATTATCTATGGGCACTGCTTCTTCATCATTATGTAAGGTAAATATTATTAGTCGTTTTGATGTAGTAACTGCGTAAATTGGTGGTGAATTGAGGAATGAGAAAAATTGGGATCAAGGAGTGTCAGGTTGGAGTGGTTATGGCAATCTACAGGAATGTTCACAACCAGGCGAGAAAGAACGGTTTAAAGATGAGTTTTCCACGATAGCTGACGTGCAGCAGGGGTCAATTTTGAGTTCCTTTTTATTGATCATGGTGCTTGAAGTTCTGTCACTTGGTTTCAAAACTAGATTCCCATGAGTAGTGTTGTATACTGATAACGTGGATTTGATCGCATTTGATAGTTGAGAATGAGAGGGAGGCGGAGGAAAGATTTACGGAGCACAGATATGGAATTGGGTACAAGGTTTGAGAGTAAAGGCAGAAAATACAAAAGTAATTATATTTAGGGCTACTGACAGTACTCTCAAATTAGAGGGAATGAGGCCATGTAGAAGCTGCCATACGGCCGTGGGAAGTAAATCCATTTTTTACAGTGCATGAAATAAGTGGTTAATGAAGAAATATAGTGGCATTATAGACAGGCTGTGCAATAATGCTGAATTTGTGTGTGTGCGGTGTGGACAGGGGAGAGAGAGAGAGAGAGAGAGAGAGAGAGAGAGAGAGAGAGAGAGAGAGAGAGAGCCGGGAAAGGACTGACCTTGTTTGAATGTTTCTTGAGTGTGTGGAGGAATTTTATCATTTGTGGGGCATGCTATGTGCTATAGGTGCGGCTAGAGATAGTTCTATGGCTAGGGTAAGGAGTGGTTGGAAGTAGTTCAGGTAGCTGTTGCCTCTCAAAAACAGAGATAACTCTCCTCCCGTAGTAAGGGGTTCTTGTATGCAGCATGTGTTAAGAGCGTAATGATGTACGGTAATGAGACCTGGAGGGTAAAAGAAAAAGATATCGTAGACTTAAACGCAAATATCTGATAATGATAAGACGGATGTGTAGTGCGTCCTTAAATGTCAGGCCTGGAGGGGTTAGGACTGTGGATTAAGAGTCGACAGGGAGGACGGATTTCAGATAATTAATATAGTGATGAGAAGGGGTAGAATGAGACAGTTTTGGCGTGTAGGCCTAGAGTTGACGGAGAACGGCAACTGGGTGAAGAGGGTGACAGGTGTGAATGCTGAGGGTGGCTTTGCGAGAGGCAAACCGAAAAAGATCTAGGACGAGGCCATAGAGTGTGGCCACAAGGATTTTAGACTAAATAGGGAAGTTGCTGGAGACGAGTAACTTGGAGAACCACCATTATGTGACTAAGGCCAGTGCATGCAAGCATGTTCGACCCTTTATAATGAAAAAGAAATGAACTGCAGGAGAACAGATACAGTTGATTTACATAAATTTAAAAGCTGTGCTTTGCATTCAAGGTGTAACAAAAATAGTTTCGGTGATCATGATGTTAGTTTTCAAAGGCTTATGCAGTGTTTACCTTTGTTTCTGTCTCAAAAATAACTAATTATTAAAGCTGAGATGTAGGATTAAAATTATGATGATGATGATGGTCTTTAGGATGTGTCTGAGCTGCTAGAGCAAAGAAGTGTGGGTGTGTTCGAGGTGGGTGTTGACAGTCAGGACGCT
Organism: Coenobita brevimanus; assembly: GCF_032717465.1. NCBI lineage: Eukaryota > Metazoa > Arthropoda > Malacostraca > Decapoda > Coenobitidae > Coenobita > Coenobita brevimanus. Next base: position 55,445,777 of record NC_136993.1, on the reverse strand, counting down.
AACGTGACGCAGGCACAGCTCTCCCGGATGGTCAAGCAGGCTCGCCGGGTAGGTCACTCTCACATTACTGCTGAGGCGGGTAGGTCATTTTCGTCTTACTGCTGAGGAAGGTAGGTCACTCTCACATTACTGCTGAGGTGGATAGGTCACTCTCACATTACTGTTGAGGCGGGTAAGTCATTCTCATATTACTGCTGAGGCGGTAGGCCACTCTCACATTCTTGCTGAAGCAGGTAGGTCATTACTGTTGTGGCGGGAATGCCATGTTTCCTTCTGCACTGTATGAATACTTCATAGAGCAACAAAATAGTCATTTTACTGAAGCAGTCTCTCATGTTCACCTAAGATTTACTTGCAGTACTTATTATTCATATTTATAGACTACAGACATAAGCTTTCGTTGGGGCTTTAGCATTTTTTTTCCTTTAATCATAGTAACACTATTTTGGCTTGAACCATGCGACATTATGCATATGAACTGCAATTAAACACATCACATTATTCTTGCAGCAAAAGTGGCGAAAGGGTCTCTGGTGAGTGTCTTTGTGCAGTGACAAAAAAAATATTTGTGTTTATATTTCTTGGAAGTATTCCACTGTGTGTTAAAAAACGTTGAAATATCTACGTGTTAAAAAATGTTGAAATATCTACATAGGGGGGAGGTTGGTTAATAATTATATGTGGATGAGTTTCATTTTTATATGTCTTAACAGTGGAAAGAGTGATGGTTGATTTTGTTACTCTAAACCAGTGGTTCTTAACCTTTTTTGAGTCACGGACCCCTTCGAGAATCTGGTGAAAGCTATGAACCCCTTCCCTACAAAAATGCACATAATCACTTAAAAACAGTATTTTGCATGCAATAAATATACTGTATTATATTGAAAACTACCTCAAGCAGTGTATGACATACACAAAGTATAAAACAGTCTTTACAAAGAATTATGTTTCCCCTTTTTTTTCATCTAAAAACTAATGGCAACTCGATGAAGAAATAAAATACATCCAACTTGTGCAAATTAAACAAAACAAAACTTTAATTCTGCTCAAAATTTCATTTCAATGAGAAGGTTGTTGTTGTTGTTGTTTGGCTTGAATAAGAAGATGGAATTGTGGAGCGGTCTTTGACAAGGCAACACACATGTCATCATTGACATCCAGTTGATTTCGACTTTTCGTTTTGATAGAAACAACCTCTGGAAACCCTGACTTACTAAGGCATGTAGTAGTAAACGGAATTAGAGCACCCATTGCTTGCTTTGCCAGACAAGGGTAGTCGTGTCAACGACACTTCGATTTTTTTTTTTTCAGCTAATGATGCCAGACTGCATCACGCTAAATTGTTCTCAATTATTCTTACCTTCACGGACCCCCTGAAGCCCATCCATGGACCTCCCAGGGGTCCATGGACCCCAGGTTGAGAACCCTGCTCTAATCATTGTTCTCTGGCGACATGAACTGTTTGAGTAAGTGAGTTGCATGTTCTAATAAGTTTTGATTTGGCTAAGTTATTAGGATGCTTCAGCAAATTACCCATGAAAAGTGAGTGTTAGAACAGATGACAGAACCTTGCGATTTGGCATTGTCAAAGATACTTTATATTTCAATTTTAGTTCGAGAATCGGATGGTCTGCCTGCAAAGGATTCAAGGTATAGTTTTCAGTGTGTAATACTATGTATTGATTTTTAAAAGAAATTAATAAAAGATGTATCAAGGTGTATTTGATGAATCTTTTGTTTCCATTCATCCAAAACAAGCATCAAATTTTGAATCTGTGTGTGTGTGTGTGTGTGTGTGTGTGTGTGTGTGTGTGTGTGTGTGTGTGTGTGTGTGTGTGTGTGTGTGTGTGTGTGTGTGTGTGTGTGTGTGTGTGTGTGATGTTACACATTCACATTGACGCTCAGAGAGCTTAATGTCAGCTGAATTAAGTTCCTAGCAATGCTATCATTCATGACATACTATTACCGAGATGAAGCTGAAGTACCTCCATATGCTTGGGACCTTTTTGTGTAATTCAAAATGGCTGACTGTATTTGTGAAGATGTTTATAGATGTTAACTAAACATGATTTACGTAAATGATTGGAATATGTATGTGGTACTGTAGATTTAGAATGTTGATTTTGTAATAATGTTACCTACTTTTGCATAAATCAACCTCTTTTCTACATTTACTTCTAAATGTGGTGGGCATGGACATCATTAATGAAGTTAGTTTGCACTTCTCTAACAAAGTAATGTCGTCAGCTGCGGCAGATATCGTGGTGCGTGACGGTGGTATTGGTCAGTGACGATCCAACCTTCCTCGCCACCTTTGCCGACTCATCCCTCAAGGGTCGCCTCCTGCAGTGGTCCACAAGGCTCATCATCGTCACTCGCCTAGCACTGCAGCAGCTGAGGCCACTCATGTCCACCAAATACACCTTTGCAAATATGAGTGTAGCTGTGGTGGCTCCATCTGAATCGAACAATATTTTCGGGTATGAATGATATTTTCCAGTTAAAACATATTACTGTGGTTATTATGTAAGTGTTTCCAAAGGACTTAAATGACTAAGAGCCCCGCTGCAGCAACAATTTTAAGGTTGCACACGGCGTTATTTGGATGAAGCTCACTAAGGCCAGTGTAGGAATCACTCACAGGAGACAGTCACTAAGTGTGTGTTCACACTGAGGCTGGAACTGATATTTTGTCTACACAGATTGTTTGATCATGTAGACTGGGATAGCAACTAGAAAAAGAAGATACACTTTCACTAATTCACATTCTGAAATTCTCAACTGACATGTATTATGTTTGATACTGAGAAACAGTGGTCCCATACTTATTCCAATGAAAGCTGAGGCAGGTACAAAGTGCTTTAAGCGTCGACAAAGCGAAATGTGACTCGCAAATAACGCTCCTACTTCACAGACAATAATAAATATCACGTTGTCAATTGCAGTCATTGTCATAGTGTTGTTGTAATGTCATCTCATTTCAGTGCTGTCATGTCTTCGCCATCTCATATGATGTTATTTCATGTCAGTGCTGTCATGTCTTTGCCATCTCTCTTTTTTTTTTTATGTGTGGAAGGAGGAACCTAAGGCTGCGAGCCCGCAAAATTGTCCATTCCAAGAGAAAAAAAAAATACAAGAGAGAAACAAATTCAAGATCCGATGATTTCCAGATGCCTGGAGACACTGCGTTTGAATGACTGGAGATCATAGTTAGCATGAAATACAGACAGAGGGAGATAGTTCCAGAGCTGACCTGTTGCATAAATGAAGGACTGGGAGTAACGGTTAACTCTTGCATTAGAGAGTTGGACAGAAAAGGGATGAGAGTTTGCTGCTAGGCGAGTGCTACGCGCCCGTCATAGAAGTGGAAGGCTGCAAACAGACACTTCAGAGGAGCAACCATTGAAGTAGCGATAGAAAAGAGATAAAGATGCAACAGTGCGTCGAAGAGACAGAGGTTGAAGGGAGCTAGTAAGGGGAGGAAAGTTAATGAGATGAAAAGCCTTTGACTGCATCCTATTGAGAAGAGCTGTATGTGGGGAGCCTCCCCACACATGAAAGTTCCACTCTACACAGGGGCGGACAAAACCCGGGTATAACATCAACAACTGAACAGGGGTAAAGAAGCTATGGAGTGGCCTAGCACACCCAATCTCTTGGAAGCAGATTTTACAAGAGATATAACACGATCTTTTCAAGACAAGCCCCGAGTGAATGAAACCCCAAGCAATGTCAAGGATGATGCAGGATTAAGCTGATTATTAATAACATTAGAGGGTACTCCCGTGGAAGATTTTGTCTAGTTCATAGGTGTAAGAACTGAGCCTTTGATACATTAAAAACAAGATTATTTTTACCCAAGTCAGACGTTAGGTGTGCCATAGCCTCATCCCTTGTTCGTTGAAGTAACTGCTTAGATGGACGTTGTAGGAACCGTACGGAAAGGTGAAGGGTGGAGTCATCAGCATTCAAGTGGATAGGGTTAGATGTAGAGCTTAGAAGGTCATTGATGAATAAGAGGAAGAAAGTTGGTGATAAGACAGAGCCCTGAGGAAGACCACTATTAATAGATCTAGGAGAAGAACGATGGCCGTCTACAACAGCGGCTATAGAATGACCAGAAGGGAAGCTAGAGATGAAGGCACAGATAGAAGGAGAGAAACAGTAAGAGGGCAGTTTGGAAATTAAAGATTTATGCCTGGCTCAACTGAAAGCCTTTGAGATGTCAAGTGCAATGGCAAAGCTTTCGCCAGACCTGGAGTCAAAAAGGCAGGTGTGAAGATCGCCAGTGGAGCGTCCCTGATGGAACCCATACCGACAATCAGAAAGAAGGTTGTGATAGGAAAGATGCATTAAAATGTTTCTATTAAGAATTGACTCAAAAACTTTTGAGATACAGGATGTTACAGCAACTGGACGATAGTTAAAGGGTTGGGAATGGTCACCCTTCTTTGGGACTGGCTGAATGAGAGCACACTTCCAGCAAGAAGCAAAGGTACAAGTTGACAGACAAAGGCGAAAGAGTTTACCTAGGCAGGGTGTAAGCACAGAAGATAGTTCTTGAGGACAACAGGAGGGACTCCATCAGGCCCATATACCTTGTTAGTATTGAGGCCTGTGATGGCAGAAATACATCAGCTGAAGAAATTTTAATGTCAGCCATGAGGAAGTCTGAGGGGGGAAGTGATGGAGGAACTGGAGGAAAGTGTCTGAGCAAAGAGATCTGCTTTATCAGTGGAAGAAATAGAACGATCAGAGTAGAAAAGAGGAGGGAAGGATGATGAGGTAAAGTTGTTAGAAAGGTTTTTGGCAAGGTGCTAGAAGAAGCGGGAAGATTTTAAGTCGGAGAGTTGAGAGCATTTAGTACAGATGAATTTTTTTTTACAAGAACGAAGAACAGACTTTGCTCGATTCCGGGCAGAAACATAGATGTGATTCGGGGGTGGTTTGGCTCTGCTACCTTTTATAGGCCCTCTCCTTGTTGCGGACAGCATTGTAACAAGCACGATTAAACCAAAGCTTTCATGCATTAGTCAAAGGATATGAGAAGGGAATGTATGTTTCCCTGTCTGAGAGAATAACCTCCGTAATGCGCAAGGCACACGGCGATGACTCACGGCTATGGAAGCAATAATCATTCCATGGAAAACCAAAGAAGTACTGCGGCCTCCCAATCTACAGCTCCAAAGTGCCACAGTCGACGTTTCTTTGGAGGGTCCACAGGCCGTACCGGAGCGATAGGACAGGTTAAGGTAATAAGGCTGTGATCGGAGGAGCCCAACGGAGAGGAAAGAGTAACAGTGTAAGTAGAAGGATTAGTTGTAAGGAAGAGGTCAAGCATGCTGGAGCTCTCTCCGAGGCGGTCAGAGATATGGGTCGGGCGCTGTACAAGCTGCTCTAGGTCATTAAGGATAGGAAAGATATAGGCTTCTTCACCAGGAGGATCAGTGAAAGAAGAGGAGAGCCAATGATAGTGGTGAACATTGAAATCTCCTAGAATGGAGATTTCTTAGAAAGGAGAAATGGATAGAATGTGTTCCATCGTAGAAGTAAGATAGTCAAAGAATTTTTGTTAGTCAGTAGAATTAGGGGATAAGTAAACAGCACAGATATATTTAGTCAGAGAACGACAGGAAAGCCGAAGTAAGAGTGTGGAGAATTCAGAAGAATGAAGTTCAGGAACACAAGAGCAAGATAAGTCGCTGCGTATATATATATATATATATACATATATATATATATATATATATATATATATATATAGAGTTATTTATATATATATATATATATATATATATATATATACAACAGCCACCTTTGGCTTTGAAATGAGTATAGAGAAAGTAAGAGGCTACAGAAAAAGGTTTGCTGTCAGTTGACTCAAACAGCTGAGTCTCAGTTAGGAAAAGAAGGTGAGGTTTAGAGGAGGTGAGGTGCTCTAGAGAGCGAAAGTTAGAGGAAAGGCCTCGAATGTTGCAGAAATGAAGGAGACGTGAATCAGACAGTGGTTCCAGGCAGCTCAAGTCATCATCAGGAGAGGGACGGATGGTGGGAGTTTTTATGCCCCCCCCCCCCGGACTCCAAGGCTATGTTTAGAGATGTCATGCCATAATTGATATAACCTCATGTCACTTCATCTCAGTGCTTTCAAGTTATCTCATGCATCAGTTCAATATTCTTATCATGTAATTTAGGTGTTGTCACATCTGATGTCTGTTAGCCATTATGTTACTATTTGACGCAGGCTCCAACCTACTGCAAGCGAGTACTCTGGAGGGAGGCTTAGGCGCACAAGGCCACACGCTGAAAGACACCCCGTCACTGCGCTATTCCCACGCACTTGATAGTTAATAAACAATTTTACCTTACACCCTTATTATTTTTATGCTTCGATAATATACAGTATTTCTTTTTTCACCATAATCCAGAATAAATGTACTTGCTTATGGAGTTGTAAAAAATAATCATCTGAATGTAAATTATGCCTTAATTTAATTTTATTACTTCATTTTTTCAGTTTTTTTTTTCATAGAATATCATTTTTATGGTAAATGTTACTCAGGAAAAAGTTATAGGGAACTTATTTGGCAACATTTTTTTATATGAAGAATTACTCTAGGTTAACTAGGGCCGATTTAATGGAACACAAAAGGAAATTACCTTGTGCATTCGAACAAGGCTCGTAGCACACTGAATAGGGGAGAGGGGCGATGCTGGGTGCGGATTGGGTTAGGCACAACAGAGGGATACACGCCGATGCTAGTAATAGTTTGTTCTCACCCAGAAATGGGCACAAAATCATTCCATAACCAAAAAAAACAGGGGCCATTTTGTGTGACGTAACTGGCGTTGAATAGTAACGGGCAATTGAAATACGCGCTGATGCTGCCTGCATCAAATGGTAACGAAGGCATGAAATTTGCACCACACCCATAAACACCAAAGGGTTAATGATGTAAAATTTTATGCCATGTCAATGTTATCATGTTAGTGCTGTTATATATTACTGTGTCATGTCAAGTCATATCAGTCAGTCATATCAGTAATGTCAGCCATTCATTCAGTTAGTTAGCAACGCCTCGGAACTGTCTACTTGCATCCCTCCACCCCTACGATGCATACGTAGCACCAATCTGGCAATAATGTCTCATCCCTTTTCTGCCCAACACTTTAATTCAAGAGTTAACCGTTAGTCCCAGTCCTTCATGTATGCAACAGATCAACTCTGGAACTGTCTTCCTGTCTGTATTTCATACTGCCTATGACCTTCAGTTTTTCAAATGCAGTGTGTCCAGGCATCTTGAAATGAACAAACCTTGAATTTGGCTCTATAATCTTGTTTTTGTTTTTCCTTCGAGGGAACAGTCTTGCTGGCTCCTGGCTTTTGGTTCACTCTTCTTTGCATTAAAAAAAAAAAAAAAAAAAAAAAAAGATAATTTCGGGCAGATCAAGATATGTTCCACAAAGTATCCTCTGCAATTAAGACTTGTCATTCCTACAGAAAAGATAGCAGCAGATGCCATGAGGTGCTTAGCCATGGCGATCATCTCCGTAACTAAGGCCTCTCAGCCTGTAACAGGTTATTTGTCCACTGTCCTGGGGTACAGGACCACTACATCACCTATGTTATCATAGTTACTTCCTCTAGGTGATACTTTAGTCTCTCATTTTACCTACGAACCCACAAAGGGGTGATGGGCACTTCAGTTGTGTGGTGTCAGCTGTCTGCAGTAGGATTCGTACCCTAGCACTGATGAGTTGGCAGTTCGTACATACCAACGCAAACCACTTGGCTATGATGTGATAAAGCTGAGGATGCCCTACGGCCAGGGATGCAGTAGATGTGCATCGCCTTTATGGGTAGCCATAGAGCAACCTTAAATTCTTTACATAACGTTGGCCTTTCAGCTACCTTCAGACCAAGTTGAGTGTTTCCTAATACAGATACATTTTCCGTTAGTGAAGCAAAGCTGAAAGTCACATAATAATGCCGTTTTTTATCATGATTAGTAGTTTAAGAAAGGTTGCTGGTTGCTGGTTCCTTGAAAGCAATGATAAGGAACGGGGAAATGACCATGAAAGTGAAAAAGTAACAACATGACAGTATTGTGATACCAGCGCTAACGTATGGAAGTGAAGCTTGGACCTTGTTGGAGAGACAGAAGTCAAGAATGAGAGCAGCAGAACTGAGTCATTTGAGAGGAGCATGTGGAGTCACATGGTGAGACAGACTGACAAATGAGAAAGTGATGGAGCATTGTGGTGTGGATGTGGATGTGATTGGAACCGTTAGGAGAAACACACTGAGGTGGTTAGGCCATGTGGAGAGGATGGAGAGTGAGAGACTGATGAGGAGAGTGTGAGTGAGGTGGAGGGGGGAGAGGGAGGGAGAGGCAGAGGGTGAGATGAAGGGATGGAGTGGAGAGGTATATGAGAGAGGGGAGGTGAGCTGGGAGCCGGGCAGTGAAAGGGCAGGGACAGAGCGACGTGGAGGCAATTTGTTTGTGGCAACCCCTTACGGAATTGAGGCGTCTGGCAATATATATATATATATATATATATATATATATATATATATATATATATATATATATATATATATATATATATATATATATATATATATATATATATATATATATATATATAAATATATATATAAATCTACATATATATATAAATCTATATATATAAATCTATATATATATATATATATATATATATATATATAGAGAGAGAGAGAGAGAGAGAGATATATATATATATATAGAGAGAGAGAGAGAGAGAGAGAGAGAGTAGTATAATTTTGGACCAGATATTAGTTTGATATCTTGCCTTTCAGCGTGCCACTTACCTTTGCAGTACAATATTATGATCTGAATATCTTAAGGCCGCACAACATTGTTCATATACAAGCAAATAACCGCAAAATATATAATAGTACCTAAATATTGCACTGATATATTCTATCCAGCTAAACTTTACTAAATACCAGTAAGTTAACAAGTCACCACTATCACCTTCACTAGTCCCGCAGCTCACCAGAGCTGTAGGGACACTGCAATGATAACCACTGCACCAGATGTCTCCACTGCCGATGGTTGAGGTCAAGTACCCGGGTTGCAGCAAAGCTCTTCTGGATCATCTCAGCAGTTTTCCTCACACCGATGTCTCTGTCTACCCTGTATCCTCATAACCTTGTACTATTCCATGGAGAATGATCTTTGAGAGTCAGCATGATCTGGCCAGATGCCCATACCACTTCATTTTTTGTTTATTTAACGTTGTCAACCTGTCTTGATAATGTTTCTCATCATGCCAGATGGTTCTGTGGACGTCGTCCTTTCTGACTTGCCCCATATAGGAGATGCTGAAAACTCCTCTGAAGCATCTCATCTCCATTGCTTGGATCTTCCTTTGCAGTTCTGCTGTCAGTGCCTATTTTTCGCATGTATACAAGAAGATGGATAGGGCAAGTGCATGCAAATTTTTTAGTTAGGATTGGAGAGAGATATTGCTATGTTTCCAGACAGGACATAGTTTTGCAAGTGCTGATGATGATTGTGCATTTCGTGCAAGGACTTCAATCTTCGATTCATCTTGAGTAATGGTGGTGCCAAGGTATTTGAACTAGTTCACAACATCTAGTTCTTTTCCACTGACTGTGATCTTTGTCTCATTTGGCTTTGTACTGTTCGTCATTATCTTTGTTTTTTCTGTGCTGATTGCCATGCCATACCTAGCACATGTTTCATCTAGGCGACGCACCAGCATGGAGTTTTTCTCTTCATTTCCAGCCAGCCCACTGATATTATCGGCGAACCTGAGGTTCGTGATGGTCTATCCTCCAGTGCTGACTATTCCAGCATGGTTTTCCAGGACATTTAATTTTTCTTTCAAGAAAATTTTGAACAGTGTGGATGATAAGAGACAGCCTTGGCGGACTCTGACTGATATATGGAACCAGTTTCCTGCTGTGCCTTCAACAAGTACCACACTGGTTGCCTTTGTGTGCAACTGCTTGATGGTTTGGATCTGCTTCTGGCTAATGTTGTATTTCTTCACTGTTGCCCACAGCACATTGTGCCACACCTGCTGGACGCTTTAGTGAAGTCTATGAACACATGGTAGATGTCCTGTTGATGTTGACTCATTCTCACACAGAACTCATAAACTAAATATCTGTTCTTTCGTATTCTACCCTCTACAGAATCAATCCTGTTCTTCAGCAATTACTTCTTCCATGTGCAGGTTCAGCTTGTTTAAGATAACTTTCAGCATCTCTTTGCCTGCTGGCTGATGAGACTAATGGTTCTGTAATTCTGTCACGTGATACTTAACAGGTAAAGGAATGGCGTGCTGAGTAAATAAATTCCAGTTTCATTAATGTTGGAATAAAAGTAATTTATACATCATTTTCCGTATATGACAGAAGAAAACTATAATAGAAAACGGGATTAATCATCATTAAATGAATTATTGGTATTTCACTGATACAGAATTTCTGTACAGAATGCTTCGAAAATGGGATACAAGTATTTCTGGAATTTGTGCAAGAGGACGGTGGTTTAACAGACCATAGACATAGTCGTCCAGGAATGTCTTCATGAATGATTATCTTTCTAACTGCTTCATGCAGAGAACGACTTTTCAAATTGTTTATTGTTCACATAAGACTGTTTTCTTTCTTACTTGAGAAATTCCTGATTAGGAAGGGCTCTGCCTAAACCTTCCCATCTGCCAAGTTTCTCAAGAGCTGACTTAAACGGTAGGAAGATATTAAAAACAAAGACACCACTGAAGAAAAGAAGATAACATTTTCCCTGATTACCCGTCCATGCCCGGGGGAGACTCGGGGACGGGTATTGTTTGCACTCGGTTTGTCTATTTGTTTGTCTGTCTGTCTGATTCTCTGTTAACAACTCTATGCGAGAACTATTGGTGCGATTTTGATAAAATTGCATGGATGATGGGCTATGACCTTCTGATCACCTGATTAAATTTTCGGCTATATTGGACCAAGGCCCTGACTGTAAGGCCAAAAAAAAATGAAAAAAAAAAAAATAAAAAGGGGACTGGTAAAGATCGTTCTTTCGCCATAACTCTTTCGAATTCGTGATACCGACATGAAACCCAAACCTAAATGTGCATCTCTCAGATCTGCGTCCTATAACGTCTCATTACATCAGGGGGGTCATCCATCAGTTAGCCGTTGGGGGGAAGGTCAATGTCCGGTGGGTCAGGCCTAAAATTTCTATTGGGCATAAAATCGTTAATTTCACCCGATTTACTCCCATTTTAATATGTGAAATCATTCGCTAGATTTCCTGTTGTGTATATATGTCAGCACAAAAATGACTGCCGGGGACGGGTTTGTTGTGCCTTGACACCACTTCTTGTGTCTTATGTTTTACTTTACAGCCACATTATTATTATGGAATGTATTCTTGCCGGCAAGGACTGTGCATCCCAAACATAAGGATAAGTAGAACCATAATAAAATGTCCTTCCTTTATGGACCCATTGAAATATTGTGGTAAATATATGCAGTAAGGTGTTCTAGCACTTACAGTGTCCAGTAGGTTACCATATTATACTCACCCTTCAGGAACGGAGATAGCTTATTTATGTTATTAATTATTCCCCCCAAATTATGATAATTGTCATGAAGGTTATAGTTTCCTAAAAAAATCAAAAAATGATAATGTTGGGTATTTCCCGTTTGAAAAACTGTAGTCAATAAACATATAGGAGATGATGTTGGATAATTGACGATAGCAAATTATTTTCCTACAACCATCAAACAACGGTTAGAAAGTGTCATAATGAAATATTTTGTACGTTACAGATACCACGTTTATGCACACCTACCATTTGAACCTCACGGAGCCGAAGTATTACAGGTGGCTTCCTGGACCAGACATGGAGGACTAAGGTTTACATCTGATTATCCTCTTTTTCCAGAGAAGTACGATAAGTAAGTATATCACCTAGTACATAAGATAGAAGAACTGGAGCTTCAGCTTTGTTCCCACATGTTGGTACCAGCAATGTTCTTCCAGGTATTATAATGTATTTTGGTCCACTTTTATAAAGCAGTAGTTGGAAATACATAAAATTATGCATGTAAATTATATGATCCAGGGTTGTAAACAACTACAGTATTCTAAGGTAAAGGTTACCAAGCAAAGTCTAATGTTTAGCCTTTTAACTCAAATAGTTGTTACTTAATGGGGATCATACTTGGTGGAAAGGTTTGAGCCTTGCCAAGGATGAAGTAATTTTAATTTCAGCACAAGAAGTCTAATGTATTTTGGTTCTGTTTTCGGAAAGACAAAATTATATACATATATTCTAACAATAGGTATATCACCCTTCCAAGCCTCGTAGCAACATCTGCATATTTGAGACACTCTAGTTCCTACAATGCTATGGCTTAAGTGACAAAAACTACTTACAGGCCTCAAATAACGAGCAATGTAACGAGTTGTCCTATTCCCGCACAGCTTTAACAGCGCCACATTTCTTCTGTTATCAACTACAATACCTAAAAGCCGTTACGGAAGAGATGTAAAAATATAGAAAAAGAAAAATGAAAACTGACTCGTCCCAACCATAATAAACTATAATAGGTAGCACAGTCTACGAGTCATTATCCAGTTTTCACAATGATAGTGTACGAGTGGTATTTACAAGCTACAAGTGCTTACTGATGGATAGCCAAGTAAAACCGTGTGGTACAAGACAGACTATACCACAAACGAGGTCTTCTGGAGGAAATGGTGCAGGTAATTATGTACGGTACAATGCTATGATTTCTACACTTTCCACGGTGCTTAAAGTTCAGATAGATTCATGGTGCATTAGATAACTTTTACTACCATCAAAGACTGTCATACTATGAAGACACATCGGCTTTTCTTTCCCCCCCCCCCCGCCTGCCGTGTGCTTCAAAAAAGTGTATTGTCGGCTTATTTTCACCACCCAAACATAATTATATTGCCACAAAACACATATATTCCTATTCGTTGATGTTTGTTCTACACGATTTAAAAAAAAACAAAAAAACACCACATGTACGTTAGGGTCGTGTGAATAAACATTCGGGAACATACATCTCACTTCCCAACATCATAAGTCGAATGTTTACGAATCAATCTCTAAATGTTAAACAATCATTGGAAAAATAATTTTATTAGCTTTCGAATGGGGGGGGGGGTCCCAGTTTGATCCAAGGTATGGTGTTCGAGTGATAAGCGAAAAAGTAAAACCCATTTCCGACAGACAACAGACTTTTTTATTCGGCGAGCTCTAACGAAAAACTTTTCTTGGCAGTGTTATGTTTTTATCATCTTATGCAGAATTTCACTGGCTTTCATTTGAGACCAAAACGGCGATCCTTGGCCTCATAGTATTTTTTAGAAAAATGCAAAAAACTACGGCATACCCACCCGCGCACAGAACCGCTGTCAGCCGCGTTCACTTACCTTATTTTCCTATAGCGCACAAACATTTTTTGGCTTGGTAGCTAGGCTTTCTTTGGTTTTATGCCAACAACTATTTTATATAATTACTTCTGTCTTGTTTTTAGTCCTCTCAGAAACCACACATGAACACTAAACCTGTTACTAGCTGTGCTTATTTCCCAGTCATTTGTGTTGAGGTAAATAACAATATACAGTATATGTATGTGTAAATATACTGACATAAAGATAGGTAAATAGATATATAAAAAAAAAAAATTCACTTACTTCTCCAGTGGCAATGCTTTTCTTGCAGAACCAGATGGGTTTGGAGGTAAGGAGTTTGTACTGTGTGTGTGTGTGTGTGTGTGTGTGTGTGTGTGTGTGTGTGTGTGTGTGTGTGTGTGTGTGTGTGTGTGTGTGTGTGTGTGTGTGTGTGTGTGTGCACTCCACTAGTGAAGGTATCACTTGGCATGGTACCACTTGAAACAATCACCGATGCAAAGCGGCACATCACAAACAGGGCACATGTTCCTTGTGTCGTTCCTCACCCCCAACTTGAAGCACAAGGTACACCTGAGTCTCTTCCAGATGGTGATCCTCGCCCGGTGGTGGCTCAGAGTGTGGTCCAACCTCATGTCGTCATCTATCACCTAGCGACGCTTGCTTGGATGCCCTCGTTCTCTGTGGTCCTGTCATGCAGGAGTGGCAGCTGCAGGCCCAGACACGGGTTCTCCCGACAGACCAGCAACTGGGGGTGATCTCGGTGCTGGCACCCGTGATGGGCGTCCTGCAGGCGGGGCTGGTGGTGGTGATGGCACCCATGATGGACCTGCAGCAGCGGTGCTGGTGTGGGTGATGGGACCTGTGGTGGTCCTCCTGCAGGCGGTGCTTGTGCTAGTGGTGGCTGGGCCCATCCTGGCACTGGTGCCTGTGCCTGAAGGGTAACAAGTCTTGTTGGTGCTGGCTGTCAGGTAGGTAGGTCTGGGATGTGGTGGATGACGTGTCCAGATGCGGGCCAGTCCTCTTCATGGAAATACAGAAGATCATAGATGATCTGTTCCACAATTTCAAGGAGAGTTACTGTCCCATGTCTGTACTTTTTGTACAAGGCAAACACATTGAAGAGTGCCATCTGAACGAAGAAGGTGATCTTTGTCAACATGACAGTTCGCCATTGGATGTGGGAGTACTGGACCATCTGATCGAAATGACCCACCCACCCATGTACTTGTTGTAGTCCCCCACAACGACGGGCTTGTTGACAACCTTCTGCACATAGGTTGTCCGCCCGTCATTACCCCTCACCTTCCCTCGATCCTTCTTCAGAATGGTGTCAGCGCCGTGGAAGGTGGACACCATGTTGACAATGTGATTGTCCCTCCACAGCAAGACGAGCACATTGTCCTTGTGCCTGTACACCATGCCCCTCTTGGGCAGGCTCTTAGCCCTGGTGATGGCCTGCAGCTGCCGTGGTGCTCCTCTAAGCAGCCATAGGGTCCCACACATGTAAAGGCCTGCAGTGAAAAGTCATTCACACAGGACTAAAGAATTGTAGTAGTTGTCCATGAAAAACTTGTAGCCCTGGTCCTTCAATGGTTCCACGACGTCCCACATGGTGTTCTGGAGGGTCTGCTGCAGCCCCCGTATAAACCCAGAGGTTCCAGATGTTGCCAAAGGACAACTCAGCCAACATGTAAAGCTTGATGCATTACTTGGTGGGCTTCTGGGGAGTGTAGACACGGAAGGACACCTTGCCCTTCCACTCCAGAGAGCCCTGATCCAGGCCGAGCTGCTCCTCGGATTGGTATGTTGACTGGAACTGCTGAAGGAGGTACTCCATGACCATGTGAACGCGGATAAGTCGATCTTAGTTGTTCCAGGGTATGGCGAGCAAGTTGAAGGACTGGAATTGCTTCAGGATGGCGCTGAAGCACCTTCCACTCATCACCCACTTGAACCTTGGGTAGTCATGCAGCTCTGAGCTCCTCCAGTAGTGCCTGATGGTCGGCATGTGCATCACTCCCATGAAAAGGTACAACCCCAGGAACTTCGCTATCTCCTCTTCATTGCAGGTGAACCAGGCATCCAGCTGAGTCTCCAGAAATGTTGCGTACCAGTTGGTTTCCATGGTGAGATATGACAACAACTCCCGAGTGAAGAAGAGCTGGAAGAACTGCAGGGGAGTTGTTGGGATATCCACCTTGATCCCTGGGGAGCCAGTGAAATGCCCGTGGTTCAGTGTGAATGGGCCACTGCTCCATCCGGGATCCTCTTCAGCGTCGGTGGCAGCAGGTTAGCATGCTGACACCCATCGGCCTGCCCTCTGACCCCTTGGACGTCTGCCATGTCCAGGCAGCAGACCACAGCACCCTCTAGGAGGGGATGCCTCGGACAAGGACGAGGATGGGACAGAGGGCTCTGGGGACACCATTCTCCTTGGCCTGGCAGGTGAGGATGTCACCATAGCATCCTGCACAGCAGACGCAGGTGGAGGGGCCATGGTGACATACGTTGGCCTGGCTTCCGGTGACACTGGCTCGTCCAAGGGGGCGAGCTGATCAAGAGCCAATGAAGAGAGTAGTGGGACTCCTAGAGGTAGGGAGTGCTTTCCAGTGAGACTGGCCACTGATGGTGGTGTTGTCTCCCATGGTGGAAGGTGGCGTGGCAGCTCCTCTTCATGGCTGGAAGGCATCAGCTCAACCTCCTCCACCCCAGAACGGTTGCTCTCAGAGTCGCTCTCTGACTTGGTCTCATCAAGGAGTTTTCTCTACTGCTCTGGTGCCAACCTGCATTTCATGTTTGCAAGACTGATGTCGTTGCAAGCCAACTGGAGAAGGAATTGCCTTCCAAGGGTAGTGAAATGCTGTGCTAGGGTTGTGAGCTGAAATAGAGCAGTCAAGATATTGTATTATTCACAGCCAGCCAAAAGCTTTGCTCAACACTGGCACAATGCAAGGATTCATGATATACGTGTATGTCCTTGAAAAACAACATTTCCTACACCTAATTTAGTGCACAGGTAGGGGCTACGAACACGTGGTTCACTCTTTCATTTCCTTTTCACATTACACATAACCATATCTATCATTTTATGAGATACACAGTACATTTCACCGCTAAAATGTAAATGCACGTGTTCCGCCCTTACCTGAGTGCTAAGGTGTAGCAGACGATGTTTTCCTTACAAGAACACGCTGCAGTGTTTATGCTTTTATTTCACATTACACATAACCAAGTCCATCACTGTATGAGAATTACAGAATATTTCACCACTACAAGTACATGCACGTGTTCCGTACGTCATGTTGAATTTCGCTACCTTTGTGCTAACTAAGGTGTACGAGATGATGATTTTCTTACGAGCATGTGGTTCAATTTCATTTCCTTTTTCCATTACACATAACCAAGACTATCATCTTATGACATACACAGTATATTACACCATCTAAACTTCCGTATGTCACGTTGGATTTTGCTACCTTTGTGCTAACTCAGGTGTATGAGGCGATGATTTTCTTACAAGCACGTGGTTCACTCTTTCATTTCCTTTTCACATTACACATAACCAAATCTGTCATTTTATGAGATACACAGTATACTTCGCCACTAAAATGTAAACACACGTGTTCCATTTGTCACATTAGATTTTGCTACCTTTGTGCTAACTCAGGTGCAAGAGATGATTTTCTTATGAGCACGTGGTTCACTTTCATTTTCTTTTCACATAACACATAACCAAATCTATCAATATATGAGATACACAGTATAATACACCACTAAATGTACTGTACATGCATGTCTTCTGTAGGTCAATTACGTGGCCCCTACCTGTGCGCTAAGGTGTAGCAGACGATGATATTCTGACGATCCCGTGGTTCACTTTCATTTTTTTTCCCATTACACGTAACCAAATCTATCGTTTTATGAGATACACAGACTATTATACTATATAAAATTATGTATGTCACGTTGCATTTCACAACCTTCATGCTAACTCAGGTGTACGAGATGCAGTCTTTCTTTCGAGCACGTGGTTCACTATTTCACTTCCTTTTCACATTACACATAACCAAATCTATCATTTTATGAGATATACAGTATATTACACCATCTGAAATTACGTATGTCACATTGCATTATGTTGCCTTCATGCTAACTCAGGTGTACAAGATGCAGTCTTTCTTACCAGCACGTGGTTCACTTTCATTTCCTTTTCACATTACACATAACCAAATCTATCATTTTATGAGATACACAGTATATTTCACCACTAAAATGTAAATGCACGTGTTCCGTATGTCACGTTGGATTTCACTACCTTTGTGCTAAATCATGTGAATGAGACGATGATTTTTTTACGAACATGTGGTTCACTTTCATTTTCTTTTCACATAACACATAACCAATTCTATCAGTTTATGAGAGACACAGTATAATAAAAAGTATATGCACGTCTTCAATAGGTCAATTGCATGGCCCCTACCTGTACACTAAGGTGTAGCAGACGATGATTCTCTGACGAGAACATGCTGCAGTGTTTGGAATACCTAAGGTATTGCAAACAATATTCTCTAACAAGAACGTGGTGCAGTGCTTACGTTCTTCCACACAAGCATATGATAAACATATAGCTATAACACTCATGCTTTATTTCACACAAGATGCATACCGAATAAATATAACAATATTATAATAAGAAATATCCCTATAAACCTCCTCTACTTTAACCCCTCCTGACAACGGCATTCCATGGCTGTAAGGCTTACATGACTCATGTCTTAGCCAATATTTTATCACGTACACTCTTTGCACTATAATCCTATTTACTGCACAGTAACACTATCCACCATATATCTCCATACAACAATGACTTCATCACCTAGGCAAATATTTCATTCATGACAACGCCGTGTCATAAGGCGGTTTCCTGCCTACCCCTAAAGCAGCTGAACATTTCACTATGCCCTTGCTTACTAACTATTGCTTACTATATTCACCTGATTCACTGTCACTATTGTTCAATGGTTGAATACTTGCATTTGGTGCAGGGTACAGGCAGTGTAGTTGTTAGGTCATGGCGAAAAACAGGTAGCACGATCTTCGTTAGGACAATGGCTGATAACAGCCAAGAATGATTCACAAAAACTTAGTTTCCTATTGCAAACACCAAATCTAATCACAATAGTGTCCAAAATGTAAACACAAGCATTAGTGGTACAGAGAAATATGGTGCACACCTGGGATGGGGGTAAACAGGGGAGGGTTTAAAGGGACCTCCGTGTGCTACTGTCTCCCTCAACAGCCAGTGTGGTACTAATCAACCTGTCTGGGCTCTCGGGCCCCACAGTTGCCAACTTCTTACTTTTGACGAGTGGCAGGGAAGCTATGATGCCTCCAAAAATTATACCAATCAGCTGAAAACTTTTTATCTGATGAAGGTTTTTATGCTTTAATGACGATAAATGCATCAGTGAGTATGGGCGCAGCCACACCCAAATGACGACTAATGCGTCAATGAGTACGCAGGAGTTTATTGGCAGTAAACGTGGGATAAAAATAAAAGTAAGAAAAAAGCTCAATCTTAGGGAAAGGGTTAATATGGTGCAGATGTGTGATGCAGGTAATAATACAATGAGCCACGTGTTTCCCCAACAGTTTCCATGGTGCTAGAGTCCGAGTGGCGGCAACAACCTACAAACCCCTATGGATGGAGAGGCATGAGATCACCCCAGATGGCCAGGTAGTGATTCACCGCTCAGGAATGGATTACTTGCTCTTTGAGGCTGTGGCTGAAGCAATGAATTTTACCTTTGATGTTATGCCCATCAAACTCTGGAAGGAGGTAAAAACATGAAAGGAAGCTTATGGTTGTTACCATAAGCTGCTGAAGAAGCTCTCTCTCTCTCTCTCTCTCTCATATATATATATATATATATATATATATATATATATATATATAGATAGATAGATAGATAGATAGATATAGATAGATATATATATATATATATATATATATATATACAGTGAGGATTTTATATCTCTCTATCTATTATCTATCTATCTATCGATTACCTATCTATCTATATCTATCTATCTATCGATAGATAGATAGATAGGATTTTTATGGTGGGGAGATATCTCTTTTAACCATTAACATGACTTGATGATATTTTATTTGATGAGAGAGCATATACTGAAGATGGTTTGGTATTTGAGATGGAAACAGGATTCCAAGGATATGAATCATATATGTATAAATTACTATATCATCTATTCACACTGGACATGCTGTTCTCTGTGTTCCCTCTTTTGTATCTTCTC
>NC_136993.1:55373490-55423490 GCF_032717465.1 Coenobita brevimanus | reverse complement strand
ATTCGAAAAGACGGGTATGAACCTCCAATATGGCCCTAAAATAATACAAACTATGAGAAACTTCCAACAAATGGTTTATGAGATCCAGCGTGGGCTGGACGAACGAACAGATCAACGGATGTATAGACCGACGGACAAGACCTAACCCAAGATTCCACTTCGTGAGAAACGAAGTGGAATAATAAACAGAGCCAAACAAAATAATAACCCCATCGTGCTCTCGTGTTCAGGTGTAAAAGACAGAGAGTAAGATATGAATATATCGGTGTGTGTTCGTGCCTAATTTGTTCTTATATAATTGTATCTTTACAGGAATGAGTCAAGCTCGTACATATCCCTAAATATAGCAATAGTTTTGGCACACACTATTTCATTCGGTAGTGTATTCCACTATCAATTGCCCTATTTGGGAAAATGAGTTTCCTTTCGTCTTTATTGCTTCTTTTTTTATGTAGTTTTTTTTGCAGTGCCTTCTTGCTGATGTTCTCCATAGGTTATATATTAATTTATGTCTATTTTCTCCTTCTGCAAGATGCTTTTATGCAGCACAATCATGTCTCCTCTTTTCCTTCTCTCCTGTAGTGTTGGTAGATTCAGTTTTTCTAGTATTTCTTCATAGCTCTGATTCCTTAAGCTTGGTACCCATCTGGTAGCTGCCCTTTGTATTTTTTCAGTCTTATCTATGTGTTTTATGAGATGAGGAATCCAGACTACTGATGCATACTCCAGGGTTGTCTGATGAATGATATATATATATATATATATATATATATATATATATATATATATATATATATATATATATATATATATATATGAATGCTATTCTCATATTGGCAAGCACTGCATACATGTTCCATACCAACTCACTAATGTGGTCAGCCGGAAAAATTCTGTTATTGATATTCACTCCTAAGTCCTTCTCCTTTTCTGATACATGTAGGGTTGATCTTCTTATAATCCCAGTCTGGTCGTTTTTCCATCTTACCAAACTTAACTACATGACACTTGTCCACATTAAATTCCATTTGCCATTTATTGCTCCATTTGTGAAACTTATTTAATTCTTCTTGTAGCTCTTTGCAACAATCTGTGTTAGTAATATTCCTTCGTATTTTTACATCATGCGCAAACATATTTAGATAGCTTCCATTTCCAGTGTTACTGTCTATGCCATTTACATATACTAAAAACATAATTGGTGATAACACTGAGCCTTGTGGAACTCCTATAGTCACTTCCCTCAGTGATGAGTAATTTCCCCTTAGTATTGTTTTAGTTTCCCTTTTTCTGAGATAATCCTGAATCCAACAGTACAGATTGCCTTCGATACCTCCTTGATGGTACAGTTTCCATAAAATTCTTTGGTGCAGTACTCTGTCAAATGCTTTCTTGAAATATAAGTAGATACTGTCCACCCATCTGTCTCTTTTCTGTAATGATTCTCCATCTCTTTCATAGTAGCCTATAGATTAGTAATACATGAAATACCCTTTCTATACCTGAACTTCTTTTCTGTTATCATGCTGTGTTCCTTTAAGTGATTTACAACACTGATCAGTGATACCGGTCGGTAATTGAGTGGATTCCATCTGTTCCCTTTCTTGAATACGGGAATAATGTTTGCTTTCTTCCAAATATCAGGTAGTTTACCTTGACCTAAGGATTCCTTGAATATTAAATACAATGGTCTGCTTAACTCCTCTGCACATTCATGTAGCACCTAACCTGAAATTTCGTCAGGACCATTTGCTTTTCATTTGTCCAATTAACTTAACCCACCATGTCCCGACTGATTCTTCACTACTGACTTCCCCCCCAATCCCGGCAGATTTTCGATTTTTTTTTTTTTTTTTTTTTGCTAAAACCTCCGCTTTTTATGAGAAACATTGGAACATACCCCCAAAAGTGCTCACCAGAGCTTAGAAGTTGTCTAAACAGGTGACCCTTTAAACACCTGGTACCGTGTTATCTGAAGCCACGTTGCGAGTGTCACATTTTCTGTGTAGTGGTAATAATTGAAAACCACTCAGAATAGGTAGGTATTTGTTCATTTGGTATGATTTTATATGTAGTACAAGAATATATTGGTTTTCACACAATAATATAGGCAATATAAGCGTTGTTTCATTCATTGGACATATCAACATACCGCACCTTCCTTGGTCACGTTACCTCGTCATCACTTCTGCTCGTTTCTTCCTCTGATTCCACCTAATACTTGTGCTCCACATTGTCATCGATTGGGGAATCACTCTCACCTTGAATTTTGTATTGTGGTGTGACATGTCTTTACTGGCCAGGTCACTGGTAACAGGTGAGCTGCCGAAACAATGGCGTAGGGGGGGGGGGGTCGCGGGGTAAGCCAGTGTCCCCACCTGACAGCAGGTAGAGGAAGGTGTCCCGTGTCTACGTACCAAAAATAATGCGGGAAATTTGATAACTGTGGAAATGAAAAGCCTTCCAATTGCAAAATGTATGGATTCGTTATTGGGATTCACCATGAAAAAAAGTTGCAACATATCCAAGCATTATCGGGACACCTTGGGTTAGCTCTTCCTGTACTTGTTTTTCTGGTATTTGTATATATGGTAATACATGTGGGCATGCATGTTCCATATCATCTCTTTCAAGATTATTTTCTTCTGTAAAAACTGTTAGGAAATTTCTAGTCAGTGCTTCACAAAAAACCTTCTCTTGTGTATAGATGATCCTCTCATCTGTAATGGACTGTATTTTGTCTTTAACTTTGGTTTCGCTTCTGATGTAGCTGTAAAGTAGCTTAGATTGATTGCTACTTTTCTTTATAATGCCTTTCTCAAGCTCTCTCTGAGCCTCCCATCTTCTCTTTGTGTAATCATTACCTGCCTGTTTATAGTTGTTATATGCCCTCTCACTATTGTGTCTTTGATATCTATTCTGCAGGAAGTCTCTTTTTTTCTTTTGATATGTTACATTCTGTATTAAAACATTTCTTTATTTTCATTTTTGTTTCCTTGTGCAGAGGGATGTATTTTTTGACTCTTATTAAAATCACAGAATTTTCAATATATATTTAAAACTTGTCCTCCAAGCTCCTTTTCCCAATCTCTCTCTAAGAAGTGTAGTACGGTACTTCTTCAGGTCATGATATTTGCCCTATTTATAGTTTAGACTATTTTTGTAACTCTCATTATTGGTAACTATATCATATACAATCCTGAAGTTGCGATTTAATACTGCGTGGTTGCTTTTGCCGAATGAAGGGCGATACATTATAAAGTCAATATCATTTTCTTGCTGAGTAAATATAGGATCTCGTACTGATGGATTATCAAGTCCTCTTTTTATGGTTGTTATGCTAGGTGTTTAAGGGGCGGCTTCCCGTCCCTCAAAAACCTACTGTAGAGTGTAGCTGGGTTCCTTTTCTAGACTGGAGCTTAGACAAATTAGAGAGGAGCAGGGCATAAAAACACAGGGCAACAACCTTACACGTATATTGTGAAATTCGTTACTGTTGAACAGGCAGACACTCCTACACAATATACTACTCATAATTAATCAAGTGGGGTTGGTGGAGGATTAGTGCCCCTCCCTGTAAAACAATTAATTCTAAGCCGTTGGCCACCCCGTTTGGGATACATGGCGTCTGGCAATGAATGAATTAATACATAGGCTGGTATTAGTGGGCAGAGTATCGTACAAGATATTAGATGCACAGGAGTCTAAGTCTGGCTCAGGAGGGCAGGGCACTACTTCACTGTCTTGGGTGAGGAGGCAATATCGTGAGGCTCACACTGTTCTGACATTAAGTTTAGACTGGTAACAGGGAGAGGGGAATTACTGACTCTGCACAAATTGGAGGGTAGGTTCTGACACTGTGTTACAGGCACTGCACCAGTGGGCGATGTTTCATCCCGGTGCTCGTGTATATTGCATTGTATGTATGTTCACTGGTTGGTATCACTGTGATGCCTGTTCTTACACTCACTATTAGGTGTTCTTTTCTGGCCACACTGTGCACTTATATTCCGTTACACTCACTATCGTGCCTCACGTTCCGGCCTCACTCTTCACTTATTATTCACTGTTTTATCACTGGTAGGGCAGAGGGGAAGGGGAGGTCCAGCGGCTCACAACATTTGGCCTGGGGTAGGCGAAGGCCCTTTAGGAGTCCCTTCATCCCATGGTCACCGGACCACTCTCAGGGGCGTTGCCTCTCGGTTGAGGCTCGGACTATGTGTTGTGAAGGGCCCCTCATTATTGGGGTTGGGAACTGGAGTCTGGCCCGCAGGACTGGGGCCAAATAGGCACTGGAGGCACTCACTCAGGCGCTGGGTGGAGGACGGACATCGCCTTTGTTGGGGAGGGGAGATGGCTCGCTCAGGGGTCCCGGGGGCATCCTCAGAGGCTCATCAGATGCGGTCTCCTGCTGGTGGCGCCACCATCAGGGCTGGCCTGCGGCATCATTCCTTGCTGGAGTCAGTCAGGTAGGCGTCCTCCTTGTCCAGACGGAGGGTGAATAACCCCAGGGACAGTACGGGGCCTCTCCACCAGTCCTCAAGGCAGTAGTCCTCCTCCTGGAGGTTGCCTCAGTCGTGGTGGACAGAAGGGCAATCTGTGCTCCCGTCGGAGGTCAGGACTGAACGCAGATCACCATCTCGCTGCAGAGTCACAGGAGACGAGGGACTTTGGTGTCTCTCCCTGGTGCGGCTACAGTCCGTTGCTGGGTTCACTTGGTTAACAGATGGAGGGTGGCTACAGGCCGTCTCTTCACTGTCGGCATGGCTACAGGCCGTTGCCAGGGTCCGACTCCCTGATGGGAATGCAGACGAAGTGCGGCTACAGGCCATCGCTTGCCTGTCAACGCACCATAGGCCATTGCCGAAGTCCTGCAAAGAGGGCGATGTCTAGACGAGGAGCGGCTACAAACCATCTCCTGCCTACTGGCGAGGCTACAGGCCTTCGCTGGTGTTGTGCCCTCCGAGGCAACTGCAGAAGGAGAGGGGGTATATCGGTCTCTTCCCAGCATGGCTACAGGCCTTCACTGGTTTCTGCAAGGGGTGTTAGCAGCACTTGATGGAGCGGCTACAGGCTGTCTCCTAATTGGCATCCCAGCTACAGGCCATGGCCTTTATTGTGTACGGCTACAGGCCGTTGCTGAGAAAATGAATTTTGAAAAGTTACGATGGGTTACACATGGTAACCACTGAGTGTTTTCGCTTTTGGAACTTTTCCCCAGATAATTATTTGCACACATAGGTTACTTTGCTTTACAAAAGTATGCATAAGAATTCATTGATGTGACCTATTCATTATGAGTAAAATGACTGAGAGAATAGCAATGAAATTCACCACATTTTCCCTATGAGAAATATATAGTAAACACAATTTATACCTTACAATAGTATAAAAGATGGACAAATAAGCTGGTAACTCACGTCCTCTAGCAGTGTTGTAGTGTTTCTTGAGAGATGGAGCTGTAGAGAGGAGGACAGATACGATCACAGTTTGTGTGTGTGTGTGTGTGTGTGTGTGTGTGTGTGTGTGTGTGTGGATGGGTATTTGTGATGTGTGTGTGTGTGTGTGTGTGTGTGTGTGTGTGCTATGTGTTTTACTGCTGTATGCTTTCATCAGTATGGTACAGCTCAGTCTCTGTGGTCATGGTGGTTCCAGTGGTGGCAGGCATGACACCAGTGGTGGCAAGGGTTATACCAGTGGTGGTAGGAGTGGTGGTAGTGATAACAGTGGTGTCTGTTGTCATAGGAGTGATGGCAGTTGTGTCAGTTGTCATAGGAGTGATGGCAGTGGTGATAGTAGTTACACCGCTGGTGGCAGTGGTGATAGTAGTTACACCGCTGGTGGCAGTGGTGAAAGGAGCAGTGGTAGTGATGGTGCTACTACTGTCTGTAGTGCTATTGCTGTGGCCTTGCACTTATCTCCTCCCTTGGGGACAGATTTTGCCCTCCCTTTCTTCCTCCTCAATCTCTCCTCCTCACCAGATTCATATCAGATTCACTCTCAGTGCTTTCTTCACTTTCTCTTCCACTAAACAAGTATTTCATGTATTCCTTCTCTGATACAACCTTGTGTGACATTGTAGTTTTTGTGCAACAGGAGGGGAACGGTAAAAATCGGTTATGACTTTTCAAGTTTGGCTTTCTCTGAAAATATATACGAAACACTTACAAACCTTCTTCACAACTACAACGCACTATACATAACACACTGTCACTATAATACACATAAGGTATGGACAATGCAGTACTAGAAAATGTGAAATAAGATGGCCGGCTAAGCGTTCAAACACCCTACTAGGCTGACTGCTGGGCTGAGCTAAAAATAGGCCGCTTGCCCCTGTGATAAGCTCCCGGGTGGTGCCATATATTTCCCTTAGACCTGGGCACCCTCACCTTTGACTCACCAAAATTTAACGCAAGTTCATTCACAGGAAAAGTTTCTAGGATCATTTATAGAAAATTTGCGCCTTGTTGCATCATGGGTTACGCTTCAGATTGCAAGGATTATGACTCACATTGAGTCATCATGCACGAAAGGGTTAATCTCCAATCCAATCAGTTCTACTGTTGAGGGTATATCTATTTTTTTTTTTTCCTATTAATCTCCAATGCAATCAGTTCTACTTGTGAGGGTATATCTATTTTATTTCTTTGACTGATATATTTTTCATTGTTAAGATTATAAATCCTTCTCCCTTTCTTAAATTTCTGTCTCTTCTCCATATATTGTATTCCTCTGAGTTTAGGGTATCGTTTGATATCTTTGGGGTTAATTTCGTTTCAGTTAGGCAATTAATATGTAGTTCCTTTTCTTTAGTATAGTCTTCTGTCTAATAATTTTGACGTCATTCCATCGATACTTGAGTATAGCAAGTTAATCATCTTGGTTACTTACTTGCCATAATTTGAGTTTATTCCCTGTTGGTTATGTACCACTTTCGTACCTGCAATCCAATTACAGTACTTTGTATTAGATATGGACTCCTCTCTCCCTCTGATATTCCCTCATTCTTTGTTTCTGCCTCCTTCCTCTTCTCCTTTAGTCTTCCCAATTACTCTTGAGTCTGGCATCTTTTTATCCATACTTTTTAAAATTCCTCTTTCTCCATGAGTTTGTTTGCATTTTTTAGTATTTCCTCCACAGTGTTCACACTCTGGAATGCTACTTTTAGGGGGCTTGTCTTATTTCTCTCATATTTCCCCAGCATTTTGTGTCCCTCTATATCTTTATCACAGATTTCTTCTGATATTTTCTTCATTATGCTCATTATATTTGACATCTTTTTGTCTCTAGAAATTTTCTTTTTTTTATTTCTTCATATATACCAAGGATTACTATAGATTTGTTGATGTCTGCTGCATCTTTGGCCAATTTTGGTTGTTTTATATTATTTATTTTCACTTCCTTTCTAATGCTTTT
This sequence comes from Coenobita brevimanus, assembly GCF_032717465.1. NCBI lineage: Eukaryota > Metazoa > Arthropoda > Malacostraca > Decapoda > Coenobitidae > Coenobita > Coenobita brevimanus. The sequence continues at coordinate 55,416,071 of NC_136993.1, read as the reverse complement.
TTCTTTGACTCTTGTTTTTAAGTCTTTCCTTACTTTCTCCATCTCAACATACATAGTTTCCACATCATCATTGTAACTTTACATCACTTCGTTCACCTGGGTCATCTTCTCTTCAATATCACTGCTTTGGTCTATCAGACTGCTTGCTTGCCTGATTGTCTCTGTATCATTTCTGTACTCCTCCATAATACTCTCATTGTTGACAACTGTACTTGCCATTTCATTAATTTTCCTTCTAAGTGAACCCACCTCAATTAACGGCTCATCTATTGTGTCTTTTTTGTTTAATTCCATTATTATTTTTTCTTTTACTTCCTTCTGCCTGCGCAGTTGCTTCTTAATTTCATCCATTTCACTCTGAAAAGCCTTCTCCAGTTTGTTCACCCTATCTACCAGTTTGTTATTTGTTTCCATTTCAACCAGTTCCTCATAGAAATCAACATCCTGTTTTCTACCTTTATCCATTTTCTTAACTCCTTCCACATTCACTTTTCTAAAGATGGTGCTCATTTTGTGGTATTACTGTACTGAGAAAAATTGTACTTACAAGTATGCATCTCCTTGCTACTTGCCCACGATAGACGAAACAGTTGATGAAGCTTGGTCAGCGCATTCCTATTTGGCTGTATTCTGTTATTTGGACAACACTTTGCTTATACTTGCTCTGCTATATTAGAATGCTGTTTAGTTTAACATAGTATAGAGCTTGACTCATATAAAGATAATATTTAGGTGTGGCCAATGGTGGCCAGCGCGGAGCTGGGAGATAGTCGTGTTGCCTCAGACGCTGCCTGTGTGTGTGTGTGTGTGTGTGTGTGTGCTTAGCAATGTTGGGCTAAAGTTCCTATAATCAATCTGCTGAGTTATGGAGGATGCATTCTACATTTACCGAAAGTGAACTGAGGTTGCTGCAGGAAAAATAGGCTAAAATATTAATTTAACCACGGACTCAAGGGTATTATTTTGCAATGAGATTATTCCAATATATATATTGATTATTAAACTCTCATGGTGGCGTTTGCTCTAGTACTACATTCCATCTACCCCTACGATTGTTTTATTCAGCTGGGTGAGTCACACATGTGTGGATGTTAATATCATCACCACTAACATTTCATAAACATAGCAGCTTTACATGCTGCTCGTGGTACTGTCAGACAAATTTATTCAGCTGTGAGTGAATTATGAAAGCCTGATTGTTAAGTAAGGTAAGCTATATACACTTCAACACCAAACCTCCAGTAACAATTAATAAAAAGTATTGCATGTGCTTAGTTACAAAGATACATGGGACATCAAGACCACAGATTCCTTGTCAAGTCTGCTTCCCCCTTGTACCTGTTTGCCTGGCTAACAGTACATTTGGGAGCCTGGATGTAAATTGGCTATTATGTGTCACATTACACGAGGTGGAAACAACAAAACCTCATACTGTGTAAATAACACGTGTGCAGTCATTACCCATCAACCCTCAAGCTTTGTATCCTTCTTTGATCATCTCATCTAACTTGAAGGGCCTCATGTGTCGACCTATGCAAGAACTGGAAATTATTTCGCACTATAGAGCTCTAGCAACTCAAGTACCTGTATAACACATGTACCTCAACCACCTCTTCCAGCACCTTAATTTCGTTGTGGGCTTTTAGGAACCTGCAGGTTCTAGGTACCGGTATGCTGAAAGATACACATATAATTATGGAGGTACACAAGTAGAGAGAGAGAGAGAGAGAGAGAGAGAGAGAGAGAGAGAGAGAGAGAGATTTCACTTTAGTAAATCGTGTAATAAATGGCAGGGACTGGATCTCACCTCTCAACGCAAGGCCCTGGCAGTCCCGGTATACCACACATTCCTTTACCATGTCTTTGAGGACATGGATTTCACCGTGGGCTACACTTATGGGTTCTACTGCTTCGCTATGGCCAAACCCAAGCTTGTCACCAACTGGCTCAACCTTTACAATCCACTCACAGGGGGAGTCTGGGTCGCTACTTTGATCGCCTTGCTTACATTGCCAGTCTTCTTATATATAGTAAGTTAATATTATCTTTGCGGTAGTAATGTCAGTATTAGACTGTGGCTATTTTAAGTAACATCTAATTTAAGTAAACCCATTTACTTGGTTAATTAATTATTTAGTATTGTAACATTCTTATGTCTACACAGCACAGTATGGAGACTTAATGTATTTACTCAGTTAATTTGTATTTGCTTTTCTCTCCTCCAAATACTTTTCACCTTGTTGACATTCTTATATTTCTTTGCAAATCTACTTCATACTTGGCACAGGGCATTTACGGTACTTGGGTCATTACCCCAGACCCAATATATATATATGCCCACCTAGCAAGGTGATTATTTAACTGCCTGGATATGTGTGTGTGCGTATGTGTGTGTCTGTTACAGAAAATATCCCAAAATCAAGGGAGTAAATTGTATCCAAAAATTTTGTGCAATATCGCGGGAAACGTGGGTTGAACTGATAACTGTAGATCGTGAAGTTGCAATGATATGCCTCCAAATCCTAGAGGATTACCGATCTAGTTCTTTTTTTTTAACACAAATGCAAAGAGTCAGTGAAACGTTGTGGACGAAATCAGTAGACTTTTTTGTTCGATTTTGCCATTTTATTCTGTTGTCCGCCTTGTCAGGTGTTTATGTAATCGCCTGCTTCTGTATGTCTCTTTCTGTTACCGAAATATCTCCAAAAGCAATTGGACAAATCGTATCCAGACTTTGTCGGCAATATCCTGTGATATCAAGCTTGAACTGATTAGCTTTGTCGAAGCTCAAATTACATGCCTTCGATTGCCAGATGATTGCTAATCTACTTATTTTTTTAAGTGATGGTGGGCGATACGACATTATGGGTGAATGTTTTGGTGGTCGTTATTTCTGTTATCCTTATATTTTAAACTTTTAAAAGTATTTTTTGGGTCAAGGGTAACTCTGTGTCAATACATGAATTGGGTGATCCTGTGCTTTTTATATTCACCAACCACCGTAACTATTTGTTCAGATGAATATGAGTTTTATGCAGCCAAGCCGTGTAGAGACCATTTTGCATTCCTTTTCGATGTTGGCAGTCTTTATTTTTTATTTTTTTATTTTTATTTTATTTTTTTTTTAGTCTGGATACCTCTGGATTACTTAGTGCTCACTCATGCTCTTGCTGCTTCTTTTTTTTTTTTCCCCCACGTAAAATCATTATTCTTCAGAAACTAAACACATACTAGTTCTAATTTAACGTTTTATATGCTTCTCATGCATCTTCAAAATCTAAAGCTCTTTACCAGCTGGCAATGTCGTTATCACCTAGTTCTTCTCTTGTTAATGCTAATGTTAGCTCTCATTTGCAAAGTTAATTTTTGACAAGTGATTCAGATTTAATAGAGCCAACATTGGATAGAAAGCCATCAAAAACAAAAAACAAGTAAATTGGGTGAAAAAAAAAAAAAAAAAAGCTGGATTTAAGCTCTATCGGCTGTGATGCCAGTGTTCAGGCCTTCAGAGATTTTTACACGTAATTTGATCATTTACATTTTGTTTTTCCATTTTACATGGGTAGGTAGGGGAGCCCATCATCCACCCAGGGGCGTCATTTGGAGGAGGGGGGTCGCGAAGAGTTTTCGTCCCCCCCAAGCTTTCTGAGGGGGCCTTCAAATCAAGTACAATTAATGAAAAAAAAAATACGGTTAACACGGTGAAATTAAAAATAATTTGTATTTAGCCTCAATACGTTTTGAGTGAAATATATCGTGTGTGTGTGTGTGTGTAATAATCACAATAATTTACTAGGTATATTAAAGGATGTCAATGTAAATATGTTCCTAGCCCGCTGTTCGGTTACAGTAACTTCAGCGTCAAGCTGCCTTTTTTATTGTATTCTGGCTATCATTAAAAGTTTTCATTCATCTTAGGATGTACGTACCTGTCTTTTCGTGGACATAATGAGGGTGGTGAGCCATTGAATTCAGGAAATTTTGTATCATTTCTTCACCTAATTGCTGAATCAAATCCCTCTCTAAAACAAAAGTTACATCGACAATATGGCCATCACACAAGTCCTCAATACCAGAATGAGTTGATAACAGTTGTTGGAAGAACATATCAAAGACACAACTTGTGCTGAAGTACCAAAAACCAAGTACTTTCAGTTATGATTGATAAAACGAAAGACTTGTCAAAAAAAAAAAAAAAAAAAAAAAAAAAGGCTATTCTTGTGCTGTACTGCACTTTTGTGAGGGTATTGTGAAGGAACGTGCCATTGGAACCTATCACATGGAAAAGGTTGATGCTGCAAGTTTACCTGATTTTATATATAAGGAGATAAAACAATCTGGTTTAATTTGGTCTAACTGTGCGGCTCAGTGATATGATGATGCTAGTGTAATGAGTGGATGCTCTAGCGGGATTAAAGCAAGACTAAGGTATAAAATTCACCAAGCAGTATACATACATTGCCATGCACACAGGCTGAATTTAGTACTGGGCTACTGCATAAAGAATACCAGTGGCCTCTCTTCTTCTTTTTTTTTTTTTTCAGTTATTAACACACCTTACACATTTATTACTAACAGTAACACAAGGAACCAACTTTTCACAAGGGCAAAGAAAACAGATCTTCAGGTTTTCACACCAAAAAGACCTGCTATAATTACATGTTCTTACTATTGTAGGTCAGTATCAAAGGTTAAGCTTTGCTATGGGAGATTGCTATCAGTGCTTCATTCAGTTTCAGAGGGTTCTGATTCAGAAGCTGCAGCAGAAGGAATTGGACCGTACAAAAAGTTAGAGTCTTTCAGGTTCGTATTGGATCTACATATTATTGAACAAGTCCTTAGAGTTATCAATAGTTTGTCAGTTCAGTTTCAAGCAAAGGAAGCCTTACTATATGAAGCTTGCTCTCTCATACAGTCAACTATTAAAGAATTGCAGGTCCTGAGAACTGACGAGGCTTTCTCTGATATTTTTGACAGAGCTAAAATTTTGCTTCAACATATGTGATTGATACCAACTTGGAAAATTCAAATCAGTTGGGCATACCTAAGAGAATTCAGAAGGTATCATCAAGACTAAAGAGCTTAACTGATTCAGCGGTAGGAAGAAGTGAGGTGAATACTTGTATTGCTCCAAAGACTAAAATCAAAAGAACCTATTTTGATACATTAGACAGATTTCTCACAGAGCTTGGTATTCTCATCACACAAAAATGCCCTAATAGAAGCAGTGATTGCACTCGACTGCAATTCCAAAGACTTTCTAGAATATGAGAAGCTTTCTATTATAATACAGTCTTACAAATTCTTTTCGTTTCCTAAATATCTGTTGCAGAAAGACATTTTCTAAGTAAGAGTAATACACCAAAGAATCTGTTTGAATTATATGATGAACTCAAACCATTAGATTGTGCTTATTCAGAAATAGTGAAAATTATCAAAATTTATATCACCCTTCTAGAAACTACTGCAGACAATGAACGACTTTTTTCAGTACTTATCTTAGTCAAGACATATCTAAGAACCTCAGTGAGAATTGATCTCTTAGTGACGTGCTACTTATGGCCTCAGAAAAAGGAACTTGTTAAAAATCTAAATTTTAACACCCTGGTTGATATCTTTGCAAGCAGAGATCACGGAGATAGCCACTGTTGCAGTAGTTTATTCATTTTTCAATCCAATAAATATACGTAGTTTAGTTTTCAATTTCCTCTAATGAATTCTGAAATTAATATACAATTCTTACCTGAGCCTCTTCCAAATTTAAAAACCATCATTTTGTTTCTCCCACCTCTTAGTGTAGAGCTTACTTTTTCACATTATATGGTTCATGGTATTTTTTGGGCTAGTAACCTAAAAACTTTCCATTTTTAATTCATACTCAAGTTTACAACTTTTCATTCTCAGTTTTATATTCATTATCTTTTCATTAGGCTATGAAAATGAAGTCAGTTTAAGCTTTCACCAGTACAAATATTATAAATGCTATTTGGTCTATTATCCAAGGTCATTAGCATATAATACAATGATATGTACTTTACCATGCGCTTTAAATTACATATTCAACTTCACACAGAAATGGTGCCAATGCTAGAATATCCACTAGTGTGTGTCAGGAAGTAATTGGTTTAAGTAATAATTTTATACAGTATATATATATATATATATATATATATATATATATATATATATATATATATATATATATATATATATATATATACAGTAGATAGATAGATGGATAGATTTGTTTACTGTTTTAGTTCCCTGACCATTGCTTTGCATATGGCTTCAAAATGCTCGCTCGCACCTCACCCATGTGGGGAGGTGGGAATAGGGAGGGGGGGGGCGGGGCTCCTAAGTAGCCTATGCCCCCTGCAAGGAAAATTAAAATGACGCCTCTGAATCCACCGACTTAGTGTAATGGTTCTCTGTTTATTGGGTAGCTCTACATTGAGTGGCAAGCCAAATGTTTTCCTGTAAATCAGGAATGCATTTACAGTGCTGGGTGGTAACCTTATAACCAACCAACACGTGTTCCTTACGTAACAACAAGTGGTTTTACGGAAGGTTAGTGCCCCTCCGCGGAAAACAACTAACTATAAATACGAACAAGAAACGCTGGACCAGGACTGACCAAAAGGTGACGACTAAGGGCCGAACAAGGGACATGGTATGGATTGCGACATGGAATGTAAGGGGTGCAAATGCTGAGGTGAGAGAGAGATTATCCAGGTGCTTGAGAGTGCAAAAGTGGATGTATGTGGATTAACTGAAACCAAATGAAGTGAGAGTATGATAGAATGGGAGTATGGATGGGGTTTATGCGCGTGAGTAGGTGAAAATGAGAAGGCAATAGAAGGAGTGTGTGTTGTTGTAACAGATGCAAGGAGAGTATGGATCAGTTTGCTCAAGGATTGTGTAGGTATGATTGAAAGCTGCACTACAAATGTCGGCGATCGTGTGCGTGTATGCATCAATGCAACATCATGCAAGCAGGATGAGAGAAGAGTTCTGGACAAATGTGGAAGCATTCATGGAATAGTTTCAAAGGAATGAGAGAATGTTTTTGATTGGAGATATGAAAGGAAAAGTAGGGATTGCGAAGGTGGATGGAGTAGTTGGTGAGTGGGAAAGTGCTTTAGTAGACATTTGTGCCGGAAGGGGGTTGGTGATAGCCAATAACCTCTTCAGACACAAAATGATCCACAGGTATATGTGGCTAGTGATAAGAAGGGTGAGTAGTGAACTGAGTAAACGGAAGGCAATGATCGATTATGTGTGTGTGGATGATAGGATAAGAGGGTGTATAATGGATGCAAAGCATATAGAGGTTGGAGTGGAATTTCTGACAATCACTTCATGGTGGCGAGAATCAAGGTCCAAATGAAATGGAGAAATAGAAGAAGGGAAGGACAGGAGGAAGAAGTTCTTACAAGGAGAGTGGAAAGATTGCAAGAGGATGGGAAAAAAAAGCAAAATATAAGAAAGAAGAGGAGGAGCGATTGGGTAAATATGGATTGGAGACAATGGGGGAGCTGTAAGTTGTGTGCAAGATAATTATAGAAGAAATTTGTGCTGCATGTGAGGTGGTGTGTGGGGTGAAGAGAAGGCAAAAGGGGGTGCAGGGAACAGCATGGTAGAATGAAGAGGTGAGACATGCTGAGGCACAAGAGAAGAAAGCATATAGTGAGTGGATATGAAACAGGGGAGTGGAAGAAGTTGAGAGACGGAAGAGTTATATGTAGAGAGGAAGCAAGAGGTGAAAAGATTAGTAAGAGAGAGTAAGAAGAGAGTGGTTGAGAAATTTGGAAGAAGTTTCAATGTAAAGTTGAGGGAATGTAAGAAAATGTTCTGGAAAGAGGTAAAGAGAGTTATACATGGTGTGAAAGAAGTTAGTAAGGGAGTAAAAGATAAAAATGGTAGATTCGTAGAGGAGAAGGGAGAAAAAGTGAGCAGATGGAGAGAACACTTTAAGGAATTGTTGAACATAGAGAATGTAAATAATGCAAATATAAGTGGCTGGGGACTGGCTGGGTGACGAAGGTATGTGAGAAGATAGGAAGAAATCAGTACAATGGGAGTTGAGGAATCAATGAAGAAAGTCAAACTGAGGAAAGCCCCAGGAATTGATGGGGTGTTTGGTGAAATGCTGAAACATGGGTAGAGATAGTGGTAGAGTAGATGTGGAAGATGTGCAGATTGGCCTGGGTGGAAGGCAGAGTTTCCGGCGATTGGAAGTCAGGTATAATTATTCCCCTGTACAAAGGAAAAGGGGAAAAAGAAGTATGTGGTAATCATAGGGGCCTTTGTCTTCTTAGTGTAATAGGAAAAGTATATGGTAGGATACTTTATGACAGGGAAAAAACAGAGGAATTAGTTGGAGAAGAAAAGGGAGGTTTTGCAAGGGAAGAGGTTGTGCAGTTTTGATATTCGTTCTTAGGCTTTTAGTGGATAAGATTCCAGAGAAGGGAAATAAGTTGTATGTGGCCTTCATGGATTTGGAGAAAGCATTATGATAGGGTGGACAGGCAAGGATTTTGGAAAGTATTAAGAATATATGGAGTAAATGGGAAGTTGTTGAACGCTGTGAAGAGTATGTATGAGGGTGCTAAGGCTGCAGCGCTTGTGGATAGTGAACTAACTGAATTTTTCTATTTGAAGGTTGGATTGAAACAGGGCTGAGTCATGTCTCAATGGTTGTTCAATTTGTAAATAAATAGGGTGTTAAAAGAGACACAAGGTATGGCAGTGGATGTTGGAAGGGCCCTAATGTGAGAGGACAGTGTTTGGAAACTGTCTGTACTGTTGTTTGGATATGATACAGTGTTTTTAAGTGAAGAAAAGGGTAGCTGCAAGGCTTGATGGATGAGTTTGGGAGAGTGTGTAGGAAACGGAATCTAAAGGTAATGTATGGAAGAGTAAAGTTATGGTCTTCGAGAAAAATGAAGTCAGTGAATGTACAGAGAGGTTGTATGAGAAGGAAATGGAAAATATGAGTGCATTTAAGTACGTGGGTAGTGTGATGAGTAAGGATGGAAGTTTAGAGGGTGAAGTGCTTGAAAGGGTACAACAAGGAAGATAGGTTGGTGGTTCCTTGAAAACAGTGATAAGAAACAGGGAAGTGAGCATTGAAGTGAAGAAGTTACTACATGACAGTACTGTGATACCAACTCTAACGTACGGAAGTGAAGCTTCGACCTTGTGTGCATCAGCACTGTATTAAATGGCAAATTTCTTTTGACAGCTGAGTCAGTCTCCTACTTATTGAAAGTATTTACGTGAAGGTGAAATATCCGTCAGAAACGAGCCATTATTATACTGTTATGCCCCTCTTCTATAGCACCAAAGTTGGAGATGGACTGCAACTCAGTCCCTACCACACATTAAATTTTATTAAAAACTTCTTATTCACAACCAGAGGTATATGGACTGAGGTCCCCTCAAACATACTTTATTAAATCAGTTTGTTCAAAAGAATGAATTGTGCCATTGCCAATATTTTATAATTTCGTAATGTATCGGTTATCAGATTTGAACTTTCCCTTAAACATTCATTTTACACAAAAAATTCAACAATAAAAAATGTAGGTGTTGAAATACAGAAGACTCAAGAAAATTTCCACAGGTCCTAGTCCCAAATTTGCCTTACTACTGAAAAGCATCTTTCATATAGGCCCCCCTTTTTTTTTTTTTTTTTAATTCTGTGGGTGAATTGTCTGAAAGGTTGATTATTCCATTGTTTTCATCTTAAATAGCATATTAATTGTGGTTTACCCTTAGATCATGCGTATTGTGGTCCAGTTTGAGGAAGCTAGAAGCCTGTCTGGAGTGGACTGTGCAAACACTGTGTTCGTACTCTTGCTGGACCAGTGTGTGCTGGAAACTTTGCCAAGACAAGACTCACCCAGGACACTAATTCTGACCTGGATGGTGGTGACATTCATTCTTGGTGCTGGCTATCGAGGGTCACTTATCGCCTCCCTCACCTTGCCCAAATACCCGCCACGAGTAGAGACGATAGAAGATTTGGTAAACACAGTCGATAAGTAAGTGTAGCGTATTATTTTCCTAAGAGAGTTTCATCAGCATCCACACCTGACTCCCATTTTTGTTGGCACTCTTGGGTTCCAATAACTTACTGTCTGTGTGAAATAAAATTCTATTCCCAGACAAAAATATCAGTGGGGTGGGTGTGCTGGATAAGGTGCTAAAACAAGACCCACTTGGGTTACTAATGTTGTTCTGGATGGTAGTGACATTGGCTCTTGGTGTTCTCGCTGCTGAAGGTCATTAATCTCCTCTGCCACGCCCTCTAAATATCGATCCCTTCCCCCCCTCCCCACACACACGGGTATAGAACACAGAGGAATTAGTAAGAATTGTTGGTAGGTAAGTTTAGTATTTAATTTGACTAATAACATTTTATCATGGTCCTATTACAGGCCCCATTTCTATTTGCTCTCTCAGGGTCTTATGTGCTACTGTCAGCTGAGAGTAATGTCAGTGAGATGAATGTGACTGATACGGTGCCAAGACGAGTCTCATTAGCGACACGACTGTAGATGGTGGTAATCTTCATGCTGCTGGGTTGCTTATCGCTCTACCAAAGCAAACGCCACAGATAGGGTGATAGAGAATTTGGTTTATATTGTATATGAGCATGTTACAGATTTTTGCTTATACCTTACCTTACCCTACCCAGTTACACTAATAAGCTAAACACTCTCAGCATCCTGTGACTCACACTCAGCTGATTAAAATCGCATGACGTTAGGTGGAAAACAATAGAACTCAGACATGAGCTGTCCCTACCACAAGTGACTTAACAGGATATGTGAACCTCATAAAGTGTCACACTAACTACAAATAAAAACGAGTTTTTTTTTCTCTACCTCATCTAGACGCAAACCAGGTAGAATGCAACCTGAAATGGTCCTTTTCTTGCACCATCCTCTTGATGTGAGTTATGGCAGACATGCTTAGATGTATATGACTGCATTGCCGAGAAGTGAAGCTTCCCCCATATGTCAGTGCCACTGAGTGAAGGCACCCCTCTCCAGCACTAGTGAACTGGGGAGACAAGAATAACCTTTCCAGCACAGGACATGTTATCTTATGACTGTTTTATCCAACTTACGGGAGGTTTCTCATGGTACAGGAGTGGGCAAAGAGAATGAGAAACAAACCTTACTGGCTGATGTTGGCCTGCACACTGTTACCCACTCAGGACCGGATTTACCAATAGTCCAAGAAGGCCATTGGCCTAGGGCCCACGGGTATTCCACTGAAATTAATTTGTTGTGCAGTGTGCCAGCGAATAACCTTGTTTAAGTGTACACCGAGTACTTCATTATATAATATATTCACAACCATAAGGGCCGCTGTACAATAAGTATGGTGCCCGGAGTATGGGGCCCCTGTAAAATAATTTGGGGGCCCACTGGTGAGTTTGGCCTGGGACCCACAAGTAATTAAATCCGGCCCTGTACCTCCTTTCTTACTACGGAGGGTTACCCTTAATCTCATTCATGAAACGGAGTCAAAAAATATTTTAAGTGATGTGATATGATCCAGTGGGTTAAGAAGCTGCAACCGGATATGACCCATTAGGGTCTGAGGGTCATATTCTACAGTATGTGGCGTCAAACACTTCTTCCTGGCCGATTTATATTGCTCATTAGCATCGTTTTTCCTCTTTCATGCTATTTATGTATTTCTGGTATGGACATCGTTAAGATCAGTGGCATACAAGAGGATAACGATACGTAATAATTATGGATGATAAATTTACAAAATCGATAATGTAACTTTAAATATTACATTCAGTCCAAGAGATGGGATTTATTTCCCACATTATTTACTGGAGGCGAGATACTTGTCACTTCCACCTTCTCTATCTGGACTCAAGTGGCCTACTCCTGGGTCGGCAGTTGTAGAAGGATCAGTAGTGGTTAAAGGAATAGAAAGTTGGAAAAATATATGAATTTCTTCATTTCCCGCTCAAACACTTATAAGAACACTACTTCTTTTAAGGACTAGTAAATGAGTCTGTTGTAATCTGAAATACTTGTTCAATGGAAAATTGGAAATTCTCAGAGAGAGAGAGATAATATATTTAGCAATCGTGACTTGTTTAAGTCAGTAAAGTGTTTTTCATCTTCCTAACTATACTTCCATTTCTATAAATGGTGTAGGTAGGATTCAGACATAGGAAGAGGAATAACATGTGTTCGGAAAACTATCATTGTTGCGCAGGGTGAAAGTGTTCCTTACTTTTATTTACTTATTATTCAAGCCTTCAAAATCTTTAGTGCCTTGTGCAAATCACAAAGTGGATTGGAAATCCTATATATTTTACTGTCATTTTCAGACCGCCTGTGGTTATTAGCGTCAGTCTGTATCCCACATTTCTGACATTAGTCAGCAACCATATCCCAAGGCAAAGTTTAGTCCATTTTCCCCACATGTTTAGAAATTGCCATAAAAAATATAGAGACTGAATTCAGCTCACTGGTTGTGTATAAATATACGATTATTAGTTTTACTCCACAGGCGGCACGATTCGCATGAAAATCCTTCACTTAATTAACCCTTTCATGACTTTGACATCTCTGTTATTTCAGCCAAAGCAACACGATAATGTTCAGCTGCGAATGAGTCATATTAAACTGGGAGTGGGTCAGCTCTAGTACCCTGTTCCATGTAACACCAAATAATTTTATTGAGCTAGGTGTGAGACATAGGAGCATGAATGTGTACAGTAAGTAATCCTATTTATTTTACTGGTAGTTTATTTAACCTCTGTGCGTGATGATGCGTTTGTCGTCAATTGGGCATTTGGGCGTGTCTGCGACTATACTCGATGATGCGTTTGTCTTCATAAAACCATAAAACCCTTCGTCAGAGAAAAAGTTTTCTGCTGATCGGCGTCATTTTTGAACGCATCATAGTTCCCGCGCCTCTCATCAAAAGTAATGACTTGACAACCTCGTGTCCTGAGAAGTGCGACAGCCCAGCCAAGTTGATTAGTTCCGCATCAGCTGTCGAGGGAGAAGGTAGTGCACGGCTGGGCATTTAAACCATACTGTATTTACCCCATCGCGGGACGCGCATCATATTCCACTATACCAATAGTGCTTGTGTTTACTTTTTGGGCACTATTGTGTTTAGATTTGGTGTTTGCAATAGGGAATTTGGTTTTGGTGAATCATTCCTAGCCATTAGAAGCTATTGGCCCAACAAAGATTGTGCTAGGCCTACCCTGTTTTTCGGTGTGTCCCAACAACTATACTCCCTCTACCCTGCACCCAATGTGAGTATTCAACCATTGAATAACAGTGACAATGAATCAGGTGAATATAGTGTGCAATAGCTAGTGAGGAAGGACATGGTGAAACGTTTAGCAAAGGGAGGCAGGAAACCGCCTGACGACACGGCGTTGTCATTAATGGAATATTTGCCAAGGTGTTGATGAAGTCCTTGTTTTATGGTGATATATGGTGGATAGTGTTATTGTGCAATAGATAGGAGTATAGGGCAACAAGTGTACGTGATGAAATATTGGCTAGGGCAGGACTCATGTACGCTTTACGGCCACGGCACGCCATTGTCAGGAGGGGACAAAATAGAGAAGGTTTAAAGGGATATTTGATTTTATCATATTGTTATATTTATTCTGTATGCTTTCTGTGTGAAATAAAGCATAAGTGTTATCGATATTTTTATCGTATGCTTGTGTGGATGAACGTAAACACTGCACCACATGCTCGTCGGAAAATATCATCTACAATACCTTAGGTATCGCAGATGTGACATACAGAGCATGTTCAGGTTCTGTTGTGGTGAAATATACTGAGTCTCATAAAATGATGGATTTGATTAAGTGTATTGTGAAATAAAATCGTAAACACTGCAGCATCTTCAGGTAAGGGAAACATCATCTGGTACACCTTAGTGGACAGGTAAGGGCCACGTACTTGTACTTGTTGTGGTGTAATATACTGTTTATCTCATATATTGATAGATTTGGTTTTGCCTTATGTGAAAGACCGTAAATGACTGACCCAATTGCTCGTAGGAAAGAGTGCCTCTCGTACATCTAAGTTAGTACAAAGGTAGCGACATGCAACGCGAGGTTAGGAACATGTGCATTTACATTTTAATTGCTGAAATATACTATGTATCTCATACAATAACATATTTTGTTATTTGTTTATGTTAAAACAAAGTGAAAGTGAACCACGTGCTCCTCTAAAAATCATCAGCTACACCTTACCAGCCAGGTATGGGCCGCATATTTGACCTACGTAGGACATTCATTTACATTTTATTGGTGAAATATACTGTGTATCTCATATATTGATAGATTAGGCTACATATTATGTGGAAATAACGTGAAAGACTGAGCCACGTGCTCGTAATGAAGTGTGTGTGTCGTACACCTGAATTAGCACAAAGGTAGCGAAATGCAACGTGAGATACGTAATTGTAGATGGTGTGATATACTGTGTATCTCATACAGTGATATACTTTATTTTTATATGTGAAAAGAAAGTGAAAGTGAACCACGTGATCCTCCAGAAATCATCGTCTGCTACACCTTTCTGGCCAGGTATGGGCCAGGTAATTGACCTGCGTAGGACGTGCATTTACATTTTATTGGTGAAATATACTGTGTATCTCATATACTGATAGATTAGGCTACGTATTATGTGGAAATAACATGACAGACTGAGCCATGTGCTCGTAATGAAGTGTGTGTGTCGTACACCTGAGCTAGCACAAAGGTAGCGAAATACAACGCGAGGTTAGGAACACATGCATTTACATACATATATATATTTTTTTGGGGGGAGGGTTAAATATATTGTGCATCCAGTGACATATTTGGCTATGTTTTATGTGAAAAGACAGTGAAAAACGGGCCCACGTGCTCGTAATGAAGAGTGTGTGTCGTACACCAGAGCTAGCACAAAGGTAGCGAAATGCAGTGCGAGGTTAGGAACACATGCATTTACATTTTTTTGTTTTTTTGGTGAAATATACTGTACTGTGTATCCCATGTATTGATATATTTGGTTATGTTATATGTGTAAAGACAGTGAAAGACTGACCTACTGCAGTGTGTTCTCGTATGGGAAACACTGTCTGCTACACCTTAGTGCACAGGTAATGGCCTACAGAACATGTCCATTTACATGTTACTGGTCAAATGTACTGTGTATCTCATAAAAATGATAGATTTCGTTATGTGTAATGTGTAAAGAAAATGAAAGAGGTAACCAAGTGCTAGTGTCCCCTACCTGTGCGCTAAGTCAGGTATAGGAGACAATGTTTTTCAAGGATATACACGTATATCATGAACCCTTGCGTTGTGCCAATGTTGAGTCAAGTTCTTCTGGCTGTGAATAAAATATCTTGACTCATACAAAGTGATAGATTGGGTTATGTTTTATGTGTAAAGACAGTGAAAGACTGACCTATTGCAATGTGTTCTCGTAAGGGAAACACCATCTGCTACACCTTAGTGCACAGTGTCACGAATCAGTTCGCGACATTTTCCTTTTGTGAGAAGCCACGAACTATTAGTGGAAAACTCACTGTGTATCGCTCAGCTAACCGTTTCTCCCTCCATTTCGGAGTATACTTTTCAAATCATTCGTCACCGTTTTCAAAAGTGACCGATTTAATGCACGTCACTAAGTGCTGTACTGAGCGATACTATTGTTTTTTATTGTTCGCCCTTGCTCATTCGACCGTTAAAAAAATGCGGCCGAGTGCTCCACTTTGTTCCCACGACTTGGTCAGTCTTGTGTTTGCTGTGGCGGAGAAAGGTTCTGTGCTCAGAAGTGGAGAGGTCAGCTAGCACCCCAAGCTCCATTAGTTCAGTAATCCCAGTACTCCCACCTTAGTGGTGATACATAGCATTCATCGACTGGTATTTCTTTTGTGTATTTCCTAGTTTTAAGAGTTTAGTTAAGGTGTTTTTCCTAGGCGTAAGCATTTAGCTTCTGTGTGAGTGAGCGAGTGCGTCTCATTTAATTTGATTTGAATTGTAATATTAAATTTATTTTTGTAATTAATAAATTTAACAGTTCTATTTCTTGAGCTTGATGTAGAGTAAAATCTTGTTTCATTTCTCCATAATTAAGCTTATTTTCCATACAGCTCCTAGCTTGCATAAACGTTTACTATTCATAACTGGTACTTAGACCAGTCTTGTTGTATTAACTTAAAATCCGTTGTGCCAGGAGTTAAGCATCGGCAAGAACCTGATGTTAGTATTAGTTATTTATTGTCAGGGGTGATGTAACTTTCTCCAGAGGCTAACAGTACAGTAATTCAGCAATTGTGAGTAATTAGTCTCTGCTGTGTACTGTTGAGAAAGTTTATAAATTCTCGTTCTTAGAGAATCTTAGCAAGCCAGCGTAAAGTAATCGTTGCTTGATGTAGCAAGACAATCATTGTCTCTGCTCTTCAATATTATTGAATATTATTATCAAATTAAATAATAATTAACCATTTATATCAAAATTACCCTGATATTATAAAAACCCCGTGACACACAGGTAACAGCCTACGGAACACGTCCATTTATATGTTACTGGTGAAATTTACTGTGTATCTCATGCAAATGATAGATTTGGTTATGTGTAATGTGCAAAGAAAATGAAAGAGGTAACCACGTGCTAGTGGCCCCTACCTGTGCGCTGTCAGGTGTAGATGACAATGTTTTTCAAGGAACTTACACGTATATCATGAACCTTTGCGTTGTGCCGGTATTGAGCCAAGTTCTTGGCTGGCTGTGAATAAAATATCTTCACTCCTTTATTTCAGCTCACACTCCTACCACAACATTGGACAGCCACAGGGTCCACAATCCCTCTGACAGCAATTTATTCTCCAGTTGACTTGCAACGACAGCAGTCTTGTAAAGATGAAACACGAGTTGGCACCACATAAGTGGCATAAGATCCTTAATGAGGTAGAGTCGGGAAGCGACACTGAGAGCAACCGTTCTCGGGTGGAGGAGGTTGAGCTGCCACCATCCAGTCAGAAACTGGAGCTGCCCTACCGCCTTCCATCGCGGGAAACCACACCACCATCATCGGCCGGCTTCACCGGAGAACCCTCCCGACCTCTAGGACCCACCAGTCCCTCTGCTCTGTTCGTCAGCTCTCCAGGCCCCTCTGCCCCCCTTGGCGAGCCAGTGTCACCAGAAGCCGGGCCACCGTTCCTTGTGAGGACTGGTGTTCCCAGAGTCTTATGTCTCGTCCTTGTCCTCGTCCGAGGCGTCCCCTCCCAGACGAGGGCACCATGGTCTGCTGCTTGGACACGGGGGACGTTCAAGGGGTCAGAGGGCAGGCTGAAGGGTGTCGACAGGCCGACCCACTGCCACCACCGCCACCGCTGCTGAAGAGGATCCTGGGTGGAGCAGTGGCCCATTCATACCGAGCCACGGGCCATTCACTGGCTTCCCAGGGATCCGGGTGGATATTTCAACAACTTCCCTGCAGTTCTTCCAGCTCTTTTTCACACGGGAGTTGTTGTCATACCTCATCGTGGAAACAAACCAGTACACCACATTCCTGGGGACTCGGCTGGTTGCCTAGTTCTCCTGCAATGAAGAGGAGATGGCCAAGTTCCTGGCGTTATACCTTTTCATGGGGGTCGTGCACATGCTGACCATCAGGCATTACTGGCGGAGCTCTGAGCTGCACGACTACCCTAGGGTCCGGCGGGCGATGAGTGGAAGGTGCTTCAATGCCATTGAAGCACTTCCATGCCTTCAACTCACTCGCCATTCCCTGGGACAACCAAGATCGGCTCATCTGCGTTTGCAGTCATGGAGTACTCCAACAGTGGTTCCAGTCAGCGTACCTACCCAAGGAGCAGCTCAGCTTGGATGAGGGCTCTCTGGGGTGGAAAGGCCGGGTGTCCTTTCACATCTACAACCCCCGGAAACCCAACAAGTATTCCATCAAGATGTACATGCTGGCTGAGTCGTCCTCAGGCTACATCAGGAACCTCGAGGTCTACACGGGGGTGCAGTGTACCCTCCAGAACACCATGTTGGTCTCATGGAACCGTTGAAGGACCAGACCTATAAGTTGTTCATGGACAACTATTACAATAATTCTGCAGCCCTGTGCGAATGACTCTTCACTGCAGAATTTTACGTGTGTGGGTCCCTATGGCTGCCTAGAGGAGCAACACACCAGCTGCAGGCCACCTCCAGGGCTAAGAGCCTGCCTGAGGGGGGCATGGTGTACAGCCACAAGGACAATGTGCTAGCCCTACTATGGAGACACAGGCGCATTGTGAACAAAGTGTCCACCTTCCACACCGCAGACACCATTCCGAAGAGGGTTTGAGGAAAGTTGCGGGGTAATGATAGGTGGACAACCTCTGTGGAGAAGGTCGTTCACAAGCCCATCGTGGAAGAGTACAACAGGTATATGGGTGGAGTTGATCATTTCGATCAGATGGTCCTGTACTACCCCATCCAACGCCGAACTATCAAGTGGATGAAGAAGATCACATTCTACTTCATCCAAATTGCACTGTTCAACGTGTTTGCCTTGTATAAGAAGTTCAGACGTGTGCAAGTAACTCTTCTGGAATTTGTGGAGCAGATCATCTACGATCTTCTGCATTTCCATGAAAAGGACTGGCCCACATCTGGACACACACTCCACCATGCCCCAGACCTACCTACCTGGCGGCCAGCACCAGCATCACCTGGCACCCAGCAGGGACAACCACCAGTGCCAGGATGGGCCCAGCCACCACCAGCACCAGCAGAGCCTGCAGGAGACCCCACACCAGCACCAACAGAAGCAGGGCCATCACAGGTGCCACCATCACCACCAGCACCACCTGCAGGAGGCCCATCAGGGGTGCCAGGACCACCACCACCTCCAGTTGCTGGTGCGTCAGGAGAACCTGTGCCTGGGCCTGGAGCTCCTGCACGACAGGACCACAGAGCACGAGGGTATCAAAGCAAGCGTCGCCTGGTGATTGACGATAACGTGAGGTTGGATCGCACTCTGGGCCACCACTGGGTGAGGATCCCTGACAAGAAGAGGCTCAGGTGTACCTTGTGCTTCAAGTTGGGGGTGAGGAAGGACACAAGGAACATGTGTCCTGTATGTGATGTGCTGCTTTGCATGGGTGATTGTTTCGACCGGTACCATACCGAGAGATACCTTCACTAGTGGAGCACACACACACACACACACACACACACACACACACACACACACACACACACAGTACAAAACTCCTCACCTCCCAACCGATCTGGTCCTGCAGGAAGATCATCGCCACTGGAGAAGTACGTGATATTCTTCTTCTATTTATCTATTTACCTCTATTTATATCAGTATATTTACATATACATATATATTGTTATTTACCTCAACACAATGACAGGGAGATAAGTACAGTTTCAGTTTCAGTTGTTAGCAACAGGTTTAGTGTTCATGTATGGTTTCTGAGAGGACTAAAAACAAAACAGAAGTGATTATATAAAATAGTTGTTGGTATAAAATAAAGAAAGAGTAGCTAGCAAGCATAAAAGTGTTAGCGCGCTATGGGTAAATAACGTAAGTGAGCACGGCTGACGGCGGGTCAGCGCTCAGCAAAATGTGCCATAGTTTTTTTCATTTTTTTATTAAACTATGAGGCCTAGGATCACCGTTCTTTATTAGGATGAAAGAGAATGAAATTGTGCATAGGATGATGAAATAAAAACATATCGGTGCCAAGAAAAGTTCTTCGCAAACCATCCCTGAATAAAAAAGTTGTTTTCTGTCGAAAATAGATTTTACTTTTTCACTTATTACTTGGAGACCATACCTCGTATCAAACTGGGACCCCCCCCCCATTCGAAAGCTAATAAAATTCTCTTTTGATTGATGGTATAACATGTAGAGATTGGTTAGTAAATATTCGACTTACAATGATGGGAAGTGAAATCTATGATACCGAATGTTTATTTCGAAGGCCCTAACTTATAGATAGTGTGTGTGTGTAATTATTCACTGGGTCGGTCAGGATCACTTGATGGTCGTGATCTTCAGCTTTTTACCCTCCCGGAAGGGAGCTGAGAGCTCATATAGTCCAATCTAAGGGCAAGGCTGTGACCTTCACACACGCACACACCCGTCCCCTTGCTCAAGGGGGACAGTAACCACCCACTTCGTCAGTGAAACTTTTCGCAACCTGAGCAAGGCGCGAACTCCCGTCCATCAGTTGGCAAGTGAGAACGTTACCACTGCACCAGCGAGCGGTGTGTGTGTGTGTGTGTGTGTGTGTGTGTGTGTGTTTTGCTTATCGTGTAGAACAAACATCGACGAATAGGAATATGTAGGTTTTGTGACAAAATAAATATGTTTGGGTGGTTAAAATAAGCCAAGAGTACTCATTTTTGGAGCGCACGGGAGCCGGGGGGGGAAGGGAGAAAAGCCCGCGCATCATAGCCCAGAAAACTTGTGAAACTTATCCCCGTGCAAAGGAGTTAAGAATCCGCAGTTGCATCAGTGCATTCCTTTCCCTGGTGATGACTGGCATACCTGTGGCAGAGCTACATTGACAGGATATGATTATGAATGTATATACAAGTTGGTCTGCATAATTACAAAGTGTATTTGTACTTAGTTATACAATCTAACGCTGCAATATTGTCTCATGTACTTTAAACGTCACGGAGGGAGAAGAAATACTTTGACCAATTTGTTCACATTATCACACATCAACAGCTCTTCCTGTCAGTTCTTTTACTAGTAAGTTGTTCAAACCTTACTTTCTCATGTATTTTCTATACGTATCTCTTGCACCTGAGTTCTCTATTAACAGTTCTACGTATCATTCTGTATTAAAACTTATATGCACAAAACAACCTGCATATTCTTTTTAAATCTTTACTTAATAATGACCATGAACACCAGTGTTCTGGAGTCCCTTCTTGTGTGGACCATTGATATTCCACAAGGTACCTGCACTAATTTCTGACTTGCACAATGTGTGGGGCAAGGTAATGCAAACAAGAGCCGTCATTCACAGATCCTACCCAGGGTTTGTAATTTTAACATTTATGCATATAAACAAATGCACTTGTATATCAAACGTAACCGTGTAACTGTTGCACGCTTTGGAGTGCAGTTTTGAGATAAGAGTTAAATTTATGTAAAAACAAAGTACATTGCTACACCGTTAACCTCACCAGCCTTGAACAGCATTCGTAAAATATATTTTAAATCTTCAGATGATCTTATTCAGTTTAGGAGAGAGTTCTGAAGTAGAAGTGTTAGGTATTGCCCTTCAATAAATCCTTTCTCCTAGATTCGCTTCCTAAGTTGAATCTAATGCTCTGGTGTTAGGAATAAACATAATAAAAAACGTGATGCATTACTATAGATTATAAATATCATTGTCCAAAACCATCTCAACCCTAATTCTACTTACATGATTTATATTCATCATATTATGTCCACTATAGCCTGAATTAAAACTGTAATTTGTTTTTACTGAACACTAAAGCATAAAAAGAGATTAATATTAGATTTTTTTTTTTTTTAACAGCAAATGAATAGAAGAAGAAATACAAATTAAATACTGATATAAATCCATACACCAGGCAGCAGGTGTCTTCAGTTCATAAAAAAAGGAATGATTGAACCCACGGAAACGAAATCCAAATAGAAGCGGGTCAGGGAGAAAATGAATTCTGACGGAAGTTGCGCAGTACGGCAGCGTGACGGTCAAGTTATGAGAGCAACCAAATGCCCGTGTAGCATGAGGAAAGGCGGCACAATTGACGCAATCTCATTTGAGCATTTATCATAAAAGTATCTGGAATATAATGCTAGGGAAACAACATTCCTTTTAACTCGAAAGCCAGGTAGATATTTGCAATGACTGAGGTGTCAGTTTCACTTTTAGCTTCTTTTGAATTTTCTCAAGTTGTTTTAGTGCAACCGCTCCAAATGCTCTCCACAAAAATGTACAATATTCTTGCTGAGAACACACATGGCTTATAAATCATGCCTAACTGCTCGTCAGTGAAGTCACGGATGCTCTTCATTAATAAAAGATTCTCTGAGGTGATTTTAGCATGTGATGTAACATTAAAGGTCACACTGACGGTTGTATTAAGCATAACACCAAGAATTTCAATATTTTTAGAGAAAGGAAAATTGGTTGCAGTAAAGTTAATGTAGAAATCAGGTTAGTGATGAAGGAGTATTAGGGAAAAGGATATAAAGCACCACTTGTGTGTTCCTCTGCAAGTGATGTAACGAGAGTTTAACATTGGAAACTTGCTTCGGTCATGAGAAAATGTTGTGGAATAGACGTATAATTGGCATTGTCTTACTTTATCGCTGAGCAACCGAAAATGAGCTTCAGAATGAATCAAATAACGCCAAGTCAACAAAATTAGGTTCCAATGGCTCAAAGAGCTTAAACCTTAACTAAAACAGAATACTGCAGTTGACCCGAAAACGATAGTTATTACCGACAGTATTTCCAGTCTAAGGCTTCTACGACTTACTCGTTGGCGAATAGAATAGTCTGAAGTTGACTAGAAATTAAATGCCAGCAAAAATGTCAGGAAATCATTTTCAGTGCTGGGTGGTAACCTTATAACCAACCAACACGTTTGCCCTATGTGAAAACAAGTGGGTTGGCGGAGGGTTAGTGCCCCTCTCCGGAAAACAACTAACATAAAATGTGAACATGAAGCCTCAGACCAGGACTGACCAAAAGATGACGACTAAGGACCGAACAAAGGACTTCGTACGGATAGTTACATGGAATGTAAGGGGTGCGAATGATGAGGTGAAAGAGAAAGAGATTGTACAGGTGCTTGAGGGCGCAAAAGTGGAAGTATGTGGATTAAATGAAACGAAATGGAGAGGTGAGAGTGTGAGAGAATGGGAGTATGGATGGGGTATATGTGCAGGAGTAGGTGAGAATGAGAGGGCAAAAGAAGGAGTGTGTATTGTTGTAACAGATGGAAGAAAAACATAAGAGAGTACAGATCAGTTGGTTCAAGGATTGTGTGGGTAAGACTGAAAGTTGGACTACAAATGTGGATGATTATGTGTGTGTATGTCCCAATGCAAGATCGTGTAATCAGAGTGAGAGAAGATTTCTGGACGAATATGGAAGCGTGCTTGGAAGGTTTGAAAGGAATGAGAGAGTGGTCTTGATTGCAGATATGAATGGAAAAGTAGGGAATGTGAAGGTGGATGCAGTATTTGGTGAGTCGGGTGTGCCTGCAGGGGTGGATGAGAATGTCAGTGCCTTAGTGGACATTTGTGCCGGGAGGGGGTTGGTGATAGCTAATGCACTCTTAAGGCACAAAGAGATCCACAGGTATACATGGCGAGTGATGAGAAGGGTCGATGGTGAACTGAATGAACGAAAGGCAATGATTGATTATTGTGTGGGGATGAAAGGATGAGAAGGTGTGTGATGGATGCAAGAGTATATAGAGGTTGGGGGAGTGGACTTTCAGATCACCACTTGGTGGTGATCAAAATGAAAGTAAAAATGAAATGGAAAAATAGAAGAAGGGCAGGGCTGGAGGAAGTAGTTCTTACAAGGAAGGTAGAAAAGTTACAAGAGGATGAAAAAAAGGCAGAATATAAGAGGGAAGTGGAGGAGCGATTGGGTAAGTATAGACTGGAGCAGAAGGGGGACGTGGAACGTGTGTGTAAGATATTCAGTGAAGAAATCTGTGCATGTGAAGTAGTGTGTGGGTTGAACAGAAAACGAAAGGGTATGCATGGAACAGCATGGTGGACTTAAGAGGTGAGAGAGGCTGTGGCACAAAAGAAGAAAGCATATAGTGCGTGGATGAGAAACAGGGGTGTGGAAGAAGTTGAGAGACGGAAGAATTATATGTAGAATGGAAGAGAGAGGTGAAAAGATTAGTGAGTGAAAGAAGAGAGTGGATGAGGAATTTGGAAGGAATTTGAGTGTAAAGTGGTAGGAATGTAAGAAAATGTTCTGGAAAGAGGTAAAGGGAGTTAGACAGGGTACCAAAGAAGTTAGTTGGGGAGTGAAAGATAGAAATGGGTAAAGGGAGTTAGACAGGGTACCAAAGAAGTTAGTTGGGGAGTGAAAGATAAAAATGGTAGATTACTAGTGGAGAAGGGAGAAAAAGTGAGCAGATGGAGGGAACACTTCAATGAATTGTTGAACATAGAGAATGAAAGTAATGCAAGTATAAGCGGCTGGAGAATGGCTGGGAGAAGGAGGGATGTGAGAAGAGAGGAAGAAATCAGTAGGATGGAAGTTGTGGAAGCAATGAAGAAAGTTAAGATGGGGAAAGCCCCAGGAATTGATGGAGTGTGTCGTGAAATGTTGAAGCATGGGGGAGAGATAGTAGTAGAATGGATGTGGAAGATGTGCAGATTGGCCTGGGAGGAAGGTAGAGTCCTGGAGGATTGGAAGTCAGGTATAATTGTTCCCCTGTACAAAGGAAAAGGGGAAAAAGAAGTGTGTGGTAATCATAGGGGCATTTGCCTTCTTAGTGTAATAGGAAAAGTATATGGTAGGATACTTAGTGACAGAGTTAGGGAAATAACAGAGGAATTAGTTGGAGAAGAGCAGGGAGGTTTTAGGAAGGAAAGAGGTTGTGTAGATCACATATTCATTCTTAGATCCTTAGTGGAAAAGTTTCTAGAGAAGGGAAGGAAGTTGTATGCAGCCTTCATGGATTTGGAGAAAGCATATGACAGGGTGGACAGACAAGGTTTGTGGAAAGTATTAAGAATATATGGAGTAGATGGTAAGTTGTTTAATGCTGTGAAGAGTATGTATGAGGGTGCCAAGGCTGCAGTGCGTGTGGATGGTGAACTGAAAGAATTTTTCTATTTGAAGGTTAGATTGAAACAGAGATGTGTCATGTCTCCATGGTTGTTCAATCTGTATATGGATGGGGTTATGAAAGAGATACAGGGTAGGGCAGTGGATGTTGGAGGGGCCCTAGTGAGAGAGGGCAGTGTTTGGAAACTCCCTGTACTGTTGTTTACGGATGATACTATGTTGTTAGGTGAAAACGAAGAGGAGCTGCAAGGCTTGGTGGATGAGTTTGGGAAAGTGTGTAAGAATCGGAATCTAAAGGTGAATATAGGGAAGAGTAAAGTCATGGTCTTCGAGAGAAGTGAAGTTAGTGAATGTACAGTGAGATTGGATGGGGAGGAAATGGAAAATGTTAGTACATTTAAGTACCTGGATAGTGTGATGAGTAAGGATGGAAGTACAGTATAAAGGGTGAAGTGTTTGAAAGGGTGCAGCAGGGAACTAAGGTTGCTGTCTCCTCGAAAACAGTGATAAGAAACAGTGAAGTGAGCATGTAAGTGAAGAAGCTACCACACGACAGTATTGTTATACCAACTCTAACGTCTATTCTATATACCTAGGCTGCTTCCCCCAAGGAAAGGGAGGTAGCCGAGACAGGACGACACACTCCCCATTTACTCATCCATTCAAACACATTCATTCGCATCTTAGCCCCAAAGGGGAGAACGGACAGATCCTCACCGCACCACACTGCACAAGGATCAACTGCGCAATGCAATCAGTGACTTCCGCAGCAAGGCCCGACAGCAGAGCTGGTTTACCCCTGCCACATCATAACAGACTCATTCCCTTACCCGCACCTGACCTGAAATAGCTGATCAGACCAAATGCGGGAGAATATCCCCTCAGGGCTGCGACATCACTTATTCATTCACAATTTCTCTCCACCCATTTCTGTCATGCACAGCCACTCTTCCTCGCTCAACAGACATCCCTCTCTCATAACGTATGGAAGTGAAACTTGGACGTTGTTGAAGGGACAGAAGTCAAGAGTGAGAGAAGTAGAAATGAGTTATTTGAGAGGAGCATGTGGAGTCACATGAAGAGACAGGCTGACAAATGAGGAAGTGAAGGAGCAGTGTTGTGTGGATGTGGATGTGATAGGAAGCGTTAGGAGAAACACACTGAGGTGATTTGGCCTTGTGGAGAGGATGGAGGGTGAGAGACTGATGAGAAGAGTGTATGTGAGTGAGGTGGAGGCAGGGAGAGGGAGGGGGAGGCCGAGGATGAGATGGAGGGATGGAGTGGAGAGATATATGAGAGAGGGGGATGTGAGCTGGGAGCAGGGCAGTGAAATGGCGGGGGACAGGGTGACAAGGAGGCGATTTGTTTGTGGCCACCCCTTACGGGATTAAGGCGTCTGGCAATAGATAGATAGACAGATAGATAGAAAAATGTCAGCACGAGAGGGTAAAGGTGGACTGACTGCCTTAGAATTTATCGTTCTGTATTTCTCGTAAATTTTCCTGCAGAATGACGGTGATGCCTTGGGGTACTTACTTCGTCGAGGATTTTAGACAGTCGGGGTCACCGCTCTTCAAACGTGTGGCAGACCTGATGGCGCCCGGGTTGGACACCGTTGAAGGACTCCGTCAGACACTGTATAAGAAGTACAAACTTTTTTTTTTTAATATACTGGGTGGCCCATAGATAACACTCCTCTTTCACTCCGCAGGGAGATTTCTCATATCCTGTGGGGACGGCTCAGTGGAGGTTATGATTGTCTATTGTCCATCATATATGAAGTTAATACTCTCACAATCGTACCCAAGCACACAGCAGCAAACTGACCTTTCCTTATAACATTCAGATACTATCAGGTCAGTTTCTAGGTAAGCACTATTATGGGCCACCCTTAATATCTATCACCTTGTATAGTATTTGGCTGTAAGAAGTTTAAACATGAGGATTTTGCAGTTTTGCTTGCTATTTATTCCGTTCATGAGAATTTCCGACCTGTTATATATAATATTTCTTCACCCACAACATGCCAAGAGTGAGAGTTGTGTAAATGAATAATATGAGAGGAATATGTGGAGTTATGCTCTGGGACAGAAAAATGAAAATGTGATATAGCACTGAAGCGTTAGTGAGGTTATGCCAGAAAGCATGAAAAGAAATACTCGTCGATGGCTTGGCCATGTAGACAGGACGAAAAATGAGAGACTGACAATGAGAGAGTATACGAGTAAGGTCGAGGAAGAACGGAAAGGGAGAGACCGAGATGAGATGGAGGGATGGGGAGGAGAGGTGTATGAGGGAGGGAGGTGTTAGTTGGAGAGAAGGCAGCCAAATGGTAGAGGGCAGGATGAATTGGAAGCATTTCGTTTGTGGTGATCACTTACAGGATTAAAGCGTCCGGCAATACCCAGACAGGTAGATAGAAATATACCCATTCAGAGCGCGAGTTATTTCTTGATCGAATGAAATCATGTGAAGATTGCATGACTAAATCGCCAAATTACTGTACATCATCATCATCAAGACGAGAGTAAATCACCAAACACCTGTATTTGTGAAGAAACTGGAATGTATCTGATATATATGTATTGCTAATAACTGCACTGTATATCACGGCATTCAAGAAGCCTTGGGGGCGGGCTTTTTTTTTTTTTTTTTTTTGTGGATAATTTTTGTTTTCTAAGTGTTTGTTCCGTATTATTACAAAAGCGCTCACGACGCAAGAGCAGTTTGTGTGTGTGTGTGTGTGTGTGTGTGTGTGTGTGTGTGTGTGTGTGTGTGTGTGTGTGTGTGAGCACGCTAACAAAATAAACATTTTTTAAAATCCCATTTTACCCAATATGGTGACGCGATTAGAGGCAAACGAGGGGGTGAAACATATTTTTTCCCCTCTAACAATGGGTCAAAAGTGAAAGTCACAGGGTAAAATCAAATGATTATTGAGCAAAATCAGCTTAAGCATTTTACTGTCCAATTTAGACCAAACAAAGGAGAACGGTTGAGGGTTAGGGAAAGAATATAGTGATGAATCTTTGAAAACAATCATAGGTCAAGGCCTCAGGACAAGGCAAAAGTTCCACCTGTGTGCGTTAAACATAATAACTCAGTTTTGTTCTCCTTTTAACGAAATATGGCGGGAAGAATGAGGTTCTGGAAAAGAATAACCCTGCCTTTTTAATAACATATCAAAGGTCATGATCTATGGGCAAGGTCACCATAAACGTCGAAATCCAATTTAGATAATATTTTGCGGAACACTTAAATTTAAGGAAGGAATAAAAGGATTATATTTTGAGAACATTCAAAAGTCAAGGTTAAATGGAAGGTCAAAAACCGAGGTCACATGAGAAGATTACTTCAGTTTTGATCTGTTTTCAACCAAACTTCGGGGAAGTGTTACATGACATTCAAGAACGAAATTATTCAAACTTACTATCGGTAAAGATCAAAGTCACCAGGTAAATCCAAATTCTGACCCATGTGTCTGTGTGTGAAGAAGATTATTAAAACATATTTGGTCTGATTTGGATCAAACTTGATGGATGATCTGAGAATCATATATATATATATATATATATATATATATATATATATATATATATATATATATATATATATATATATATATATATATATATATATATATATATATATATATACAAGTAAAACCTCTGTATATTGGACTTCAAGGAGCTACCAGACTAAACTCCTATATATTGGCAAAAGTCCGATAAAGCCATAAGCCAGGGGTTCTCAACCTGGGGTACGCGTACCCCCAGGGGTACGTGAGAGGAATTTTGGGGGTACGTGACAGGTTTCTCAAAATACTTTGGTTTTGAATAACTTCAAACCTATTTGTAGAAAGTGGACTACATGTGCTAGGCTAGATGTGTCCTCCACTAGAACCAGGACACTAAGTGACAACGTTAACAAGGAAACTCTTGGAGTTATGTCATTTGAGAGAAAGCTCTCTTGGACTACACTTGCCACACAACCTTGCAAACCCATAATACAGTAGTCACCCTTGCTCCTCACGCGTACCGAGCAGGTACCAAAGTGAGACGCACTGTTCGCCTCTCACTGTCACCCACTCACCACTCTTCCCTCACTACCCTCACCCTCAGGTTTCCAGTGTATTTGTAGTCTGATTTTTTTTCCTCGTTTAAGTTGTCATGGATTTTGCTTGCGGCTACGAAGTCATGTGCCTGCACTGCAGCCATAATAACTGGTAATGGTTTCCTTCTACATACCGCTGTGAGCAGGGATTCTCAGCACTGTGCTTGGTTAAAAACAAGTTACGTTCACGTCTTGCAGTCAAAGACGACATAAGAGTGGCTCTCTCAAAGACTGTGCCGAGGATTGACTTGTTGGCAGCAAAGAAACAGGCCCAACCATCTCACTGAATTAGTATATACTTGTATTTTAATGCAGTCACACACACTGACTTCCCTATGAGTAACTAACTAGTTACTAATAACTAGTTGCGAGGCTTAACAATCAGCATTAGTTCGCAGTCAGTGGAACACAAAGCCTTAATTCTATTTTGTTACTTTTTTCATGCTAGTGACGCTAGTCACGCACACAGTAATTTCCCCATGAGTAACTAGTTATAAGCTGTATATAGCACCACTACCTCACAGTCACAGTTATTGGAAAAATGTGTCTGATTTAGTACTGTTTTATTATTATTTTTATGCTATTCACACACACAGTGACTTACCTATCACTGTTACTAGTTACAAGTTGCAACTAGCTGCAAGCAGCACTAGTTCACTGTCACAATGATCGAAAACTGTCTGTTATAGTTCTGTTTTAGTAAATGTATTGCATGCTAGCAGGCAGTCACATAGTGTTTCCCTATGACAGTAACTAGTTCCTATCAACACTACCTCATAGTGACATACTCACATTAATTGAAAAGTTTGTCTGCTCCACATATATAACACAATTTAAACTTAATAAACTAAGTCAATAAACCATGCATTTCTTTTTACCCTTCCTGATGCTGCATTGTGGGTAAGGGGTACGTGACCAATACTGAAAGACTTCAAGGGGTACATAAGATTAAAAAGGTTGAGAACCCCTGCCATAAGCAGTCCGGACTGCCTAACCACTTCAGCTACATTCACCACATTAAGGTAAATAAAAGACATGTTTATCAGTGTACAGTACAGTATTATTATATATACTGTATTATACCATTTGATTAATGTAGTGAAGTTACAACACAGTACAGTACCACAATGGTAGTCAAAACAGTTTAAAAACCGTTCATGCGATCCGGACTAATCTCTGATATATCAGAAAAGTCCTGATTAGCAGGGGGAAGTCTGGATGTCTCTTTTATCGTAATTTCGCATTTTCTGGAACGGTTTGGGACCCAATAAGTCCATTATAGTGAGGTCTTACTATATATATATATATATATATATATATATATATATATATATATATATATATATATATATATATATATATATATATATATATTGCGAAGGTCTCTTGCAAAGGTCAACATATTCCACTTTTATATTTTATACGGTGCAGACTAGACTTTGGGGCAATGCTGAGGTGAAAATGAGAATATAGAGATTCGACTTTGAGAACAAATAAACAAAGAAGACCACAGGGAAAGGTGAAAGTCACTGTAACTGGCAGTTTTAACCTGATCTAAAGCAAAATTGAGGAAGGGTCAAGGGCTAGGAAGAATGAAATAATTTGGGTGTGAGAACAATTTGTCGATGACCTAGCTAAGGTCACAGGGTAAAGTGTAATCATCTGCCCTGAAACCAGGTCGTGGCCGGATCCATTGTACTCTCTGAAAACTCATTAGGATGTTGAATAATCACGCTAATAATATTCCAAAAATGATTCATCTTATAAATTTCACATCCTAGGTCCATGTTTTATACTTTGACAGGCTAAGAGTGCATTCCACTTGCAGTCTTTTTTACTGAGCCGTCTCCTTAAGCAGAGCCTTTTTTTTTTTTTTTCACTGGCAACATCAAAACCTTCTCTGGGTATCTTGTAAAATTTCAACTGTATCAGAAATGAAATCTGTTTATATTATATATATATATATATATATATATATATATATATATATATATATATATATATATATATATATATATATATACATATATATATATATATTTAATAACAGAACGGAGGAAGGAAAAACAAAGGGGAAAAAAAAAATCCATACACCATATTACTGGTGTCCTCTGTTCATAAAATATCTGTAACAGTTAGACTTGAACAGTTGTAAGTTGAAATTTGGAGGAAAACAACTCTGGGGAAGCGAGTTCCAGAGAGATGCAGTTCGGGGAATGAAAGAATTCTGATAGGCAGAAGTTCTGCAATGTGGTTGAGTGACATTCCAGTCATGAGCGCTACCAGATGCCTGTGTAGCACGAGGGAAGGCATGGAGAGGTGGCACCACGGAAAAAACTTCGTCTGAGCATTTGCCAAAAAAATATCTGTAAAATAATGCAAGGGAGGCAACATTCCTTCTTACTTGCAGGGGAGGTAGTTTGTATGTAATGGCAGGGTTGTTAATGATTCTAACAGCTTTATTCTGAATTTTGTCTGGTTGTCTTAATGCAACCTCTCCACAACCATTCCACAAGGGTGAGCAATATTCAAGCTGAGAGTGCACATGACTCTAATTAATTATAGCTAACTGCTCATTGATGAAGAAGTTACGGACTCTGTACAATAATCCAAGTTTCTTTGAGGCGGTTTTAGCAAGTGATCTGACATGAGAGGTCCAGCTGAGGGCACTGTTAAGTGAGACACCTAGAATTTCAATATTTTTGGAGATGGGAATATTAGTAGCACTGAAGGTAATGTACGAATCTGGTAATATCTGTCTATTAGTAAACTGTATATATTCAGTTTTACTAGCATTAAAAGAGACAAGGTTGTTTTGTCCCCATTCACTGATTGTAGATAGATCTTGATTTATGGAGATGGCTGTACTGAGTTAAGAGGTAGAGATATTAGACTTTGTAAATGGATGTCTGAGTGTGAATGAACTATGTAGTGTTGAGTCATCTGCATATGAGTGAATGGGATTGTGAGTGACAGATAAGAGATCATTAATATGAACCAGAAATAGGGTTGGCGCCAGAACTGATCCCTGCGGCACGCCGGCGTTAATTGAGTGGAAATTCGAATATACATCATCTACTTTTACTCTTATTTTCCTGTCACTAAGATAAGAAGAAATCAAAGGAACAAAAGACGTTAGTCCATAGCAAGGGAGTTTGGACAGCAGGGAACGGTGCCATACTCTGTCGAAAGCTTTAGAGATATCAAGAGCTACTGCATGAGTTTCTCCAAAAAGATCAATTGACTGATGGATGGTATGAGTTAAGAGATTGAGTATGTCAATGGTCGATCTTTCGTGGCGAAAACCGTATTGTCTATCACTAATTAAGTTGTTGGATTCAAGATGTTTAACAATATGCTTATTAATTAAGTTTCAAATACCTTACCAAGAGAAGATGTGACAGCTATTGGTCTGTAATTGGAGGGGTCAGACGAATTTCCTTTCTTCGGAACTGGATGGATATTGGCTTCTTTCCATGAATTTGGGAATAAAGAAGTACGTATATATAGTCTGAGTAATTTAGGTAGGACAGAGGCAAGTTCAGGAGAACACTTTTCCAAAACAATTGGCGGAATTCCATCTGGGCCTGGAGCTTTGTTGGTAGGTAAATTGTCTAGGATGGATTTTACGAATCTTGTCTGTATTTTAAGTGGGGCAATTTCGGGAGAATCAAGTTCCAGTACTGAGACATTCTGGCTGGTATCATCTATGGTAGAGTTTCTTGCAAAGGTACTAGCAAAGATATCTGCTTTCCCACATGGGTCATTTGTAATATTGCCATCTGAAGATTTTAGTGGGGGAATGGAAGATGACTTGTTAAAGTTATTATTGAAAGAATTAAGAGTTGACCAGAATATTCTATTGTCATTAGGGTTGTTAAGTAGTTTTGATGCTTGCTTTTGAAGAAAGTTTGATTGAGATAGATTTAATACAGCTTTTGCATGATTTCTAGCAATTTTAAATTGGGAGAATGATTCAGATGTTTTTGATTTTAAGTAAGAGTTATATGCTAATGACTTTTGGGCTGTTGCTCTGGCACAATTGCCATCAAACCATTTTGGAGAGTTTGATCTTTTAGTGAATTGTTGACTTGGTATGAATAAATCCATACCAGCTAGTATTAAGTTGCAAATGTGGGACTGGGTTGAATTGGGATCACTAGAGAAGAAAGACTGCCATGGAACATCAGCAAGATAATTTCTAAATCCATCCCAGTCTGCCCTGTCAAAGTGCCATCGGGTCACCCTGACAGGTTCGGAATGGGGAGGTGTAGGAGGGTTAACTAATGAGGCTTTGATGAGATTGTGGTCAGAGGATCCAAGTGGTGACAGTACCACTATCCTGTATTGATCTGGATTATTTGTCAAGAATAAATCCAAGAGATGGGCATTATGGTCGGGATTATCAGGAATTCTGGTTGGTTGCTTTACCAACTGGGTGAGATTAAACGATTCCGCAAACAGCTCGCATTCTAGACCAGCGTCGTCAGTCCGGGCAGAATGCAATAACCATTCACCATTGTGTATGTTAAAATCACCCAAAATGGTAATTTCATTGCCAAGGGCAAGGTCAAGGTTACTCAACTGAGTGGATATGGAATCAAATACACCGGGTTCCAAAGAAGCATTGGGGGAACGATAAACTACACAGATATATTTGGTAATGTTTTGGCAATTTAATTTATATAATGAGTAATCAAAATTGGATGAAGTGAAGTTTAAAATAGTATCAACTGCATATTGGGATTTGATATAACAACAGGTGCCGCCCTTGTTTCGAAAGTTTGTAAGGAGATGGTAACCGGGAAAACAAAATGGAGATATATCGGTAGAGGGTGAGATTTGTAGTTCTGTGAGGAAAAGGGCCAAAGGGGATATGGACCGAAGGAAAAAATGAACTGAGTTTAAATTTGTGGTAAGGCCGCGGATGTTGGTAAAGAATAAG
This sequence comes from Coenobita brevimanus, assembly GCF_032717465.1. Lineage (NCBI taxonomy): Eukaryota > Metazoa > Arthropoda > Malacostraca > Decapoda > Coenobitidae > Coenobita > Coenobita brevimanus. Next base: position 55,382,173 of record NC_136993.1, on the reverse strand, counting down.
GCCGCACCGTCACCTCTTCGCCGACGAGCATTCCCGGAAATAGCAACAGTCACTGCCGGCACAGTCGCTTGATGGCGACTGGGAGAACCCTGTGCCTCCAGCCCTACCCAGCCGGTGGTGGCAATCCGAGGTACCACCTCATTTGATTGTAAGATTGCAGCGGCCATTACTAAAGATGTGAATAGAAGGTGTGATATGTTATGCGCATGTAGTGTGGTGTAGACAGTTGAAGGTAGAGGTATAATGAGAGCATGCTGGCCTACTCTCTGTGTAAATGAATGCACTGAAATGTTCAGAAAAGGGAGATGGTCAGGATCAAGTCCTGAGGGCTGGTGAAACGGGAGCTCCAGCTCTCCCTATCACCAGCTTGCCATCAACCATATATATATATATATATATATATATATGATTTCAGTTTTAATAGGGATATTAATAAGTAAATTTTTTAAAAAATGGATGGATTCTATCTATCTATCTGTTTATATGTCTAAATACAGAGTAGATAGATATAGATAAAGATATATGAAACTCCAGTTCTTCCAAATTTTCTGTAATTGTAATAATACATAGAGACTGATAGATAGATACACTCTGCTTTTATAAACAGATAGATAGATATGTAGATATAGATAGATATGGACAGATGTAGACAGACAGATACATAGCTGTCACTCGGTCTTCCTGATTTTTTTGGAGATTGTAATAAAAGATATATAGATATAAAGACGGACAGAGAGACAGATACATAAATGCAAAATCCCAGTTCTTTCAATTTCTTGGTGTTCGATACAAGTTTCCTAAAGTTCCACAGCTCCAGTACGATTATATATTTTATAGTCTAACTACCAGATTATGTTGCACTACTCATTTCAAAACGTCTCAGGAAAGAAAGACTTACTGATGGTTATATCCAGTCATTCCTGAACAAAGTCTCTCCTATGCTGAATGCAGTCGTCTGGAAGTAGCAAATATTAGGAAATGTATACAAAGTAAAAGGGTTTTAAAAATGTATCTACACTTTCTGCTGACTGAGTTGTAGCATGAAAACGAAAAGGCGTCCAAGTAGTCAAGAAAAAAAAAATGTATTATACTGTAGTTTTCGCTGATGTAATTGCTACTCTTATCACTTTTTTGCTCTTGCTTCAGCCAGGCTCACATGGAGGTCATCCACACGATGCAGCAGGACATCGCTGACCTCTTCACGAGGGCTGACGGCACCACCAGTGTCTACATCGCCAGAGAGAAGCTTTTGCCAGGGCTGTCTGGCTGGCCCATCCCACATGATGCACCATACCGACCCCAGCTGGACAGACACATCACCTCAGTAATCATGGTGGGTGTGTTTCTTCATTCCCTTGAGTTTGAAGACGTATTGTAATTCCATTATTCTTATTTCCAAATAGTTGTAGAGGTTGTACCTGGAACTGTATGAGAAATTTTAGGTTATTCTTGGAGTAATTTTTAATATAAATGCTCTCTTAACATGGATTCAGTTCTCAACTGCTCAGGAACTACAATAACTGATAGCCATTTTCTCATAGGTTATCAGTATGTGTTGCTTCTTTACGGTTGACACTTTGACCTATGGTGAAATAGCATTTCCTAGTCATATTTAACCAAAGAATATCCTCCTGATGTTGTACCTGAATCTGCACCCTAGGGTGTCGAGCTGCACATTATTCTTGACGGCCTGTTCATACCCAAACTGGAAAGACATATATGTGCAATTATTAGGGTGGATATGTGCGTATATTTTGTTTACCCCTACCAGTAGGTGTCGATGGACGTAGCTGAGATGTTAGTTAGAGAAAAATTGCTGGTGTATCGTAGATGCATCGGAGATCGCAGCAGCCACCAGTGTTGCTAGTGCTGCCCTTGTAGATAATCGTAGCTCAGGAAGAGATTAACGTGGGCAGCTATTGATTAATCGTGAAGCATTGGTAAGCTCATTGTTGTGGGGTAGATGCCGCTCTGTCTTACTGGCCTCTCTGTCTATCTTGTAATGTTGATGAGGCGAATTATAGGCACTCTTGGGTTACAGAGTTTATTGTACACAGTTATATCGAAATGTGTTTGACAGCGTAACGTAACATGATGGCAAACCTCCTACCTGACCCTATCTCCAACCTTCTACCCTCAGTCATACTCTTAGACTCTAACTATGCCCTCCGAAATCCGAGAATATAATACAGATTGGTGGGGATGTAGTGTCAGGTAGATTTCCATAGGTAGTTTCCATGATGTCAGATAACTAGCTCAATCTGATTAACCTGCTTGTATCATGTGTGAAGACTTTCTTGGTGGTCTGGGACAACAGGACTGTTGATATACATCATGTGGATTGATACTCCTAGTGAGAAGCTGTGTATGTCGCCAGCAGACACTACATACTGCACATCACTAGATACAAGTGCCTATTATCATGGATCTGTAACTATTACATTTGACATATTTACGCCTATATGTTGCTCAGTCACGTCAAACTGTCGTACATACAATATATTTCCTATTACAAGTGATACAGTACATGGAAATATACTATTTATCTACTTGTCAAACATTTGTTGTTAAAGTAAATACACTGTGTATGTCATAATATTGCAAGACTGAAATAGCAACATAACTGTGCAGATATAGTAACATAATTGTTACATATAGCATAACTGTTACATAATAAGTGAACAATAGCAATATTATAATAATACAACGGCAAGTCTGAAGCAGTCAGTTATATATGTGAGGGACCTGTTATTTATCTGTCTATCTACATCTATCTGTCTGTCTGTATCTATATCTTTATCTGTATCTATCTATCTACCGATATATATATATATATATATATATATATATATATATATATATATATATATATATATATATATATATATATATATATATATATATATATATGGGATACAAGTACGTGATAGAAAATGTATACTTTAAATAAGACTATACTATCTGTAATACGATATTTTGTTATTTTATATCAAATATTTATAAAGTATTTACAGTAGTTACAGTATTTACTCAGATTGCCTCACTTATAAAGCACAGCCCTTGAATACATACTCCAAGTTAGCAATCCTGGCTCGCATTTTATGCATAGCCAATAGTAATAAAACAAATATGATGGAGAAAATTACAGTAAAATCTCAAATTTCGACAGTTTAGAATTCGATTATTCGATTTTAGATGCATTTTGGAGTGGTCTGCTTACCTCACTTTTCGATGCAAAATCGCGAATGTCGATGCTGTCACGGGCTTCATAAGCAGAAACAGTCGAAGATCATCACCTTCTTTAGGCCAATTACTAGGGTGTTGCAAAATATAACCATCCAAGAGGGTGAGGAGGATGTTGATACTGCAGATGTCCAGATACTCAAGGATGATTTTCATTTTGAGGAATTTGGGTTGGATACCTCCACAGAGGAGGCTACTTCAAATAAGTGGTCCACCCCTGCCACACACCACCAACACCAACCAGCCAAGTGATAATATTCCATAACCTAAGGTTAATACTGTACTGTACAGTGTGCTGTAACTACTGTAATAAAAACTGTGAGAGGATGCTGACAAACTGTAACAAATTTTGCCGTATTCTACACTACAGTACAGTATGACAATACAGTGCAGAACTACAGTTACTTAACCACATTTCTAGTTCATAAAGTTTACAAGGAGTGTCGGCAAAAAATCATGATTTTATGTAGTGAAGCTGGGAGGCCCTGGACCCAAATTGATTTTTCCCATAAGAAGTTCAGTTTAAATTTCGATGTTTTAAATTTAGATGCGGTTTTTTAGTACATATGTCCATCGAAATTTGAGATTTTACTGTACAAAGATGACTGAAGCTGGGCTGTAAACATAATATGGGTTGAACATCTATCTATCTATCTATTGCCAGACACCATAATCCCGTACGGGGTGGCCATTTGACTCTGAGTTATTTGTTTTACAGGGAGGGGCACTAACCCTCCACCAACCCACTTGACACGTAGGGAGCACGTATGGTTTGGTTATATGGTTACCACCCAGCATTGTAAATGGTTCCTTGGCTTACAGGAAAGCATTTGGCTTGTCACTCAATGTAAAGCCACCTGTAAAGGAAAGAAAAGCATTAAGTAGTGACAGGAAAGATGGGAGAAAAGGAAGAGAACATAATCCTACCAATTATCTCCCACGGTTACGTTGTTTGATATATCAGTTCCATGATTTCACACTTGAGTGAAGTCAACTTTATGTGTGTACTCATACTGAAGTTCATCTGAGGTAATGCTTGGAAGTACTTATGTGTGTCGGTAAGAATAGCATAGAGGTTTTTAGTTGGTAATGTTGATGGTGTAGATGTCAGGACCGCACAGTAATCTGGTTATGTATGGGCAGATGTGACTGGGTAAGTCACAAAAACTGATGTATGTGAGTGATATAGAAAAATTGTGAATGTCCAGCACGTTGATGATGGATGAGTTATCTGGAGTAGATATGAAGTCGCAGTGATGAGGGATGTTGATTCTTTATGATAGCCATTTCACAAGGGACTGTCTTAGCTAGATGGAACGTGAAGATGTACGTAGGACAAAGTGAAATGCATGCAAGTATGTGAAACATTTATGTTCAACTGTTGTTTCACTAGTGAAAGTGACAGCGGCCTGATTCTTAAAGACCTGGTGACTTCTGTTTTGATGTTGATGGTGACTAATGAGTCTTTTTTTTTTTTTTTGATGGAAAAGGGTATATATGATACACCAAGAAAAAATCATCTGTTATGAATGGTACATAAAATACTATTGATGCTGGTGTGAATGCTACTTCCAAATATGGGTAACATAATTTATTCTTAAACAACAGCAGACTTCTTTCTCAAGTAAAGGCTTCAGACCATGCTTATGTATGCCTTGATCTATTATTTGACGAAGATTGTGAATCGAGAGTAAGTTACCCTGCCCCGTACCCACAATGTACGATGCACATTGCAACCCCACGTGACCCACGCTCACCTGTGACTCGGCCACTCACCTGTTAGCAGTGACCCAGGACAGACATGGTACACTGAGATCTCTCTAGCGAGGATATCCAAGCCGTCCTGGACGCCTACCAAGCCAAGGTCTTCACTGGCGACAGTGACGATGTCCTTGACAAAGACTACGTGCTACCTGATGAGGGGACGAACAGTAGTGATGAGAAAATACCATCAAAGAGGAAGAGGCGGTATGTTAAATATCGTCAGGCAGAGGAAGGCCAGGCTAGACCACATGGACGTGCATGCACCTCTTTCCATCCTGTGCATGAAGGGTCGGACGAGGACGAGGACAGAGCAAGTGGACGCGGTTTTCCCACGTGGTAGGGATTAGAGTGGATCTTGCCACGTGGGACAGAAGTGGCAAGGAGGCGTGTAAGGTATGGGCCTGTTGTTTTGTCTGGGAAAGGCGGCAGTGTAATGGCGGGAGTGAGTGGTTTGAAAAGTGAAAGTGGTGGTTTCAGGCAAGGAGCTCCCGTGCTCCCACGTGGTGCAACTGGGTGGCGGCAGGTGAGGTGGAGCCGCTCCCAAGCTCCTCTTTTACCCCATGATACTCCTGCGCTCCCTCCCCACAGTCTCGTGATGTGGGGAAAGGGACGAAAGGGAAGGGGAAGGGGAAAGGAAAACGGAAAGGAAAAAGGAGTGTGAGTGGGGAAGGGTGCCGCTATCCACCTCCCCAACCACACCCACCACCCTCTCCTCCACATCTCAATGAAGGCGATGATGGTGATGAGGCTGGAGACGGTGATGTGTCGTGGTTCTTGGAGAACAAGAGTGATTTGGAACCAACGATTCATCCCTTCACAGAGGACTGGCAGTCTGGCTGCACTGCTCCACTCATCCATCAAGGCTCCAATAGTGTGGACTTCTTCCATCTTTACTCCTCTGAGCTGTTTGTGGAGCGTATAGTGGAGCAGAAGAATACCTTTGCCAGGAGGATGAGCAGTGAAAGTGAGAGTGAGGAGATAAAGAGCAGGCACTCACAGCGCTATGATTACCCAGTAACAGTAGGTGAAATGTTCCCTTTTTTGGCCTTGGTTCTGTTGATGGTGTTTTACGGAAAGGACAAATTCCAGCTTACTGGTCTACTGACCCAATTACTTACGCACCTTTCTTTGGTGAAGTTATGGGTCAGAATAGATTTCAATACATTCTCAGCCTCCTCCACTTTTATAATGCAGATGACCCTGCTAATACTAATAACACAAATAAACTGAGGAGAATTAGGCTTGTTTTTGATAACCTATGGGAAACGTTCCGCTCGTCATTTTATCCTTACCGAGACCTCGTCATAGACGGGAGTCTTGTGTTGTGGAGACGAAATATTTCCCTTCCCCCGTACATACACAGCAAGAGACACCGTTTTGGGTTCAAGATCTTAGTTATTTGTGACTGGAAAACTGGTTATGTGCAAGACATAGTCTTGTATACCGGCACACAGACAGACATAACAGAAGATCGAATTATTGGACTCTCTTGGGCCGTGGTGAAGAAGATCGAAGTATTGGACTCTGGGGCCGTGGTAAAGACCATGATAGAGGAGTACCTTCATCGTGGTCACGTCTTGTACCTGGACAACTTGTACACTAGCCCTCTTCTCGCTCAGTACCTCTACCTTCACGACACTGGAGTCTGTGACACAGTCAAGAGAAACCGCCATCATATGGTGAAACTCGGGAGGAAATTCGATAGGAGTGAGGTGGTTTTCTTCAAGGCAAACAATATCTTTGTCAACGCATGGAACCACAAGAGAGAAGTTTCCCTCCTGTCGATGGTACACCGCCTCTTGATGCACCACACAGACCGGCCAGAGGAGGGCCCGCATCTGGAAACCGGAGTCAGTAGTGGAATACAATGTGAACATGAAGCAGGTAGACCAATCTGACTCCATGACTTCCAGTGTGGAATGTCCCAGGATCAGAATGAAGCGGTACAAGAAACTCTTCTTCCACCTGCTCGATATCACAGTCCTCAACTGCCACTACCTCCACGCCTTGACTATAGGAACCTCCGAGACCTTTGAGGGGTTTGTGAGGGAGATGTCCCGAGAGATCATCGGAAGAATAAAATATAATATTGTGTGCTTGTGAGCATATCATGCTCGACATGTAAATATGTGATAACATTACACTCATTATAATAGTAAGGCCTGTCAGTATGTGATAACAGTTATAGAAGTTGAAAATTGGTATAATCTTTGTGGGAAACTATCCTCGAAGCTAAAAATAAAAATGTAATAGTGTGTGCTTGAGTGATTATCACACTATAATAGTAAGGCATGTCAATATGCAATAATATTATGCTCACTATAATAATAAGGCCTGTCAGTATGTGGTAACTGTTATAGAACGTTAAAATTGGTATAGTGGTTGTACAAAAGTATAATGTAAGTTGAGAAATAGAATGTAAGTTGAAACAACTGTCTCAGGCAGTCATTTGTGCAAGAAATTGGCGATTTTCAGGTGATCTGATAATAAACCTACGCTTATATCGCCTATATTTTTGTTTGAAAACCAATATATTGCTGTAGTTCATGTAAATTTTGACCAAATAAATGTATATTTATGTATCCTGGGCTGTTTTGAATAGTTACCCCGCCATAGAAAACGTGGCAGCCGCATTGCGCCTCCATAGAGTATGAGCCCCAGGTGCACGGAGGCTTACCTGTCCCGACCATTTATAAGTGTAAGTAAGCCCTTTTTTTGGTGATTTTCCAGTGTTTTGTCACCAAAAGCTTAGATTTCAGCCCCCCCAAAAGAAAATTTATTGGGTTTTGGGGGTGGGTTTGGTAATAAATTGGTCGGTACAGGGCGGGTTAATGGTGATCATTCCGTTATCAGCATTAGCAGTTCCTTTCATGAAAGACTGATAATGAGCTCTAGTGTCGTCGAACTGAAGTATTATTATGTCAGTATTATAAGGAAGAGCATTACTTCCAGCGCATTTACTTTCTCCGCAATTCCTTAAGTCGATTTCTCTGTCGTTCTAAGGCTCGTTACAATCATCATTAAAGTTTTCTGGGTATCAGCTAGCTTAAGTTGAAATGAGCGATTTTGTGCAGTCTTGTTAAATTTGTTATTTATTTCCTCAGGATCATTTTCTGTAGCCAATCCAAAAATGTTACCTAGAACTGCTCCACCTAGATCAAACAAACCACGTTTGTTACGTGTATTTGTGATGTTGTATGTTTCCATAATTGTGTCACTCCCACTTGATGGGATGTCCTGGATCATGGTGAGCAAAATGTTCCTAGCCTGTTCTACCTTCCAGTCAGCTAACTTAATTAATTCAGATGCCTGATGTGTGAGGTGATCATGTGAGGAAGGGCGTCGTAACCCCGTATGGGTGGGCAATTTACTAATTATATGACCGTGTGGGGCGACGTATTTTCAGAAAAATAAGGTATCATGGAATAACCCTAAACATGCGTAAACAGATGAAAAATGATGAGAAACGAAGGCAAGAGGTGTTATATGCGCAGTAATACGTCTCCGTTGGCTGTGGGAGGAGGGAGGACGGGCAGGCAGCTTATCACCAAGCGCACCTGGGGTGAGGCTATTAAATTATTCACTCATTTACATTTTCTTCACCACTGAACACCATATTTATCATTTATGCATTCTTTACACTATTCATTGTCTTCAAAAACTTATGTATGTGTTT